>NC_056730.1:895558620-895871879 GCF_019279795.1 Protopterus annectens | reverse complement strand
TGAAGGGAAGGGAAGGCACTTTTAGAAGTGTTTAGATGAGAGAGGTCTAGAATAGGTCCCTAAGTGCCCTCTTTTCTACAGTCTGGAGTAGAACCTGTTTCCTTTTGTGACACAGGCACCTACCTCTTGAATAGTACCCTGAGCCAAGAGATTTTGAAGACTCTTTGGGGGAAAAGGGAAGTTCTTCCTGAGGAGGCTGTGGAATGCGCATAAAAAGAGGATGGGATTTCCACACCATGAAGTATCCCTGAAGAATGATTGACAGAACCCAAGAATCCTGAATGATCCAAAGAGAAAGGGAGAGGCAAAGAGAGAGAGGAATGTGGCTGGGAAGAGATGGTTAGTCTCACAGCACCTGGTTTGGCAGGAAAAGAATGCTTTGGAGTCCCTGAAAACTGAGTACCCGTAGCAGGAGGAGCCCATTTGCCACTCTTCTTACCTTTAGTAGTAGGGTGGGATTGCCTACGAACAAAAGCAGGCTTAGCGGGGTAATTTTTCTGAAATTTAGGATCAGGAAAAAGACATACATTTAAGATCCTGTAAGGCCTTACCATTATCCTGAAGGGACTTAAAGAAACCAGGAGCAGTTTCCCCAAACAAAAGTTTAGAAGCCAGATATGCATCCATCGACTTAGCTTTAATATTATCAGGTAGAGGCTGAAGCTTAAGCCAAGAATACCTCCTCAATACTGAACCAAAAATAGCAGCCCTAGAAGAGACATCTGCTGCATCATAACTACATTTAATAGAATGATGAATGGCTTGAGAGGAAGTCCCTAACAAGGAAAGAGCAGAGGTTTTACCCTCAGTCTGGAAAATCAGAAATAAATTCACAGTCCTGAGAAAGAAGAGCCAACACATACCTAGACATGTGGATCGGGCAAGGGTGGCCTAATGGTTAAGGTGTTTGCCTTACAAACACAAGGTGCAGGGTTTGAGTCTCACAAGGGATAATTGGCTAGGCTTAAAATGGCTCGCAAGTGTAGTTTGCTTAGTACTAATCTATGAACCTATAATTAATGGCCATAAATGCCAGTGTAGCAGAAGTGTAAACCTTCTTACCCAACCTTTCCATAGTTCTGCTCTCCTTGTCAGAAGGCAATAACTTGGACGAAGGAAACAAGTGAGACAGCTTATCAGAGGCTGCAGACACTGCAGTGGAGTTAGCAACAGGACATTTATATAGGAAAAACAGTCCTCAGGCATCCTATAGAGCCTGTCAAGCTTCTTGGGAACAGGGGCAGCGAATCAGGCATATGAGAAGCATTGGAAAAAGCATCCAGCAAAGCAGCCAAAACAGGAGGATTAGCCACAGATTTAGGAGATGCCAACTGCAGCAACTTATAGTACATCCTATGGATATCAGAGACCTGAGCACAATCCCACTTAAAAAATCTGTCGTCTTAGACATTGTGTCCGCAGAGGAAATTTCCTCGAAAGGAACATCTGGGCTAATAGATTTCTTCTCCTCTGACTCAAAGTCCAAAGGAGAAGGAATTTGATTAGAATAAGTCAGGAATTCATTATCAGAATCCAACTCATGCTTAGAAGAATCCTGTTCTCTAGGCCTTTTAAGGGGAGTAGACGACCAAAGAGGAGCAGGAACTGAAACCCCTTGAGGAAGTTTAAGGACATTCAAGCAGTAAATAACCCCTGAGTGAAGGCCTGCCACTTACCTTTTTTGAATCTCTAGGAGCAGAAGAAACATGTTTAATGTTTTGTTTCTTTTTTAAAGGAACTTCCCCTCTAAAAAACAGACCCAGAACAGGAGTCGAGAACCGTAGTAGGAACTTCTTCCCCTTCTAAAGATTGAGAAACTCCCCTAGACCCCTCAAGAAAAATCAACCATGGTTCTCCCTGAACATCCAAGATGAACACCTGCAAAGCCTCTCTGGACATGCTGCCAGCTGGACCCTCCCTGGCCTCTGACATGGTTTCAGTAGAATAATCCAACAACACAGCCAGGCAAGCCTCTGGGTTTGTAGTGACCTCAGCAGAAACACATGGCAGAGACAGAACAGTGGAAGATCCCATTCATACCTTTTTCACCTTCTTCTTCCCTAACGGCTGACCCTCGGGATGGGAGATTCCTTCCATTGTATCTTTAGTGAGAAGCTTAACATGCTGGTTCTCAAGATAAAAGTAGAGGGAAGAAAGTCTACTGCAAAGGGTTTTCGGAACAAACACCTGACAAATAGAACAAGACATATTGTCTTGAGAGGCTGCTAGGCAAAAAAGACACTGGGGAATCTGTCTCCCACACTGGCATTCACCCTTCCTGGATGATATTAACCTCGAGGAGCACTAAAAAAAACAGGAAAAAACAAAACCCCCAACAGGGCACTTATCTGCAGCTGCAAAGAAGACAGCAAGCAGGCATAGGTAGTCCATGGAGAACGAAAATGCATTCAACTGGCAGAAATGGACACAGGAAAACAGACCAATGGTGAAAAGAACGTTCAGAACTGGAGGCAAAGAAGTTCTTTTTATGGTAGACCTAAACGTCTTTGTACCGTATGCTACACATGGAGCATTTGGGTGATGTTCAGTGTACCTTTTAAATAAGCAACAAGTAGTCTTTAGTAGACTGGCCAGATATTTGGGCTTCCGCAGCAGGAAATTCCATATGGTAATGAATACTGCAGCAGTGAATGTAAGAACCTCTTTAGATCCCCATCCAGTTGCCTAAGCCACTTGAATTGGGTAAAGGAAGGACTCTTCTTCACATGGATAGTAAGCTTGTTCCAGAAAAGGGGTAGTCTCTGGGATATATACCTGTCTCTTCAGAAGGTCATCATATATATATTACAGGCAAAGTATAAGTCTTTAGAATAGGTAATTCTGATGCTGTTTGTTTTGCAGATATAAAAGATGTCCATCATAGTGGGGGTCTGAAGGTGCCCTGTATAAATCTCCTGTTAACAGCCTATAGAAGACTGATTACAGTGATAGTGCTTTGAGAGGCTCGGCATAGGTTGTGTTATTTATGCCCTGTATTCTTTTAGTTAGGTGCCTTTGAGGAATTTCCAGTTGTTGGATGTCTGATTATGTACATACCTAAGGGGAGCAATTGTACTCAGTGGTATGTTTGATGTGTGATGAATACTGTAGAACAATGACCTCCTTGAAACTTTATTTATAAGTTGCCAAACAAAGAATGATTTCCTCACAAGCATAGACATGTGATGGCCAACGACTAGATTACTGCCACCGTACGGCTCCAAGTCCCTGACTACTAGGTTGACCTTCAGGTGTGTATTCTCAGTATGGTAGTCATTATGGGCGGCCGACTTCCGGAAGGATGCTATCATGCATTTTTTGGGATTCAGTTTTAGTCCATGGCTCTGATACCATTTATTTTATTGTGACAGCCCTTACTGGAAAACATTAGTGTCAGTGGGGAATTTTGTAACTGCTCCTCATTTGCAATCATTTGCAAATTTTGTCGCCAAAGACCCTTAACATCAGCTGTGACTTAACAGAAGAAGATGCCAAAAAGGATCAGTCCCAGGACCAATCCCTGAGGGATTCCATTGGTCACTGGCCTCTTTGTAGAGGCAGACTCCCCAATTCTAACTTTCTGGGTCCTGTCTGTCAGCCATCTGGCTGTTCACCAATAGACATAAGAGTTTATACCTAACGTCTGGAGTTTGTCCACAATGCCGTAGTGCGGTATTGTGTCAAATGCTTTGGCCAGGTAAAGATAGGCGGTGTGAATCGTTTTGCCTTCATCAGTTGCTTTGGTGACCTTCTCAAAGAAGTCCACCTGGTTGAGTAGACATGACCTGCTCTTGATGAAACAAAATTGGGTTGGGTCCAGTGTCTGGAGGTTTACTCTGTCATTATTGATCATTTCCATGATAATTATTTCCATGGCTTTGCATATCAGACCAGTGTGACTTACGGATCTGTAATTTCTAAGGTCCGTTGATGGCCCACTTTTGTACAGAGAGATGATGTATGCAGTTCTCCATTTGTGAGGCACGAAGCCTGGTTGGAGTCAATAATAAAATAGTGATTTCAAAGGGCCTGACATGCTGTGTCACATGCTATTTAGAAAGCAGCCTGAGATAGTGTCAGGGCCCATTGATGCAGTGTTCTTGGCCTTAGAGAGTATCGAGAGAACATTGAGGACCTGTTTCATAGTGATAGTTGGGTGAGTTATATTTGATGGTATTTCTTAAGGGGAGGCTGGGGGTTGGAGAGAGTAGGTAAAATTAGAGTTGATGTATATGTTCATGGAAAAAATATTTTTACTTAATTACTCTTGGCATGGTATTGGTTAATTTATTATTATTGTTATTACTATTATTATCATTGTATGTTTTTTATTGTATTTGGGTTCCCTCCACTGGCGGTGTTAGCTGAGGTGCTATATTTATTACTTTCATAAACTTCTGAATTTACGTATTTTATATCATTAGCCATTTTATAGTAAGGAACAGAGTCTGCATGAAGAATTGAAGGATTATGGCAAAAGTGGGTGGGGGGACAAGAAGAAGAGAAAAACGTATCTTAGAAATTACAAAGGACTTTTATAATGAAATAGCCGGAAAGGTGAAAGGAGATAGAAAATGAGAGGGTTTTGACAAGGGGTACTCTTTTAGAATGCCTGCTAGAGAGCAAACTTTGTGGAAATATTTTGTGCAATGAGATGTGCTAGGATCTTAATTTTAAAAACAATGCCATATGTGTCATGCTGTTATTTTATTGTTATATTTGTCAGTTTGGTTAAAATGTTCATTTTTAAGCATGTTATTTTAAGAGTGCTATTTTTTTCACTATTGAAAAGGAATACTGTCCAGAATGTATAGTACTCTATAAGGTGTTGGGCATTAGTTGAGCTTCCAATAACCAGGTAACTCTACACACATAAGCTTGCTTGAGGTTTCACAGTGCTGACAGGGAAAAAAATGGCAACAGCAGTGCATTCTTGCTTTTTATCTACTAACTCGTGTTCATGCGTGGTGATTGTGAAAAGGTTATTTTAGTACATAAAATGCATACAGGAAGTTGGGCATCAGGAAAACATAGGCCATAGCTATTCTGGTATTAATTGACCATAACAGTTTTTGCCTTGTATAGCCTTACAAGTCTCTGACTGATCTTTATAGAGACTTGGTATGGAGGTAAAATTGGAGCTCATTGTCCAAAATGACCCCTAAGAAGGTATGGAGGTAAAATTGGAGCTCATTGTCCAAAATGACCCCTAAGAAGGTTTGCATTTTCACCAACTCAGTATTTGAGTGAAATACATGGACAAATTAGTGGAGGAAGTGTTGATGAGAATGCTACATAAACAAACTGCTTGCCTTCTGTTTTGAAAATGCTTAAGTACAGACTGGAGTTAGACAACCAGATGTGAACAGAATTAAATGCGTGCTAAAAATCTGACAGCACATCTGGCCCAGAAGAGGCCAAACAAACCAGCACTGAGTCTTTAGTGTACTTGGCTGGTGTGGCAGCACCACAGTATTTTCACGTCATTCACAAAGATAGAAAATGAAGTGGGCCAAACACATAGCCCTGTGGAACACTCAGATGGGCGACTGATGGGGAGGGGCATTGTCCCATCTGACAGCCAGTGTTTAGTCTGCCTTCAAGGAAGTATATGCATGCACATGAATACATATGGATGGCAGAATCAATACTTTTAGTCATTTAGAAAGTCAAGACTGGCAATGTAATGATAAATGTGAGAATGTGTAAAGTTGTCCAGTATTTTTTAAAGTGAACACAGAAGGGAAGTAGACCAGTAGTTATTGACTACAAGCTAAAGGACTACCTTTACGCAAAGGAATTCTTATTACTGACTTCCAGAGTTTGGGAACTTGGATTCTGAAATGTACAGTTGTTCATCAGAACAATAATGGAATCAATGGAGCAGCAGTATGGCAAGAAATCAGAAACCACTGAGGAAAGCGGATGGGGAGGTCTGCAGGCTGGCTGCAGGAAATAAAGCTCTAGTGGAAGTGGTAAATGTGCTCTTGGGTATAATATTAAAATTAATTGAATAACCTCTAACCAGTATGAACCTTCAGTTTATAATGAGTTAACTGTCAGGAATTGGCAAGTGTTGATACTATAAGGAGTATTATTACACTTGAGTTTTATCAAGGTCTGCCCCAATGGTACAGATTTTATCAAATACCCACGCAATTACTGTGTGTTCTCTACCATAAGAGATAACCAAAACTTCACATTGCAATGACTACCAATCCTTAGTGTTAGAAGAACATGACTGAGTATTGTCCTTTTAAATGTAGCTGCAGCCTGTATGACACAGAGTGAACAGTTTACAGCATTTCTGGAAGGCTAATAACAGTGCTAACATAGGTTCTTTTTACTGCTGCACAGTTTTTTTTAAATTTCCTGTATTTCTAAATGTTTGAACCAGTTTTTTTAAATTTAAATGGCATAAATCATTAATGTTTTTTCATATTTGTTAGGATGCTGATGTGAGGCTTGTCGTCATTGGACAGTGTTCTTATCATCATATTGAGGTAAGTGTTTTCATTTGCTGATTTTTTTTTTCTGCAGTAAACTGTGTACATTAATTGCATTAAAACACTTGGGTGTGGATGTTTCTTCCACCACTTTATTCATCCTCTTTTTTTGCTTACTTTTTGGCTTCTTGCAGCAGACTATTGGCTGCCATTAATTACTGCAGATGAATTTCAGACCATGATCTTCTGAGGAGATCATAGCACCTGGGACAGCATTAAATTGTAGCCAAGGAAGATTTTTCTTTTATTTTTGACTAGCCCAGACCCATCGCACGCTCATATCATCCAAGGGCTTGATCCACAATGGGCCTTGCGACATATCATCCACTCCACCTCATGCAACTCTGCCAAAAACCTGCCATCCTTATAGACAGAACTTCCCACACATCCCTGGCCTCCACCAGGGATCTGCAGCAGTGGAGAGCCCAAGTATGTGCAATCTCCCCAAGAACAGGAGCCAGTAATCAAACCCAGATCACCTATGCCACAGCCAAGGCTTTATCCATGCATGCCATCCTTTTTGTATGTCTGTATGTATCAGTAACTACACAAAATATATTTTTGTTTGTTTTTTTTAATACTAAAAATACTTTTAGTGATGTTTTTAAATTTTGTTTTTATTTGTACTAGTATGTTAAGTGCTGTTTATTCAACAAGTATATGCATATAAAAGCAAAGCAGCCTGACTAAAGAAGGTGAGAATATGCAGCTGATGCCAGTTCATCCAATATGGGGAACTGAGACTGTCCAGTCTGCTGCAGTACTGATTGTCACTGTGAAGAAAGAGTACAGCATGCAGCATATGGGCCAGAGACACATTCCTAGTTCTGCCATGCTGCAATACACAGTAGCCTTTGGGGAGGGATTGCATTTGTAAGACACACCTCTATCAATGAGAAAGCATAGTAGGCCCATACACAAACAAGCTTGCATTTCAGATGCCTAATGGTTGGGACTTAGGCCATTACCAGAGAACCCTAATAGCCACATAGATAATGGTCTCTCAGTTGTCTGCCTCCCTTTGGAGGATGAATGGGCTGATCAGTCATGGGAGGGCTGATGGTTGGTAGGCAGTGAGTGTAAAAGAGCACACAACAAAAAGCAAAATAACATACAGTAAACTCTCCGGTAACTGGAACTCAAGCAACTAGAACTCTCAAGCAACCAGAAAAAAAAAATTCGAAGAAATACAGTATAATTTTCATGTGTTGCACTTTCTTTCCCCCCTGTGCAGAAACATACCTTACGTTTTTAGAGTTTTAAAAAGGAAGATAGGAATAATTCCCTCTCTCCCCAACCTAAGAACAAGTCAAACCAAACAAGTAGTATAGGGAACAGTATTAGTCAGGCCTATTTTAATAGTAACTCTCAAGTAACCAGAAACTACAGTTATCTGGCATCTACCAATCCCCATGGGTGCCGGTTAACCAAGAGTTTACTGCATGTAGCATCTTATCTGACCTCCCAAACAATCAACAATAAACATGTAAGTATGCTTGCTGAGCCACTGGTGTTCACCCTGGTACAAACCTAGATCTTACTGTATTTAAATGCCAGACATGCTCCTGCATCACCCTTGAAAGATACACTTGTGCTAGGATTTACAGTTTACAGTTTAACAAATAAAATATGAAAATAGTTCCAAGATACATTTGATTGTGTGGCAGAAATGACATTTGCTTTAACTCTATGCTGTGTCATTGTCCAGCCCACATTATACCATATTTGATAAGCATAATTTACTACTGGAAACACATTAGCTATCTCCCAACCTAAAGATATAGTTATGCTAAAGTCCTTGGTCTTTATTTTCATTTTTGTTTTTGTTGGCTCAGAGGAACCAATTGGGCAGGGCCCAGGAAAAAAAGTTCCCATAACTTGACTAATAGAGCCATAGCTTAATTTACATTGTCATGGTCATGAAGACTTTGAGAGGCTGGTGTTAGCTCATTTGAAGGATATTATAGCTCCCTCATTGGACCCCCTTCAGTTTGCTTATCGAAAGAACCAGATGTTAAGTTGTCAATCTCGCCTTCATTCTTGCTGGATGGGTTCGGAGCCGATCCTCGGCTCCGACTCGGCACTAGCTTTAGCTCGAGAACTCCTTTTACCAGCTCGAGGCAACCCTATATCCCATGATGCAAGGCGGAACTACCCCAGATCTCGTTTGCCGCTTAGCGAAAGAGGTCTCCTTTGCCAGCTGAGGTAAGTTTTTCTTGTTAAATAAGAAAAAAGTTAGTTAGGGGTTTAATTTCCCTTCAGTGTTAGGTTAGCCTGTATTTAGTACAGCCCACCCTATTCCCTTCCTTTTTAAACTTTTAAAATAGTTTTTTCAGTGAAAGTTTTAGTCAGGCCTAGTTCCCCAAGTTATTCCCTTCCTGTGTGTCTGTGTAGGGATTAAGTTGTGTGTTTGTGGGGACTGTTTGTGTATATCCTTTTAGGATGTCTAGGGAAGGCAAGGTTCAGGCTTCAAGAAGTGTGACCAGTGCTGTCAGAAAATGTCCCTGACAGACGGTCACACTTCTTGTGTGTATTGCCTGGGGCCTTTGCACCTGCAGGACTCCTGTGCGTTGTGTCATGCCTTTAGCCAGCGAGTCCTGCAGGAAAGGAGGAACAAACTGATCCTCCGAGGTTTGTTGAAACCTGAAGGTTCTCCTCCTAAGCAAGGGGCAGGAAAACCTCTTAAGCCACCGAAGGCTCAGGCTACAGTGTCCAAGCCTCCTCCGGTGGCTCCGGGCCCCGTCGGAGCCGATATCGGCTCCGGCTGGAGCCGATGCTTCTTCTGCCAGAGTAGTGGGTTCGGTGCCGGCCGGCTCCGATACCCTGACTACTGTTGCCTTGTCGGCCCGGGCTGGAGCCGACACTTTATCCAGCATCGGAGCCGAGATCCTCGGCTCCATCTGGGGTTCAAGGGACTTCGCTCCGATGGCTCCGGCCCGTAAGAGATCCCGGTCCCCTTCGATACTAAGTATTCACTCGGCTCCGGGGTCTCCTCTTTTGTCGGAGCGGAGCCATCGGAGCCGATCTTCGAGATCTTCCAGGCTGTCTGACCACGATTTGGAGAGGGTGGTAAGCAGGCTGTTGAAGTCTCAGGCACTGGCCCAAATGCTCCATAGCCCGTCTCAACAGACTTCGCTACAGCCCCAATTCTTGAGATTCCTCCTCCGACTCCACACCAGAGTTCGGAGCCGGAGCTTCTTGGGACAGCGACTGTTTCGATGCCGGAGCCGATACATCCTTCGGCTCCGTCATCCTCTGCTCCGATCTCCTCCTTGAGACTTTCCTTGGAGGGATCCGGTCGTCGGGTTTCCACTGTCGGCTTCCCGGGGGCTAGTGGCATCGGACCCTTGTCCGACCCCGCTCTCCCTCTCGGAGCTTCGGCTTTGGTAAGCTCGGCGCCGACATCGGCCTCGGAGCCTTCTCTCTCCTTGGAGCCGACCATTCCTGTTTCTTCGGAGCGGGTGTGTTCAGGTCTCCCGGGGAGAGGAGCCTTTGAGGTGATGAGGAGTGTCCTGGCCTCTGAGCCTGGTCAACGGTCTATCCCTCTAGCTCCTCCCTCATCAGTGCCTGCAGATGCCTCTTGCCAGCCTCTTGCTCTCAGGCCCAGGGATCCATCGCCCCAGGTTTCCCCACTGGGAATTTCCTCCTCTTCCGAGGTTTCTCCTGACCCTGCAGGGGAACCCTCGGAAGAGGACGTAAGAGGAAACACACAGACTCCCTGAGTCTACTACATCTGATACCGACTTAGATGAGTCGGAGGGTTCCCACGGTCCCCTCTGAGGATGTCTCATTTTCAGACATCCTTGAGCTCCTCAAACAGAGGGGGAATTGGCCCTCCATTGACCCCTCCGAGGATGAGTCGGTATACCTGGAGGCTTTTGGATCCCGACCCTCCACCTCCTGGGTGTCTCCGCCTTTCGACCCACTCATGCAGGTAGTGGCTCGGAAGGCGTGGCGGCTCCAGATTCTGTGGAACCTGTCCCCAGGAGACCATCCAAATTCATCACGGCCCCTTCGGACAAACAGTTCCTGTCCAAAGGTGTCTCTGTTGATGCTATGGTGGTGGCGGCCACTAAGAAGGAACTGGAGGATCCTTCAGTACCTGTCCATCCTCCTAATAAGGATTCTAGGACCATGGACAGGTATGGAAAGCGGATGTTTTCTTCAGCGACCTTTGCAATGCGTCGCTGAATTACCTTTGTCACTTCACCAGGCTTCAACGAGATATTCTCAAGGAACTGGGAGAAGTAGTCCAGGATCCTTCAGCTGCTGGGGCTCAGGAAAAGATTGCCTCTCAGCTAGCTATCCTGAATTCGATATCTAACTCCTCCATGCGGCTCATATCTTATGCAGCCGATGGAACGAGCAGGGCCGCAGGCACAGGTGTTGCTCTTAGACGCCAAGCCTGGATGCGGCTGTGTAATTTTGTGGACCCCTTTAAGGCGTCCTTCACCAACACCCCCTTTGACGGTTCGGCTTTGTTCGGACCTCAGGTGAAGGATACTTTGACCAGATGTGAACAAGACGGTAAAACTCTTTCTGCCGTTGGAGTCCAGTTTTCCACTCCTTCTAGGCCATATCCCAAGGGTCAGAAGGGGGGGAAGATGTGGTTCCGTAAAGCCCAAGGAGCTACACCGGACACACGTGGTCAGTTTACCCCTAGAGGCAGAGGGGGTAACAATAATAGACGCCGCCCTAGAGGCAGGGGGTCCTCAGAACCAGGGCAACAGGGAGCCTCTTCCTGAGAAGCCCTTTCAGCATCCCTGAGGTGTTGCCCGACTGTCCACCCTTGGAGGCAGTCGGGGAAGAATTTCGCTGTACCCAGTAGCCTGGCAATCCCTATCACAAGAGAAGTGGGTACAGTCGATTATATCCGAGGGTTACAAAATCCCCTTGAAAGGTTTCCGTACCTCTACAATCCCTTCCAGACATCTCACCCGGTCAAAGGGATTTGGCAAAACAGGAAGTTTCAAAACTCCTGGGAAAGAGCCATCCAAACAGTGCCGGCAGACCAAGTAGGATCCGGCTTCTACTCAAGATTCTTTTTGGTCCCCAAAAGGACGGGAGATTGGAGACCAATACTAGACCTAAGCAGACTAAACAAGTCTGTCAAAAAGGCAAGATTCCGGATGGTCACGCTGCAATCCATTCTGCCCTTTCTGGGCAAGGACAACTGGATGTGCTCGATAGACCTTCAGGATGCGTACTATCACATAAAGATTCACAGACGCTCCAGAAGGTTTCTCCGCTGCTGGGAGCCAGTCATTACCAATTCAGAGCACTGCCCTTTGGCCTCACTTCAGCCCCCAGAGTGTTCACCAAATGCATGGCGGTGGTCACAGCTCACCTGAGACGTCGAGGATTCCAAGTGTTTCCTTATTTGGACGACTGGCTCCTCTCCGCCACCTCCAGGGATCAGCTTCTTCGGTCCAGAGACTACACCTTACAGCTTTGCAAGAGTCTAGGAATTTCGGTGAATTTCGAAAAATCCTCTCTGCTGCCTTGCCAGTCTATCACCTTTATAGGCGCAGAGTTAGATACCGTCAAAATGTTAGCCAGACTAACAAATCAAAGGATTCTGGACATCCAGAAATTTGTTCAGCTTCTGTTACAAAGCAACAAGGTCAAAGCCAGGTTTGTCTTGAAGGTTCTAGGCCTAATGGCTGCAGCCATTGTTCTTCTTCCACTAGCTCGCTTCCACATGCGTCTCCTGCAGTGGATGTTGTTCACGCAGTGGTCGTACCATCTGCCCATGAGACACGAGATCTTAGTGACACAGTCTTGCAGGGCTCATCTACGATGGTGGGTATCTTCCCTCTTCTTCAGCAGGGCCGACCATTTGTTCCCCTCCTCCAGTTGCCACAGTCACCACGGATGCCTCTCTGATCGGGTGGGGGGGGCATTATCAGGGCAGGATGGTCCATGGGACGTGGCAACCCATAGAATACCACCTGCACATAAATGTCCTGGAGATGAGAGCAGTGCTTTTAACGTTGCAAGCCCTCGACGACTTTCTTCCCACAGGGACTATTGCAGTACAGACGGACAACATGTCCGTGGTCTGGTACATCAACAAACAGGGCGGAACCAGGTCCTATCCCTTATGTCGAGAAGCTCTCAGACTTTGGCAATGGGCGATCTCTTCTCAGCGGTTTCTGATAGCAACGCACATCCCCGGCAGGTCCAACCTATTGGCGGACAGGCTAAGCAGATCTATTCTGATGCCTCACGAGTGGTCTCTCAATCAGTCTGTAGTGGATCAGATTTTTCTGAAGTGGGGCACCCTTGTTGCGATCTTTTGCTACCCTCAAAACAGCAAGTGCCCAGATTACTTCACACTATTTCCTCTTCCAGGCCAACCCTTGAGAGACTCTCTAACCCAGGATTGGCCTCGGGGACTTCTTTATGCTTTTCCTCCTTTTCCATTGATTCCACAAGTCATTCAGAAAGCCACCGCTTTGAGAGCCAAATTGATCCTCATTGCTCCATATTGGCCACGACAAATTTGGTTTCCGCCTCTACATCATCACCTTCTGGTGCAGCCCTGGCATCTGGACCCAGTTCCGGATCTTTTGATCCACCAGTCGGGTCAGCAGCACCGAGCCATTCATTCTCTCAACCTCACTGCTTGGTTGCTCCACTTCCTTCCTAGCCAGGCTACCAATGATTTCTGACTCAGTCAGAGACATTTTAGTGTCTTCTTTAAAGTCGTCCACTAGAACTGTTTATGCTAGCAAGTGGCGCCGTTTTTCTATTTGGGCAAACGCCAGAAATATTGATCCTTTCACCGCTCCTATACATTCTGTTTTGGATTTCCTGGCGGTTTTTCATTCGGGATCGTCATCATCTACAGTCAAAGTACAAATGGCTGCTATTTCCAAATTTCATGTTGGCTTGCAGGACAATAACATCATGTCTCATAAGTTATGCAAAGCCTTTTTGAGAGGAGTTTTTCTCCTAAAACCGCCTGTGAAACATCCTCCTCCGCAATGGGATCTGAACTTAATGTTGGCATCCCTAATTCTACCTCCTTTCGAACCGTCTGCTACGTGTTCTTTAAAGTTGTTGACATGGAAAACTATATTTTTGCTGGCTGTTACCTCTGCAAGAAGAGTTTCTGACATTCAGGCCCTCTGTATTCGTTCACCTTATCTGGTGTTTCATAAGGATAGGGTTTTGCTCAGAACTAACCCTTCCTTTCTTCCCAAGGTTGTATCTCAAGCCAACATTAACCAATCTATTGATCTACCAGTTTTCTTTCCTAACTATTCTGACAGAGCTGAACAGAAGCTACATTTTTTGGATGTTCACCGTCAGCTCAGGTACTACTTACATAGGACTAAACAAGTTAGAAAATCAGACCAATTGTTTGTCTCCTATGCAGGAAACAGGTTGGGTCTTCCAGTATCTAAAGTGACCTTATCTAGATGGTTGACTTCCACCATTTCCTATGTGTACTCTCTAAGGGGCAAACAACTATCTTCTAAGCCAAAAGCACATTCGACCAGGAGTCTATCCACTTCTGTAGCCTTTCAGGATAGACTTCCCATTGACACTATTTGTGCAGCAGCTACTTGGGCCACGCCTCATACCTTTGTGTCTCATTACAAGTTGGATTTGGCCTCCAGAGATAGGGCCAGTTTTGGTTCCACTGTTCTCAAGAGTCTGTTCCATTGAGCCACCCGGGATACAGGTGCTAGGACGCGTCCCAGCCAGCAAGAATGAACGCGAGATTGACAACTTAACATTTAGAAGTTATGTACCTACCATAACGTTCCATGTTAGTTGTCTTCTCTCGCCTTCTTTCTTGCGTCCCTCCCTCCTTCCCCCTGGCCTGGACAGATCTTGGAGAGTTCCTATTAGATTGCTTCCTCTGGAGCATTGTTATGAGGACTTCTTTTAGGAACCATGGTTCCTAATTATATTAGGATAAGTCTTTAGCAGGGTTAGTTAGCTACCAAACAAGATCTGAGGTAGTTCCGCCTTGCATCATGGGATATAGGGTTGCCTCGAGCTGGTAAAAGGAGTTCTCGAGCTAAAGCTAGTGCCGAGTCGGAGCCGAGGATCGGCTCCGAACCCATCCAGCAAGAAAGAAGGCGAGAGAAGACAACTAACATGGAACGTTATGGTAGGTACATAACTTCTAATTAGTGGAGAATGTAGTTTATATGGGCCTGCACTATATCTTGGAATATCTTGACAACCCAGGGACAAATGCAGGGATTCTGTTTATGGACTTCAGCTCTGCATTTAATACAATCACCCCAGAACTTCTTCACTTGAAGCTTTCCCAGCTTTCCGTTCCTGCTTCCACCTGACAGTAGATCACCAATTTTCTAACCAAAAGAAAACAGCAGGTGAAACTGGGGAAATTTCCATTTAACCAAAGAACCAAAATCCAAGGCAATCAGGAAGGCAGATCAATGTGATGATTGTAGAAATAAATTTTAATGTTACAAACACTGGAACTCACTAAAATAAGCTCAAATAGAACCCAATAAACCAGTCGAATGTTAAGCGAGCTTTCACCTAGTAAAATACAAGGCTTCCTCAGAACCATTACCATTAATCAGAAGGTTCTGAGGAAGCCTTGTATTTTACTAGGTGAAAGCGCGCTTAACATTCGACTGGTTTATTGGGTTCTGTTTGAGCTTATTTTATTGAGGTCCAGTGCTTGTAACATTAATATTTACATCTAGCTATTGCACGATCAATACAGGTGCCCCCCAAGGATGTGTGCTCTCCCCACTGCTATTCTCCCTGTACACTAGTGACTGCACCTCTAAGGACCCCTCTGTCAAACTTATTAAATAAACAGTTGCTACAACTGTCATCAGGCTCATCAGGAATGGTGATGAGTCTGCATACAGACGGGAGGTTGAGCAACTGGCCCTTTGGTGTAACTAGAATAATTTGGAATTTAACATTCTTAAAACTGTGGAGATGACAGTGGACTTTAGGAGTAGTACTACAATATTATCCCCCCTCTTTATATTTAATACTGCTGTGTTAGTTGTGGAATCCTTTAAGTTTTTGGGTCCAGGACTTGAAGTGGGAGACCAATGTAGGCTCCATCATTAAAAAAGGCACTACAGCGAATGTACTTTCTACAAGAGCTGAGGAGTTCAGCCTCTCACAGGAACAATTGATTCAGTTCTATACTGCAGTCATCACTTCTGCTGTCAGCTCATCCATAACAATGTGGTTAGGATCTCTGTCCAATCATGACAAAAATAGGTTACATTGAATAGTAAGGTCTGCCAAATTATCATTGGTGCTAGTTTGCCCACTTTACAGGACCTGTACTATTCCAGAGTCATGAAAAGGGCAGGAAAAATCATCACCGACCCTTCACATCCAGGTCACCATCTTTTTGAACTATTACCATCAGCCAGACATTATAGATTAATACGCATCAAAACAAGCAGGCATAAGAATATTTTTTTCCACAGGCCATTAAGTTCATAAACAGTTAACTCAGCCTATTAGGTTGGGGTGTTTGCTAGAAAGCTGAAGATAAAGAGGAATTTCAACTTTCCACATGACAATGACCCAAGCATACATCCAAATCAACAAAAGAATGGCTTCACCAGACAAAAATTAAAGTTTTGGAATGGCCAAGCCAGAGCCTAGACCTAAATCCAATAGAAAATCTGCAGTTTGACCTGAAGAGGGCTGTGCACAAAAGATGCTGTCACAGTCTGACAGATTTAAAACACTTTTGCAAGAAAGAGTGGGCAAATATTGCCAAGTCAAGATGTACCATGCTAATAGACTCCTACCCAAGAAGACTGAATGCTGTAATTAAATCAAAAAGTGCTTTAATAAAGTATTAGTTTAAGGGTGTGCACACTTATGCACCCAGTGTATTGTATGTTTTTTTATTTTTTATATATTTTCCCCTAACAGATTTGTTTGTTTTTCAATTGAATTGCATAGGTTATAGGTCACATTAAAGGTGGGAAAAGTTTTGAAATTATTTATTGTGGCCTCATTTTTTTATATCACAAAAACGTGGCATTTTAGCAGGGGTATGTACACTTTTTATATCCACTGTCTATGTATATTTACTTTTTTGTCTTGTTCTTAATAGTTGCATGTATGTCATTTGTCTTGTTCTTAATAGTTGTATGTATGTCATTTATGTAATTCATAGTTGGAGTGTCACTGAAACCAGAGTCAAATTCCTTGTATGCGTGCATACTTGGCCAATAAATGTGATTCTGATTCTGATTAGTAATATATAGACAAGAGACAAATTTAAAATTACAATCCGGTTATGATATTTAAAGCATGGTGTTTCAATATGTTGGAGTGCACAGGCTGACTCATCTGCGAGGAGTGCAGTACTATAGGAGTGCTGTGGCATTACATGAAATAAGAGACTGCATTTATGGTTGAAGAATACAGTTTCTTGTGAGACGTTTGTTGGAAAGCAGTCTCTAATACTGACTAGTTTATTATCACCCTACTACTTTCTAGAATAGTTTATTATCATCATAATGGATTTAGAATGGTGTTTATAGTGGCTCAGAGATTTGGATGAGGTGTTATATGTGTAGCTAAGAAGGCATATTGTGGAGTGGACAGTGAGGAAGTCAAACTACTGCTTATTATTAGCAGAATGTCAAACCATTTAATGTCCTTCGCAGCAGTGCATTAAGTGATGCCATTATCAGTCAAGAGGAGCAGGAATCCTTCATGTGGGAGTGGACAAGGTTTTCAGATTTTGGGAAGGACGTATCTAGCTACTATTGTCTAATAGGATATTTATTTCATGATTTTGACAGGTAATGTACAAATGCAGACTTCCCAAACCAGTTATGGGATTGCAGCACTTGCAGCTGCATGTTTTTTTTTGAAAACTCTCACCGACGAGACTGTGCCAAAGCAGCATTATGCAAGATGAGGTACAGAAGCCACTGAGGAAAGTGGATGAGAGGAAGGCTGCAAGCTGGTTGCAGGAGTTAAAGCTCCAATGGAAATGTTAAATGTGCTGCTAGGTATAACACTGTCAAAAAATCTTTGAATAACTTCTTGCCTAGTGAGGCTGTTATTTTGCTTTTGTTTACTGAGTTAGTTCAACTGCATTTAGTCAAAAAACCCTTTTCAGAGGAGGCCCAGGGAGAAACAATTTTAAGATATTATAAACATTTTTAAACAGACATGTAGTAATTATCATTAACAGACATTAAGTAATATACATTAACAATTACACATGTACTTGCTAGTTATATTACATTCAAATGAAAATAAAAGCAACTATTGCAGTATAAAGGACACTTGTGCACTAGTAGATGTTGAACATAGAGCATCTGAAGAAGTGCATTAGTTGGTTTGTCAAATGGATAGTAGAATGTGTGATTAGTGCTTAGAAATTCAAAGAAATGGAGGTGATGGAAAGAATTAAGCAGGGCAGAAAATGTTAATATTGTAGGTAAGAGGTGGGGTTTAAAGCAGGTTCAGAGACAGTTATGCACATGGCTGTCATACAGTTTATATTAGAAGCAAAAAGGTGGGGTGAGGAGTGTCACAAAAACTAAGTATGTAGATAGGAGATGCTAGTAAAACTGTAAAACTATTCAGGTAATAATGATGACTGGTTGTGGGGCCTAGGATTCTGAATGAAGAGAAATGGTTTGATGATATGGCAAGCTGAACATAATACTGGCATTCATAATGAGTTAACTGTAAGTGTCTATGACTCAGCTTTACTGAGCAAATTTCAGATTATTTTTATCTATGTATTTATTTATCAATCCTTTGACTGGATTAGTCCCACTATGCTAGTGGCCTCTTTTCAAAAGAGACTTGAGATGGTATTTGTACTTCAAGAGAAATGGTCAGGACGTTGAGAGAGTTTCCCCTATTCTTTTTGATAATTGCTGTGGAATTTTTTCTGTCCACTTGAACTACCACTAACTCATGCAGATGGGAACTTATTTTAACATGTCATCTGAAGGATGACGCATTCAAGAGTGCAGAATCCTATACTGCACTGCAGTGTCATCAATTCATCTACTTGGTGTGGGAATAGAGCCCACTGCCTTCTGCACCTAAGATGAATGTGCTACCTGTTACCTTACTCATTTTCAAATCCAAGTTTCCCATCCTGTTGTCAGGTGTAAGCAGTGATTGATTTACAGTCAAAGCTTGTGGCTCCTTGATCACAGCAGTGGAGACGGTATTCATTTATTTAATGTTTTTCAAGTATTCATTTCATTAATATTTTTCATTAAGCCTTAGTTAAGTAGGCAAGGTCAGCCAACCACTAATGTCATTTACAGGAGTAATTTGTATGCTTTTATTAAAGATATTTGTTTAATCCCATAGTGTGTAAATTGAGAGTAAAGAAGCCAAAAACTGTTTTGAAAGATGCATTTCACTCAAAATTTATTGCTCTTTTTCTAGGTTGCAAGCCATAAACAGTTAAGTTCACTTAGATGAATTAAGATGCCAAGGGCACCTGTAGACATGGCACTGTGAAAGACCAAGCCAGTAGAAATGGTTGTTTTCCTGTTCTAGACAAGAAAAAAAGATGAGTCTTAGTAGTCACCATTTCTAAGTTTGCGTAGGGTGCCACTCACAGATGTATAACTGTGCAAAGAAACAGTAACCAAAAAAGGGAAGGCAAACAGGTTTTTCCCACACTGCAAGTTTAATTTGATTGAGCACTTTCATTATCTTCTAATACTAAAAATTCATTAGAATAGTTACCGACCAAGTAATTCACGTTTTAAGAATGAAAAATCACATGACAATAAAAGTCACCATCACCTAAATCGGCACAGCGGTTGCGTTGTTGCCTCACAGCAAGAGGTTCTCTGGTTCAGTTCTCTGCTGCAGTGCCTTCTGTGCGGAGTCTGCATGTCCTCCCTGCATTCGTGTGGGTTTCCCCTGGGTGTTCCTGTTTCCTTCCATGTTACAAAGACATGCTTCTGGAGCATTTCTCACCGTGCTCTGCTAAAAATTGGCTTCATTCCAAGTTAGACTTTCCCGGTAAACAAATGTTAAATAAATAAAAAATAAATAAATTATAAAAATAAAATCACATGACCCATCTTTTATACTAACGTTTGTGTAAACATGTTTAAAAATGCAAACAATTCTAAACTAAAATAAATGTTCATTCTCAAAAACAAATTTAGATGGAGACAAAAAATTGTCATAATGTGGTATCCCTCTTTTTAAGAATGCTATTAATCAAAAGTGTCTCATTCAGCCCAGGTTTCATTGCCACACTTAATTTTAGATGACAAATTAGTTCTCAGCACTCTATTTCATTCTCCTAGTCACCCTTCCCCCCTCCAAGATTTTTGGTGGAACCTTTCCTTGTATAAAAAATAAAAGTCTCTTAAAATTCCTACAGTTCTATTTAGATAGGGCATTTGTTGGATCAGCAGTTTGGATGCTAAGTACTTGTTGACATATTCTTTCCCTGAGTTGTCACTTAGTCTTCCCAACATGAAAAGAGTTGCACGAAACATAGCTTGCAGTATAAACTATCCAAGTAGTAGCACAGTTGTAATGTCCTTCACAACCAGTAGTTATAGGGAATCTTGAAACAACAATACTGGCAGGATCATAAATGAACTTACATTGTTTGCAAGCTCCTCATTTTGTCAACTTGTTGGACCTAGGTTGTTGTTTTTTACATTCCCTTTCTATTTTATTTATTTTTTTAAATATTCTACCCCTTCTTACAAACAGCTATCAATTTATTATATTTTGTTATTCTCCTTGGAAGGCTGCTGCCAAGGCGCTAGAGGTTGGATTAAATATTCATTGTGGAAGATCCTGGTTTTGCCGGTCATTTATATTTTGGATTTTATCTTTTATTTTTTATTTTATATTTGTTGTGAAGCTATAAGTTTATTGCCTAAAGCATCAGTTGCCAAGTTACATTTAATTATGTCATCCCAATTCATCTGAAAAATACATCTCACGTAAGAATATTTGGTACAGTATGACAAAATTATTTAATTCCAGAATAGTTTTGGCAATCCGTTGCCTTAGGGTGTTTACCCTACAGTCAGATGCTTAGTCTAGGACAGCGGCAACTATTGCTGGTAGATAGCTTTTAATCTCTTTCTAAAATAGCAATTCATTAGAAAATGAGTCTTGAGAGTCTAATGCCGTGTCCTTTTTATTAACCATCTTTTTGCCAAACTAGATGTTGGCTCAAGTAATATACCAGACTATTTCAGTAAGTAGGCTTTTTAAAAATATTAGAAGCAAAAATGTTACTCCCTTGGTCATAAAATGTTGGAACATCCACAAAATTAATACTGTGTTGTCATACTGATAAGAGAAACTTAGGAAATGGTTGTCTGGTTATTATGACGCACAAATTCTGCCAGTTCTTGTATGCCACCCTCCCCCATAGTAAAAATGTCATCTAGGTAGTGTAAACAGGCCTGAAAATGTGATCCACATTCACTGTTCAAACCAAATTCCTTTTCCCACTGCCACATAATGATATTGGCATAAACTGGTGCATATTTGGTGCCTTTAGGGTCACCTTTATCCTGAAAAAAAAATTGCCTTCAATGAACATGAAGTTGTTAATACAAAATAATGCCCATACAGTTCCCGAGAATATTGACCTCATCATTAGTCAAAGTTGTATTTCTTGAAATGGACTTCATAAACAGCTGTAAGCCTGTTCCGTGAATGATGGAAGAGAATAATTATTTTATAGTAGCTATGACCAAACTTTCATTTCTTCTGATCTTCTAAAAATGCAAATGCTTGAGCAAATGTTAAGTTATGTAATACATATGGTTTGTCATTAAAAATGTTATTCATTTATGGTCAATAAAAAAGACCATACCCTTTGTTTTGGAACTTCTAGATGATCTAATTAATCTGTATGGCTCATTCACAAAGGATTTGTGTATTTTGGGTATTTCAAACAAAGCATGCATAGCAGGATGTTTTACCTTCATAAATGTAAACAAGCTTTTAGGAATCTAAGCATCAAAAAACAGAAGTAATTGTCAATCGTGGTATAAGCAACAAAAACAGAATTCACAGAGGTAAGCCCACAGATGTCGTCATTAAGTAATGTACTCGAAATATTGACGGCATACTCAGTACTAACCGCCGACTCCCTCTATCCACTCTTACGGGCTTTATAATTTGAACAGTATTATCTTGCATTAATGAGTTCAACTCTTCTGCTTCTTTTTTAGTAATGGTTAGAAATCTATTAGATTGTTGTGCATAAAGCTGTCTTATGACTCTTTCACATATTCTTTCAAAGGTACTCAGAATAGGGTGCAGTGGGAGGTTCCAGACACTTTTTTTGTTTAAGGCCTGTAAATAAATGATGTTATCTGTTTGTTATGTTGTAAATTCAAGTTCATCTTCCTTGTGAAGCATGTTACCTCTATAAGTGCATCTACCATGTTAGAATTTGACTAGGGATAACTGTTAGTCTCTTTGCAAACAAGTCCATAAAACCTGGATTTTTTTATTGAGTAATGTAATTGTAAACTTTAAAGTTATTCTTTTTGTATTTGGACAAATGTGGCCACATATATTATCTAAGGTCAGAAACCCCATCCACATAATATATATTTAAGAAGAAAAATATGGAAATAAATCAGCATTAGGCTTTCTTCAGCCAGCATCACACCCGTACCCTGTCATCCAGTGACATAACCTAACACACACATGCGTAGAGACATAAAGTAGAGCTCCATACAGTTGCAGTTTTAATGCTACAGCCCTTTCAAGCTGTCCCCAGCCTAATGCAACTGGAAAGAAAGCTCTGGGGCTATGAAGAGGGACTGTTTTTACAGTAGCAGAGACGCATGGTACTGTACTGTACTTAGAGAGGGACAGTGTGTGTTAGTATGTTTTTACAATGTAGTATCTAGCTCAGGTTCATTTCTACGCTTTTTTGGCTGATGTGAAAGGAGTTATAACACATGTTAATTTCCTTTTTTTAGTATTGTAGAGTGTGATGTCAAGAGGCTTAATAAATAACACACAGAGACACCAGTGATAGCTTAACCTTCATGAGATCTATAATCAAGTTGAATCCTCTGGCACCTTTGTGCACTATATAACATGCTAATCTCTGATGTTAATCCATAGCATTTGAAAGTATATAGCCTATATTAAGTATCTCCTTTCTAAAATTAGAAAATGTATCAATATTGTATATGTAGGAGTTGCTGTGCATTACATTGATCAACATGAGTTAAGTTTAATAGTCTGTTACAGTTCTTTATTTATAGCAACTTAGTTTACAAACATGCTTCAGGAATCTCTGTCTCTCTCTCTTTCTCATTCTCATTGCAACTTTTTTTTTGTGTGTGTGTATATGCTATTTTTTTTTTTTTGCTTCCTGTAGGACTTTGTCTGATGATTCCACTACCAAAACCCAGTAGGTCAGTTTGCTTAGATGTAAGTACTATAGCCCAGTTGTTCTTCCCAAGGAATACTGATTGACCCTCTGTTCCCCAGCAAGAGTCAGGTGGTAAGGAGCAGGCCAACTTGCTGATTCTGGGGGCCTACCTTCTCCCCATTGTTAGCACCTCTCTCCCCACAGGTGGCTCTGCCTAGCCTACTGTTGCAGTCTGCTGATGGAGAGATGTGCCTCCACACAACTGGATTCCCCCACAACACACGGGTGCTAAGCCCCATGACTGTGCAGGATCAACTGGTTCATAGTTCATTGGATAGCATCTAGTGCTCTCACTAGGTGTCGCACTTTGTGGTGAGTGACGCTATCTCCCTCCCTCCATAGGTTGGCAACAACTACTCACTCTTATCTTCCCCTTCTCTGCAATTGTTGAACATGACAGTTTTCAGAGTCTCTGTTTTCTTACTGTAGGGTTGCTGTGACACTTCTAGTTGCTTATGATGTGGACATTTGAGTTTGACATACTTTTATTGTGCAGATGTCTGTGATTTCTTCTAACCAGCTTCCCATTTTCTCTATATACCAAACCAGATCTATTTTCAGCTGCTTTGTGAAAAACTTTAGCTTCAGACTGTAGACTTTACCATGACTTCTGAATTATTACTTTATTTTCGACTTGTAAATCTGATATTTCTTGTTGGGCCTCAGGCATTAGAAAGGTATTTAAATTAGGCTCTTTCTTCTTCAACCTATCAACAGTTGAGTCAGAAAGAAATTGCAGTAAAATATTCCCGAATTCGGAATTGCAGATTCACAGTCCTCACAGCTTTAGCAACAGCTCTTTGTCACTGTTTGAATGCTTCTTTCTACTTGTCCATTGGACTGGGCATAGTTTTGAATGTACATTATCTATCTGAATTCCCACTCATGCTTAAATCTTCTGAATTCATTACTTGTGTACTGTGGACCCATATCAGATATGAGAACATCCTGTCTTGAAGTATATAAACTCACTAATCAGATTTGTACTTCGTGCCTGTTTTTATGCGACTTTGAACAATAATCCACACATATAAGCTGCAGTGCATCTCTGAACTGGAGTGAATCTTTGGCCATTGTGTTCCATATACAGTCTGAATCTCTTAAATTTGGTTATGGAATGCATTACAGATGGCACAAATGTGCACTGCATACTATTTGTGAATTACATTCCTGGCTAAAATATACCTTTTACTGCTTTTTTGCACTTCATTGTGTCCAAATATATTTTTATTTACTCAAGCAGTTGTTTTCTCAGCTTATTGAGAAATGTTATTTGCTTATTTTTGAATATTTAGGCCTGTACATATCTTATTTCTCTAAAAGAAAAAAATATGTTTTTTTTTTTGTTCTGAACATTTTGCCAGGCCATCCTTCCCCTCTAGTTTATTTCAGTCATTGCTTTTATAAGTCAGTATAGTAATCCTAGGAATTACAGAAAAATAAAAGACAACCAAGTCTTGTAACTATTATGCCTTACCGTTGCCTACTTTAGACTGTGTACCTTCCCACTGAAGGACTAAGCCAGTCTAGCCTGGGGTGAATTGATGAATATACATCCAATTATTCAGGTCCCATTTGAAGAAGATGGTGTATTGCAGTGCTTGATCTGCAGATGGAATCTGTTCCAGAGGTGGAGGAGGTATTGAGTAATGAATCTGTCGGGTTCCTGTTACGTTATCGAACTTCAACAAGTTCGAACCCCATATGGTCGAAATCATATAGTCGAACTTGCTGAAGTTCGAACACACAAAAAAAATTAAAAGATGCAACAAACTGTTGCAAGCGGGGGGGGGGCAAGCCCTCTGCACCCCCCACACCTCCCGCTCTTTAAATATACCAACTCTGAGACTGCACTATAGTGCGGAATGGTAATATTTCCCTTTACTGACTGTAGTGCGATTTCGGAGTTGGTATATTTAAAGAGCGGGGAGTGTGGGGGGTGTAGGGGGGCTTAGTTTACTGTTGCATCTTATTTTTTCCGTGTTCAAAGTTTTGAAACTTCGAACAGACAAGTTCGATATTGTCGTGTTCGAAGTTTCAAAACTTTGATCACGTAATATGAACCCAGTCTGTCTCTCCATCTTGTTTTATTAATCTCCTGAAGAAGATTTAGATCTCTGGTTCTGGTATCTTTGGAACTGTTTGACTTGTAAATGTACAAGAAATTCAGGGCCACTGGGTCCCTAATTGAATGAAAAGCAAGGCAGAGGTCTCCTCTCAGGAGTCTGCATGATACTAAGAATTGGGACAGCACTTGTAGTCTTTTCTAGTAGGACACTCTTTTTAAGCCTGTGATGTTCTTAGTTAGGAACCTCTAGTGTCTTTCCAATTGACTGATGTGTCTATAAAGGTACATCCTAAAAGAGTCTTTGTATTTTGTAATTGACCTCATCGGTGCTGAATATACAGGGACAAAGACCTCTTTAGATTTGGATGATGTTCCTTTGACAATTAGCTGCACTAAGTAGAATGATGTCTTGACTACCGCTGTTACACAGTGATCAAAGGACAGGAAATACAATTAGCTGCACTAAGTAGAATGATGTCTTGACTACCGCTGTTACACAGTGATCAAAGGACAGGAAATTATCAGTCCGGACTCCAAGGTCACTAACTACATTTTCATTTTGAAATGAGGTACTGTATATCTATGCTGTAACCTGGGAGAGGAGTTGTCTACCAAATGCAATGATGTTGAACTTTTCAACATTTAATTTGAGCCTATTTTTGTATACCAGGTCTTTTTAAGTGTAAGATATTGGGCATCAGAGGGGGATTTTACTATGGCTTCCAATTTGCACTTGCCTAAAAACATAGCCAAAGGTCTTAGTTATTGGTCTAAAGGTCAGAAAGTAAATACTGAGTAAAGGTGGTCTTAGCGCTGGGCCCTGTAGAACAATACTGGTTACC
This sequence comes from Protopterus annectens, assembly GCF_019279795.1. Classification (NCBI taxonomy): domain Eukaryota; kingdom Metazoa; phylum Chordata; order Ceratodontiformes; family Protopteridae; genus Protopterus; species Protopterus annectens. The sequence goes on along the minus strand of NC_056730.1, from coordinate 895,846,046 downwards.
CTCTTACTTTATGATGCTGGCCCTGCCACCTACACCACAGGGCTTCTTTCTTGTAACTGATAGCCTATCACTTTTACTTGTAGTGCCTTTAGTTTATTAAGTTAGCATGGGGAATGGTGTAGAATGCCTTGTCTAAATCAAGATAAACCATGTGGACAGATTGATTACACTTTCAATGTAGTTCATCAGATTCATTAGACAAGATTTCCCTTTTACAAAGCCAGATTGTTGCATGTCTAGCCTGATGAGATTTCTGATGTCAAAGTTTATAAGGTCAGTTGTAATATGTTTTATGGCCTTGCAAATGAGATTTGTCAGACTGACGGCCTTATAATTCCCAGGGTCCATAATGGGACCACCCTTACAGAGTGGCATCACTACTGCTGAGTAATGTATTTCAGGACAGAGCCTTTTGCTAGGCTAAGGTTAAATAGTTTATGGAGTGGTTCTGCCAGGGCATGCCTAGTACTGTTTCTCAAATAGCCCATTGTATTATACTGGCCTATGGAAGAAGTGTTTTTTTATCTCAGAGAGCACTTTTAGTTCATGTTATTTAGTAATGATGGGGGTGGGGTGAACGATTCAGGAATGGAAGGGCTTTGGATAGATGTCTCTAGAGTATATTGTGCACTGAATTTATTTGCTAGTGTATGGACACAGTCTACTGGAACCCGTTTTTGTGTTGCCAGATGACAGGATGTGGAATTTTTGATTTTATTTTTGTTTTATGAGAGTTGTTTTGTGGGTAAAGAGTATTTGTTTTTGTTTTTTCTTTCTGGGGTTGAGGAATAGGTTTACATCATGAGCCAACATTCAGTGGATAGGAAAGCCTGCTGAATGGGATCTTGTAGAGCAGATGAGTGTTGCATCATCTGCATACTTAATAAGGGTTGCTTGTTGAGAAGCAGTGTGAAGTTTGTTTATAAATATGTTAAAAAGGAGAAGGCCGTGTATTGAACCTTGGGGAACCTCATCTGTAACTGGCAGGAATGTTGCGAAGTCTCGCTTCCATGTAACTATTTGTTTCCTATTTAACAGATAACTGTGGAACCAGGTTAGGGCTGATGTGTTTAGACTAAGAGATGCTAGTCCATTTAATAGTTTCTGATGCAATGCCATTTCAAAGGCTTTTGACAGGTTGAGAAAAATAAGTAAGACTAGGTCCCTATTGTTTCTCTTTTTGACATTGTTGTTAAAACTGAAGAGGGCAGTTGTGATGCTGTGATGTGGCCAGAATCTATGCAGTAAAGTAAGCTATGGTCATTGATGAATTTGATTAGTTTGGATTGTATACATCTTTCTAGAATTTTGGATAGGGGTAACAGGATCACTATATTTCAGTAATTAGGCAGGTCTGTTTAGTTGTTGTCATTATGGTGGGAAATTCTGAATGATTTTTTCAAAATTGTTGACAATAGTTTTCACGTATGGATCTGCTGATTACAATGGAGACAGGGAATGCTATGAATGGGGCTGCAATTTTTAGGTATTCTGTTGGTAGGTCATCAGCTGCCAAGCTTGTTGGGGTTAATTCTGCAATAGAGATAGATGAGGGCATGAATCTCTGTGCATTATTATGGGTTTATGGGATGGTGGATGGTAGTTTGGAGTTTTGTTCAGTGATTGCTAGGACTTAGTTAATGAAGTGGTGGTTAAACTGAGTTAGAATGTTGTCTGAGTGCTTATTGATTGTTGGAGAGTGAGTGGAGGATTGCCTTGGGTGGAATGGGTGATCAGAAGAGAGTGGAGTTCTTTTGATGTGATGTTTGGAGGTTTGAGAAATAGGATGTTTTGTTACTTATGTAATGCTTAGATAGGTTTTGTAGGGTTCTATTTTCCTGTAAGGCTCTTTGAATTTTGGTTTTGGACGATTAATTCCAGGTATGGTCTCTTAGTCATTATATCTTTGGTTTCATGTGTTTACTTTAGGGCCGGGTTTGACCTAACTCGCTTTGTCCTGAAGGGTGCTTGTTCATTTAGTACTATTAGAAATATCAGGTTAACATGGGTGACTGCTTCATCTAGGGGTTACGTTTTTAGTAGGTTCCAGTTGTATCGAGAGAAACTGAGTTAAATTGTTCTATGTTGAATTCTTTTTTTTTTATTTTTTTTTTTGCAAACTTGTTTGTAAACTACTTGTCTATGAATATTTGTCTCTGTCATATTATATAAGTTGAAAAGTGGTTGTTAATAGTGTCTGGCAAGGTGCCATTTAAGGGTATTGCATCTGGTTTATTTGTGAAAATCCAATCAAGTGTGGTTTCTCACTTTGTTTTTTTATGTATTTAGGTGGTGGTGTTTACCAGCTGTGAGAAAACAAATAATTTTATGCTGGGCAAAGTTAGGTCATTTTGTTTGTAGCTGATGTTTGTATCACCCATTGTTATGCTTTCCTGGGATATTTTGCTGCTTATCCAACACAGGATCTCTTCAAGTGTGACTGCATCATTGCTTGGGAGAATGTAGAGTCCTATAATACAAAAGATTTTTAAAAAGGTAGCTAGGAGTTTTGGAACTGTAGGAGTTTGTGAGGATATTTAGTAGTTTCTAGGAAGGTTTTGAATATAACTGCTGTACCACTCTTACGTTTATGTTGTCCATCAGATCTGATTATAATATATCCATGGGGGAGTATTTCATTATTGTTTATTTCAGGTTTCAGTTGCTACTATTATGTCAGAGCTATAATGTTCTAGACATAAATGGAGGTGTAGTTTTATTTCACACACAAAAGCATTCATATTTCTTAATTTAGCAGAGTCTGAAGCCATTGAGAGGGAACGTTCATTTGTGTATTCAGAAGAGGAGGAGAACTGCCATGTTGTGATACAGGCTGAAATGTGGGAAGACCCTGAGTGCTTAAAATATAAATTTAAAGATATGTGTAACCCTCAAACAAATATTACAATGGAAAGGCACATGTTTTACACAAGAAATCAGAAGCCTGATGAAATCATAGCAGTATGTATTACCAGCTTAAGAAATAAAGCAAAAACGTGCAGATCTGGTGATTCATGAAATGATTTGATAAAAGGCTTGTGTGTGGTGTTAATGATGATGCAGTAAGAAAGATTTTGTTTCTAGACTGTGATTTAACTTTGAACAAAGCCACTGAGATTTGTCAAATATATGAGCTTACACAGAAGCATACAAATATGCTTACGAATGAGAAAAATGTCTGTGCAGTATCTGCCATGTGAATGTTGATAGTGTACAACATAAAGCTAAGATGAAAAAGAAAGATAAAAAAATGGGGCCACAACATCCAACCTATTTTAATTGTCGTAATTGTGGAGGCAGTCATGAACCTAAATGAGGTCAGCAATGTCATAAATGTAAAAAGTGGAATCATTTCAAAAGACTTTGCAAGTCTAAAGTAGCACATACTTTTATTAAAAGAGAGCATCTGAAGAAACAAGTAGATCAGATAGAGAGCTATGAGCAAACTTTTTATATTGATGATGTCTTTATGATTGATGAAACAAGTAATACAGTAGATTCAGTTGACAGCAAAGAGTGAAATATTTTGTACTGTTCGGATTAATAGGAAACCTGTAGAGCTTAAAGTAGACACTGGATCCAAGTGCAACGATATATCAGCACAAATGTTTGCCAGAGTAAAAGCTGCTGAGAAACTTGGTTCAGCTAAATGTGCAAAAGTAGTGAAGTTAAACCATGAAGTAAACCCAGTTGCCAGACCTACAAGGAAAGTCCCAGTAGCAATGGAGAGCAAAGTAAAAGCAGAACTTGACAAAATGGTGAATTTAGGTGTCCTTACTCCAGTAAAAGAACTGACTGAATGGGTATCCTCCACAGTTGTAGCTCATAAGAAAAGTTCAGATTATATTTGAATATGTATTGATCCAAGAAACTTAAAACACTTAAGCGTCCTCATCATCTGATGCACACAGTAGAAGTAGTAGCTAGTCTTATGCCAAATACCACTATTTTTTCAGTCTTGGATGTATAAGCTCCTTTTGGCAAATTTCGTTAGATCACAAATCTTCATTGTTATCCACTTTCAGTACACCATTTGGTAGATACAGATTTTTGAGAATGCCATTTGAGATGCATTCTGCCAGTGAAATATTTCAACTAACACATTTTTTTAGGTTATCCATGTGCTTTTGTAGTAGATGACATTATTGTAGGGGGTAGTGGCAAGGACAAACATGATAAAAACCTCAAGAAAGTTCTAGACCTTACACGTGAAGTCAGTCGTAAACTAAATCCTCAGAAATGTAAATCCAAACTGAGAGGAGTTAATTATGTGTGTCATTTGTTTACCAGTTCTGGCTTGCAACCAGATCCATCTATGCAAGCAGCAATTGTTGAGATGCCAGTTCCAGAAAATGTCACATCTTTGTAATATTTTCTTGCTGTGGTCAACTATTTAGGAAAGTTCATCCCAGACCCAAGTGAGCTTTCAACACTGTTATGTGAGTTGACATGCAAAAACGTAAACTGGTCCTGTTTGGAACAACACCAAAGAGCATTTGACATTCTAAAACAGAAAATTGTCAATCCACCCACATTGAAATATGATATTCACAAACCAGTAACTCTTTCATGTGATGCTCCTAAATATTGTCTTTGTGCAGCATGTCTTCAAGAAGACATACCAGTAGCCTATGCATCCAGTACTTTAACCCAATCTGAGATGCAGTATGCATAAGTTAAAAAAAGAGCTTTTGGCAGTAGTGCTCACATGTTCGAAGTTCCATGATTATATTTATGGCAGACTTGTTCAAATAGAGACATCGGTTTTGAAAAAGCCAATACACACAGCCCCAGCATGCCTGCAACCCATGATGTTACAATTGCAAAAGTACAATTTCAAAATGTTTTATATAAAAGACAAGTATCTATACCTTGCAGATGCTTTGTCACAAGCACCCAGGCAAATAACAGAGCAACATGAAAACAGACTTTGAAGTCATTGAAGTCAGAAATTTTTGTCATCATGTCTTAATGAGCTTAGAAATCATACAGGTTCAGACACAATTCCCCAGAAACTGAAGCATTTTATCATTCAAGGATGGACAGCAAGACAAACTACTTTACCACTTGACATACATAAATATTATCCTTACTGAAATGAGCTGATCATGATGGAAGATGGACTAATCATGAAAGGTCCTAAAGTGGTAATTCCTTCAGTATTACAACAGGAATATATCCATATTTTGCATTGCGGTCACCCAGGTACTGATTCTACCAAAAGAAGGGCAAGAGGCATAGTTATTTGGCCTTCTGTGTTAAAAGATATAGAGAAGGAAAATCTAGCATGTTCTGTTTGCAATAATACTAAATCACACCAACAAACAAAACCACTTCAGCTAAACCAGATCCCTGAATTACCATGGTTGAAGGTTGGTACTGATTTTTTCAAATGGAATCGTCAACATTACTTAGTGTTAGTAGACGCTTATTCTAATTGGTTTGAAATTGACCTTCTTCCTAATCTAATGTCTAGCACTGACATTACAAAATTGAAGAGACATTTTTCTCTCCATGGTAGCCCACACAAAGTTGTACACAAAGTTGTATCTGACAATGATACAGAGTTTACAACTCATCAGTTCAAGAAATTTGCTGAGTCTTGGGACTTTGTCTATGTTACTAGTAGACCTGAGTATCCACAGTCCAATGGATTAGCTGAGCATGCAGTTCAAAGTGCAAAATATTTATTAGAGAAATCCAAGAGAGATGGTCCCAATGGTTTTCTTAACCTACTCAGTTGCAGAAACATTCCTCGAGATAACTTGCTTGGTTCGCCTGCTGGGAAATTAACGACTACACAGACAAGAACAACCTTACCGATCAGTAAACAAGTATTGATTCCAAATGCAAAGAACAACAGAGTGGTCAGGACTCAAATTTTGAAAAAACATCAGTCACAAAAGTTATACTATGATAAATCTAGCAAAGCTGTTAGACCATTAAGACAAGGAGAGATCGTAAGGTTGCAAACATCTAAAGGATATGACCAAGTGGGAATTATCAAAAATATTTGTGAGGAACCAACATCTTATATTGTACAATCAAAAGGAATGGATTTCAGAAGGAACTGAAGACATATACTTCATCTCCAAACCAGTGACTCAGCAGATTGCCTGTGCTAAAGACTATTACTCAGTGACCCTACACTTGTTCAGATTTCAGAGGACAGTTTACTTTCCTCAAATAATCCTGATGTAATCCTCAAAGTTCCTGTTGAGAAGAATTCCTCAGAGACTCTCCCTGTTGCTAAACCCAGTCAAAGCTTTTATGTGACCAGATCAGGTAGAATTTTCAGACCCAGTCCAAAATACACAGTGACTTGGACTTGAGTTCTGATTTGTTGTTAATATTGAAATGTTATCTAGCATATAGATTGCCTTGGTCTCCTATTGCATGTCAAGCAAATCAAAGACAGAGGATGTAGATCATTGTATGTATTGTTCCTAGTAGGCCACTGTAGCTAGGTAGCACATGCGTATGGGTATGGAGCAAGTGCAAGATCCATGCCATTTTGTACAGTCAGCCATAGTGAATGCAGTCATAAATGGAGATGCACATGTGAGTATGTTTGAAGTAATGAGTGAATCGGTTAGCTTAAATACATGTTCCAGTTACAGTTCCTGACCTGTTTATGTACAGTAAAGATCCTGACCCCATGCACTGCTTTATCATCTCTTTTGAATGCATGAGACAAGCGACAGGTTGTGCAATTAGTGGTAGGGCCAGGGTTGTAGTGAATTTCACCTCTGAGTTTAAGTTTGATGGTGGTATTATGCAATGGGTGATCATATTTGGATTTGTATTAATTAGTATTGAGTTGGGTCTATTATAGTTTTATGTATTTGTATGTGTGCAGGTGTAGTAGTGAGTGTGGGTAGAGTTCAGGTCATATGAGGGGAAAATGAGATTTGTTTAAATATGTGTTTGAGCTGTAAGCAGTTGGTGAGTTGTTGTGTGGGCAAGTGTGTGCATAAAAACTTGTGATGTGTGCAAGTGAGATTAGAACAGTCATTGTGAGTAGTTGCACATGTATTATTTGATTGTAGTTGGAAAAAGAAGGTAGTGTAGATGAAATGGTTGTTAGGTTTGTATTAGTGAGGAAGAGTCCGTGGAAGAAAGAGGTATACTGTGGTAAGCATGAAGAGCTTAGTATTGCCATGCAGAATGTTAATTCTTGGTGATGCAGTGGATAGCTTTGTTGCCTCAAAGCAAGAGGTTCCCCGGTTCAATTCTCATCTGGGTTGCCTTCTGTGCGGAGTCTGCATGCCCTCCCTGAGTTTGCATGAGTTTCCTCTGGGTGCTCCATTTTCCTCCCACTTTGTAAAAACATGCAGTAGGTAAATTGGGCACTCTAAATTGGACATAGGTGTAAGTGTGCATGTGAGTGTGTGGTGTGGGTGAACTACCACAGCAGGGCTAGTCACCCAACGGTGTAAATCTTGGCGCTAGATGATTGTCACTGTTGAAGTGATACCCCAATCCCAAGTGCAAAAATGGGAAAAAAGGGTTGTGGATGGATGTATAGTGGTAGTGCATGGTGGGTTAGAATTATTTTGCAGTAATGTTGAAGTGTGGGAGGGATGATGGGAGTGGAGTTGATACAAGTGTGAAGGATTTTGTTTGGAAGAAGTCTAGTGAGGTGGTAGTTAGTTCACTAGTTGGCTGTCAGTTGAAGTGGATTGGGTGGAGACTGAGGGCATGAGGAGCTAAATACAGGTAAATCTAGATGAACTCTGGGGTGGTAATTGGGGAAGGACAGGAGAACAGAGTGGAGCTCAAGTGAAGCCAATAAATGTACTGAGTATCTGGAGACACTTATTGCTACTGTTTGTTTTGCAGTTAAATAAAAGTGTAGAACTTTACATATGCAAGTTAGCTCAACAAAAACTGTTACAAACAACTAAAACTTATTTTATATGTATACTGTGACAGGACACTGTGAACGGGACCTAATCCAGAAGATGAAAAACAAAATTGTGCTACCTTCTTGCTAGGATGAGTTACAGGGTGCAAAATATCAGGGAAAAGTGTAGAAATTTGCCAGGGATGTTATTTAACTGTTTGTTTGTTTAGAGCTGGCCCACACCCAAGCTATTTGAGATGTTATAAAAACAGTCAACAGAACAGAGTTATGATAAGATAAGAAGAGAGGCAAATGCTGGGTTTCCTCTGAGAGAGATTTTCTGTATGCAAAACAGCAAAGTTTAGCACTTTCATGGCCTTTACAGGAAAAATTGTTCCTGCTTGTAAAGAAGGAAAAAACTTGTTTAAAATACAAACTGTGATTATTGCAGTACAGATATGTTACTAAGGGAAAGCAGTGACACCTTAGTAGACACTATGTTAAATATACAGGAAGGATTACAGGAACGAACGCAGGAATGGTTAGGGTGAGACGAATTCAGATGAAGAGATCAAAGGTTAATATTGGCAGCCCAAGACAGTGGGCTACATACACGCTGGTTTACAAAGTCCATTGAACATGTAGGAGAAACAGATAAATGTAGATTTTCTAAAACCGAATTGGAAACAGTCACACACCTTATTGTTGGTTGCGACACACTAATGGCAGAAGGACTGTATACTGAAAAGCATAATAATGTGGCAAGACTGTTGCACTTGGGATTGTGCAAACATTATGGTATCAAATTGGCTGAAAAACATTGGAAACATGAGCCACAAAGCATCATAGAAAATGATGAAGTTTATATCACATGGGATCACCCATTACCAACAGTTCAAAAGATAGGTGCTAGAAAACTGGATATAGTGATCCAAGAAAAGAAGACAAAAGTAGCATTTATCACTGAAATTGCCATACCCAGTGACTACAGTGTCTTACATACAGAGAGATACAAAGCCATAAAATACCAGGATCTGCAGGCAGAAATGAGAACAATGTGGAAGAAAGATACCCAGACAGTTCCAGTAGGAAGTTTCTATAGTTGCTCCAGTAGGAGCAATGGGTCTTATAAAAAGAATCTACAATTGTATTTATATATGTTACAATCCATGTAACCCCGTACGAATTTCAGAAGGAGTCATTACTGGGCACATTGCGGGTGCTGCAAAGAGCACTTTTGGCTGACATCAAAGACTGAAAAAAATACTAATTTCATTAACTTTAATCGTACTTTGACTTAGGAATGTATCCATTCCCGTCATGGTATTAGAAACCCTAATGATTTGGAGAAATTAAAAAAAAAATGGATTACAGGAAGGGGTCCGAATGGAGAGATAAGTCAGCAAGTAATGGAGAGTAGTATTGCTGAAATTGAATTCACCATCAATTCTTGGTGAGTACCTTTACGAGGTGGACCCTATTTTTCATAAAATCTCACCAAGACAACACTGATATATAAACTGTATTTTATATAGCGTATATCATGGCAGAAGTAGGTTAAAAAAAAAGATAGCTGGGTGCACAAGACCCAGGATAAAATGTCCAGTCCTGGTAGGTGCCAGGACTGGAAAAAAATGACGGTGTAGAATCCTTAAAATACGGAAACATTCCTACAATGGGGCTAGGCCAGGCCCAGGGGGAGGATGGGCCCCTTGTAGAAGTAAGTAGCAGTCCACAAAAATCACAAAAATGGATAGGCCAAAGAAGAGCTGTAAAGACAATAGAGTGGACTATAGAGGATAAGAAAGAAATTATGTATTGTTACTATTATGCAAAAAGCCCAGAATTTCCAGACACAAGATATGCAAAAAGATTGAGAGAAATTAGAGGAAAGTAAAATACTTTAACAAGAAAAACTGTCAGAAACCTCAAATAAAAATTTGTGTTCATTAATATAACAGATTTGTAAAAAACGTTATATAGACCAAGAAACTTTGATCTGTTTAGATAATGAAGCATCTGAGTAAGTGCGAAAATATAAACAACAAAACCTGGAGATATTTGAAAAGTATAAAAAAAGAAATATAGACATGGGAAAGAAAGAGAAATTTGATATGGTACAGCATTTATGCAAAGTCGAAAGACAAATTAATCAATACAAAAAAGGCAGCCCCAAAGATGTTTGAAGATCAATACAGGCAAAGGCATCCAGATATGGAATTTCACAATAAAAAATAATATCACAAAGAGGAAATGTATAAAAGAAGATTAGTGAAGGAGAAGTTAAAAAAATAGAAGCTGAAGTTATGGAATGCCTGCAAAGTGAAGGATTTGGTGTTGAAGGTCTAACACAGGTAACATAACAGCATGATGGAAAGAGTCCCCAAAGTAAGAAGAAACAGGCAGATCAGAAGAAATATGGACGTGGGAAAGAAAAAGAGATTTAATATGGTGTAATATTTATGCAAAGGAGAAAGCAGAATTAATGAATACAAAAAAAGCAGCAGGAATCCAGACATGGAAAGCTTTGCAGTACAAAAATTAAGAAGACAGAGGAAAAGTAGAAAAGAAGATTAGTAATGCAGAAGTTAAAGAAATAGAAACTGAGGTTATGCAGTACCTGAGAAGTGAAGGATTCAGTGTAGAACATCTAACTCAGAAAGCACCACAGCAGGATAGAGCAATAGACATCCAAATTAAGGAGAAACCATTGGAACGGGAAGCAACTGAGCAGTTGCCATATGACGATATTTTGGAGCCTTACACATGAAACCAGTATAAATATTCACTTGAAGCTGGACAGCAAGGGAAGGAAAAGGAAACTGTGGCAACTCTGGCGCAGTGAATGTTGAGGAGTGATAGGCCAGTGAGTTCCCATATGACAGAGCAATGGATGACACAGGATGAAATTGAAGAGAATGTGCACAGGAAGATGCTATAGAACTCTATAGAATGCCCACAGGAAATGAAGAACAAAAAGTGTGCCCTAAGTTTAGAAGAAAACGAGCGTAGAGAAGAGTTGCTTGATTTAATAGAGATAGATAGCCATATTAAGATCAATGAAAGAAATAGACTGCAGAAGGTCAATAAAACCCAAAAAGTCAGAAGTCTGATAAAACAAATGAATATAGTAATTAGGACTGTCCATACAGATCCATTCGATATAACAGAAGTAAACAGGATATATTTCTGTGCAGCTAAATTAATAACAGAAAAATGATACCACAAGAACATATGGTAGTAAGGGAAAAATTGAATACTATCATGGAAGTATCGAATAGAGAAAATTGTAAAGCAATTAAGACTAGAAGTGTCACTGTTAGAAGAATATAGAAGAGGGAACAGATCAACAAAAATACTTGGAAAGATAGGTGTGATAAAAGCAATGCACAATATTGTAATGGATCAGGATCTATCTTGTACAGTCTATTGCAAATAATAAACTAAAAATTTCAGCACAAGCAGAAAAACTTAGAAGATACACAGATAAATATAAAGGAAAAGTACAAAATAAGCAATTTACTGATGACTCTGGAAAGTTTTGTAGAGAATTGGAAAACAAGGTAAAATTGAAAGACCACCCTAAAAAGAAGAAATAGATAAATTTTGGAGAAATATCTATGAAGATCCTGTGGAACATAACAAAAATGCTAAATGGACAGAAGAAGTAAAAGAAAAAATAAGAAGTTCAACAGTACAGGATATGAAATAAAGGTCAGAGAGATTAAGATAAAGTTAAGAAACGCCAACTGGAAAACCCCAGGCTCAGATGCGGTAGCTTAACTTCTGGCTAAAAGTATTAACATCTTTGCATGAAGATTTAGCCATGAGTAAGAACAATTTATATGCATAACCTGAACAGACACTGACCTGGTTAACAACATGAAAAACAATGCTCTTACTTAAGAATGAACCTGCAAGTTATCCTAAAAATTATAGACCGATAACTTGTCTTTAAATGATGTATAAACTGTACACCGTAATTGATGCTGACAGAGTTTATAGTCATTTAGAAGAAAATTCCTTCATGGCAATAGAACAAAAGGGTGATGATGGAAAGTCATATGGAACAAAGTATCATCTGTCGGTAAATAAAGTCATAATGGAGAACTGTAAAAAGGGGAAGAATCTAAGTATAGCATGGATTGACTACAAAAAAAAGCTTTTGATAGTATCCCATATTCATGGATAAAAAGAGTGCTTAAAAATGTATAAGCTATGCTCTACACTGATGTGACCCTGAAACAGTGGCAGACCACTTTGTAATTAAGCCCTGATAAAGGACAAATTATTATTCCAGGGATAAAAATTCCAACGGGGATATTCCAGGGTGACTCCCTGTCACCGCTGCTCTTCTGTCTTGCCCTAAACCCTTTAAGCTGTCTACTTTACAGATTAGGCCATGGCTATAATTAGGCTCCTAGAAAACAACAAAGTATGAAAACATCTAATCTTTTTTTTGGTCAAAGATTTAAAACTCTATAGTTCATCAAATGAGGAAGTGAAAGCACAACTGCAAGTAGTCAAAACATTTTCTGATGATATAAGAATGTCATTTGGTCTTGATAAATGTGCAAAAGCAACCTTTAAAGCAGGAAAACTGCAGCACCAAGAAAACATCAATTTGGGACAAAAATGTGATATAAAAGAATTTGAACAAGAATGAGTGTGTAAATATTTGGGAATTGATGAAGGAGCACCAATAAAATATAAACAAATGTGAATAAAAGTGAGGAATATTTTAGAAGACTTAAATTAATCCTGAAAACTGCATTGACATCTAGGAACAAAATTCATGCTATAAATCAATTTGCTCTTCCTGTCCTAACTGACAGTTTTGGACTGATTGACTGGCCCCAAAACGTGTTGGATAGATTAGACAGGAAAACAAGAAGGATGCTTTTTGGTCACCAAATGATTTATAAAAATCAGTGCATACCAAGATTATATAATCCCCATTCTGAGGGAGGTATGGGCCTCCTTGAAATTGATTACACTAATAGATTTGCAATTGTGGTACTGCACATATATCTGTTGACCTCACAAGACCCAAACATAGTGAAAGTTTTGAAACATGAGGAGAATAAATCTAAGATGACTTCCCTGCTTGGTCTAGCAGAAGCATATCGGTGTCAAGCAGGAATAGAAATCAAACCAGAAGTAGATAAAATTAAGGCAGCTACTGAATATGCCAAAAAACAAAAGAAAGATTATAAGGTGAAGGATCAGATGAGAAGGCAAGAAATGTAAAAATGCATAAATATAGTTGCAAGTATAGAAAACTTCTGAAAGAACCTCATGTTGATCAGAATCAAACACAGGACTGGTTAAGGAGAGGCGAGTTCAAACCAAAAGATGAAAGGTTAATATTGGAGGCCCAAGATAGTGGGCTACATACACATTGGTTTACAAAATCCATTGAACATGTGGGAGAAACAGAGAAATGCAGATTTTATAAAACAGAATTGGAAACAGTTGTGCACCTTGTTGCTGGTTGTGACATACTAATGGCAGAAGGACTCTATACTGAACGGCACAATAATGTAGCAAGACTGTTGCATTGAGGATTGTGCAAACATTATGGTATTGAAGTCTCTGAAAAACACTGGAAACATGAGCCACAAAGCATCATAGAAGATGATGGTCTACATCACATGGGATCACCCATTACCAACAGTTCAAAAGATAGATGCGCAAAAAACAGATATAGTGGTCCATGAAAAGAAGACAAAAGTCACATTGATCATTGAAATTGCTAGACCCAATGACTACAGTGTCTTGCATACAGAGAGAGACAAAGTCATAAAATGTCAAGATTTGCAGAGAATGGGTCTTATAAAAAAACAAACAAACCAATACATGTAACTCCATACAAACTGCAGGAGACATTACTGGGCACATTGCGGGTGCTGTGAAAAGCACTTTTGGCTGACATGAAAGACTGAAACAATACTAATTTCATGAATTTTAATCATACTTTGACTTAGGAATGAGGTCCATTCCTGTCATGGTATTAGAAACCCAAAAGATTTGGAGAAATTAAAAGAATGAAGGATTATACTGATTTTTTTGTACTTCAGGTGGAAGCACATGTAGTGTGGGGTGAGGATGAAATATTTAACATCTTTATTACTGTGTAATTACAGAAGCTGGTACAGCTTTCAGTACTGACTTTTGATAGAGATTTATATTTTAGTGAAGTCAGGATTATGGGACAGTACACATTTTAGTTGCTGCAGTCCTCCAGTAGTGTGCACACTACAAAGTAAATGGGTAGAGATAAATATTAGACAGCCATTATTTACTTAAAGGATTTGTTTCAATATTCATATTTTAATCAATTCTTTCTGATTGGGGGTCTTTCTTGTTTAAAGAATGAGTGCTCTTTCAGTGTGAACTTGCAGGTATGGGATGGTGAAGCATTTTATATAGTCAGGAATCGGTCCTTTGTGCACACTATGACAGGGCATTGCAAAAAGGACCTAATCCACCATAGGAAAAGCAAAATAGATTTGGATGGGACTTGCCAGTTTTACATAATTATCTAAGTGGGTATAAAACACTTTTGCAAACCTATCTGCTGAGGCAATATCTGGGGTGACATTGCAGTAAGTACATTTGAGATTTTTGTCATAAAATTTGATGATATTAAGGCATTTGAAATCTTAGAAATCTGATATATTGACTTGGGCTAAGAGAATTTGAGGGAGAAGATTACTAGTTTATGATCTGATTTAACCTGAGACAATGTCACCGTGGGATTTATGCATGGTAAAGCTACATAAGTACTAGGTCAAGAATATTTTGACCTCTAGTTCATAGGTTCATACTAGGCTATCTGCCCTAGGGAATTTATAGGCCTAGCCAGAATGTGTTTGGCTTTCGCCACCCATTTTAAATTTATTTTTATATGCCCTTTTTCGAGGTTAGTATACTGTGCCTCTGTCTAACAGTGACACAGAAGTGATACCCGGGGTAAACCTACGATCTCCCATCTACTCATCAAAATTCCTCTTGAATAGAGTCAATGAGGGACTCTGCCTAACCTGGACTGGGATTTTATTCCAGAGTGAAGGGAGCCTCTGAGTTATGAATCTGTCCCTCCAGCATGTCCTATTTATTTCAGTGCTGAGGTTCAAGTCTCTCGAGCGCGTAGCTCGATGGGATTTGGATTTTCTGAGGTGCAGCATACCCATTAATTCTGGGTTGGACATGGCTTTATACGTCAGGCACAGATCGCCTCTGAACAGGCGGTATGCCACTGAGTAGAGCTGGAGTTTCTTAAACCGGGCAGCATATGGCATCTGTTTGAGCCCTTTGATCCTCTTGGTGAGGTACTTTTGGGGTCTTTCCAGTTGCTGCAGGTGTCTGGTAAGGTACATCTCAAAAGGGGCATTGTACTCAATTATGGGCCTGATGAGGGATGAGTAAAGAGGCACGATGACCTCCCCTGATCTAGATGTGAATCCCTTCATGATTAGGTGGGCTATATAAAATGTTTTTCTAACCACTTTGGCCACGTGGTTGTCAAATGAGAGATTGCTGTCAACTTGGGTCCCCAGGTCCCTAATTACTTCTTCTGTACTTAATGGATTACCACCTATGTGGTAATTTGTGGGCACTTTGTTTTTGCCAAAGGGGATGACTATACACTTTTTGGCATTTAGCTTGAGGCCATGGCTCTGGCACCAGTTGCCTGTTTCTATGAGGCCCTTTTGGAGGATGCTTGTGTCGGCTGGAGAGTTGATTATGGCCCCCAGTTTGCAGTCATCTGCGAACTTGGTCAGCCACAGTCCTTCCTTGTTGGCCTGTACCTCCGAGAAATATATACCAAACAAGAGAGGTCCCAGGACTGAGCCTTGTGGGACAAGTCTGGTCCATGGAGTCTTTATTTATTAGATCCCAAACTTGTTAGCATAACCTACATCAGAGGTATGGGTACTCCAGTTTATTGAAAGGTAGTTAAATTCTCCTAAAAAGTTCTTATTAGTGAGAGTTGTCCAGTAGATGCAGGAGCCTTAGATGAACTTCAGGGGAGATAGAAGGTGTCTTGTAACAGTGAATAAATTGATAGTTCGCCTTGTTTAGTTTGATTTAGTGGTCAATAAGTTTCATTTGTGGGTCTTTGGAAATCTGTGCAGAGATAATATGGTCTGTAGTGCCATCACAATTGCCATCAGGTCTCAAGGTATGGTAGGTAGGTGTGGAGGGACTGCTTTATGGATATTTAAACCAGGTTTAAGTGGTTATACATCTATGCCTCTAAAGTTCTTTTACTTTTTCTTCTGTCCTTGGTAACTGCAGTATTACTCCTTATGTCCTCCACTTCCAAGCTGCATCCTGTCAGTTAATCTATATCCAGAGAATGTCTAAGTCTTCTACCAGTTCTTCATGCATTTCTGGTAAATGTACTCCATTGAACATATCTGCTCTATGTAGTTCCTCACCTAGTCTAGATTTCACTTTCAGGTAGTACATTTTTGGAGTAAAGTGACATTTTCTGCAGTCTGAAGGAGACTTTCTGAATATTTTACAAGACTTTGAGGTCTAGCTCCATTTGATCTTTTGTACAATATATATACGTGTGTGTGTGTGTGTGTGTGTGTGTGTGTGTGTGTGTGTGTGTGTGTGTGTATATATATATATATATATATATATATATATATATATATATATATATATAATGTGTGTGTGTGTGTGTTCATGGACTTTTTTACATCCATATGTTGTTGCTAACGGTTCCTTTTCTGTCACAGGATATCTTTTGTGTACCTGCAAAATACTATTGACCTTTAGACAACTCGTCTATTGTGTTGGAGGATTACTGTTCCTGTATTACTCTAACTACCATCTGACCTCTTTATCGCCTTGTTTCACAGTATCATGCCTAACCTATACTTTTTGCAAACACTTTTCTTATAGGCTCAGTTGTCTCAGATGTTTTATGTACACACTGTTCAAGATACTGCACCATTTTCAGAAACTTTTGTAATAACTGCTTGTCTTTTGACTAGCATTTGCTCAGTTGCTGTTTCTGTATCAGGTTTCAGTTCTTCTAAAAGCAACTACTACCAATGCATTTCAGATTTGTCACTCCCATTTTAAATTTACTCTTATTTTAACTCAAATTTATTATGTCTAAATCTATTCAGTATTTATATTAGTCTTTTGTCATGCTCTTCTTTTGTCTGAGCCCTGTTAGATTGCCTGTTATGTTTAAAAGCACCTTACAAGCCTTCAGTTACCTGTACAACAGCTCTTTCAGACACCTCTGACACTGATAAAGTACAAAAGGGAAGAGTAAGGAATCTAGTTTCTTAATGGCATGCTAAATGAACTCACTTGAGCTTTTGTTTTCTAGCTTTATCTGCAATACTTTGCATCTAGTTACTGACCAGAATGGAATGATAAGCATTAATGAGACCACTTCTTTTACTGTAAGCAATCCATTTGTTTTTTATCACTGTATACAGGTATAATTTATCAGAAGAAATACAGATCTTGTCTTTTGGTTTTTGTTTTTTTGCAACAATAACCATACTGTTCACTCATTCCATTTATAGGTTCATTGGTATATGCTAAGCCATCGGTTTAGTCTATTAGGAGCCTAGCTACTGCACTTCCAACTACTTGCGCCCTCTATTCATAAGGGTCTGTGGAGCTACACTGAGGTGAATTTAGAGATACCACCCACGTATCTAGGCTGGTTTTATACAATTTATAGAATTACTTTGTTAGATATGGAGAGGGAGTTAATTCCATAGGTAGGGGGTCTTTTAAGTGGGGCATATATCCCACCAATAGGTGTTAATATTATGATGTAGGTTTAGAACACATAGATTGAGCATTGATGGTGCTGTGTGTTTTGTAACCATATAAAAGGTCAAGTGGGAAAGGGTCATTTGCAGCCTTTTAAGCTAAAAAGAGGTCATTATGTAGAAGTCTGTAAGAGATTGTAGTAAAGTGAGAGGGCTGTTAGATGATCTATAATTTAAGGAGGTCAAACCTGAGATTTTCTTGGTGAGGAAGTGTCATGTTTTTCCAACGGGGTAATATGTCAGGATAGATACATGCCAAAGAGGGCATTATATTCTGTTATGGGCATAATAATGGGATGATAGAGAACAACTTCCTTGGACTTGGAGGACATCACTTTAATAATTAACTGGGGTAAGAAGAATGAATTCCTAATGATAGTTGATACTTGGTAGACAAATGAAAGTTTGTTGTCCATGAACATACTCAATTCTCTAATGACAGCATTCATTTTGAGGGGGATGTAATTTATGAGGTGGGTGGAAGGGTGCCATAAGAGTTACATTTTCGAATTTATAGGCATATGTATACTATTGAGATAAAAAAAAATCTTACTGATGCAGTAGCCAACATTCTTCATAGTTTATGAAGTTTAAAATTTTTAAGTTCATGTTAATAATGTATCTAATTTTGCTTTAAATGTGGGTGCAGAAAATATTTTAGATTGGCAGGTGAGATTGAATGCCAACAGTAGTCTATGTATGAATGAAAAATATGTTTTAAGTATTTTTGAAGAGGAGGAAGCTGAATCATTAATTGCAGTCGTGATAGAGTATATGATTATTTTTGTCTTTAAATGCTTGTTGCTAGGAGTGTTCCACAATCTGATAAAGTCTTTTTAGAAGACAAATGCACTATTTGTACTGTGAATAAAGTTGTTTGTTTTTAGTAACTTGCCATTATTCAGTTCAGCATTTTTGGTTTGTCAGTGAAGTACAACTGCCAAGGAGAGTTTTGTTTTTACTTTTTGTTGTTGACTATAAAATCACCTATAACTAGGACATTGCAATGTATGGTAGCATGCTCTGCCAACCTTAATGATTCAGACATACAGCTTGGGTGACCCTTGCCTGTGGTGGCAGCAGAAGGTGGCATTAGTGCTGTATTAGCTGGAGGTGTTGCTAGCTTAGTGGGAGAGTGTTGCTGACGTTTAAGTGTCTTGGTGCATTGCCTAAGAGGCCTAGAGGACTTAGGAAGAGATTTTATTAGTATGTTAGCATATGTGGGCTTAGTCTTAATGTTATATTGTGATCCAGTGTGGTGGCATGGTGAACTCTGATAAATGGGTGACATGAAATGCTTGCTTCCTGTTTAAATAGGTCTACACCTCTCACAAGTAGATTTAGTACTAGGTAGCAATAATGGATTGCCACTGAGCAATGAAGCAGGTGTTACACTGCTTCATGGCACCTAATGCAAGTGGACTAGCATCAGATGTGTTAAAGGCAAACTGTGGTGTCACGGTAACAGGAAATCTGATGGGAGCAAAAGCCCTAATTGGAGAAAGGGCTAAGTATTAAGGGGTTCATGATACTATGTTATCTGAGGTAGCCAGTCTGATGAGGTAGAGATTCAGTAATAATGTTTCCTGGTAATATGCCAACTGAGATGCAGTAATAATAGCTTGGGTGCTATATGGACAAAGTGAAAACAGAGTTATGGTCTCAGTGTGTGCACTGTTACTGCAAATGAGTCTGAATAGATATGTGTGACTAATGAGGAAGAAAAGCAGATACCATGAACATACTACAGTAAAGCAGAACAAGATACTACATACGCAGCATGGTTTGGCAGAATGATGTAGACATGCTGACACATCACAAGCAAACACAGCATGGCAGTTCAGAAGTAATACAGGTTACCAACTCAAGCAAAGTTTACTTCAGATTCAGACGTGTGTCACAAGATTAGCAAAAGTAGGGTGATAGGAGGTACCAGCATAGCCAGAGATGACACAGGAGAGAGGGAAGGGAACCACAGCTAGTGAGAACAGTAAAGTGATTTAAAAATGAAACCGACAAAAATAATACATGATGTCAGCACAGTGCCACAGGTCTAGCAAGCACAGTACAATAATTCAAATGTAATAAAGTATCAGCATAGACAGAGATGACATGCAATACAGACACAGGTTGCACAAGACTAGTAAGTGCAAAACAACACTTCAAAAATGATACAAGGATGTTATACAGGTGTGGGTGTTGTAAAACCTTGCACAACTATTTAAGATAATTAGCTAAAATCACATGTGCTGCAATTTTTTTTACTGTGACTTGCAAGCTGCTGTTGGTCAAACAGCCATTGGTGGGTACTAAATTCTAGCTCTGTTGGAGAAAGATGAAGAGAAAAGGTGCCTACTTGGCTACACTGTGTTGTGGATATGTTATACATGTGGCTTGACACAGCTCAGTACATACCAGCGCAGACCCACTCACTGCTGTAGAAAATAAAGCAAGCAAAAAGAAGGAGGCAGTAGAAACTGATAATACTAGCAAGATAACTGCAAATACCTATTAAGAACACTACATATTTACCTTGTCTCACACGACAAAACTGAAACAAATTCCCAAATGAGAAAAAAATACAACTAGTAGGCAGCACAATCTCAATATTAACTTATAAAGCTTAAAAAATCACTTCCTACTGTTGGAGGGATCAGATAGGTGGTCATATCCAGAAAATCAGTAGCTCAAGTATACACCTTGTTGCAGCTCAGCACAAGCAAGTGCAAAACTGTGCAATGCTTGAGCAACACATCAGAAAATAAAACAAGAAAACAAGCAAACAGCTCATATAAATTGAGGTTGCTGACAATCTAACAGCAAGTAAATGTTCAGAATACAGCAAAATCATCTTCTTTCTCAAGAGTGTACTGCAAATATGAAAAAAATACCACTAGCAGGGAACACACATTGCAGTATTGGATAAAAAGACCTAAAAATTGACTTCCCTAATGTTGAGGATATCAAATAGGTGGTCAAATCCAGTAAATTGATGATCTGAAGAAGGTTTTACCGAAAGCGCTTATCAAGTTATTTTGGGACGTTCATGAGTTTTTGCTTTATGTTTTATGTTACGTGTTGCGGAGGTAACTAACTGCACAGTATCGAAGAATCTTTTTTTTCTGAAGCTCTGGAAGAGCGTTGACCAGCTCTACAGCACTTAAAGGTTTTATGTAATATTCTGTGTTTATTACACTCTACTTTTATAAAGAGCGTTTAACAACTATACAGCACTTAAAGGTTTCGCTAAAAGTTTTATGTTCCATTTCATCTTTGTGGAAATCTGGAAGAGTGCTAACTAACTGCACAGCATCGAAGAATCTTTTCTTCTGAAGCTCTGGAAGAGCGTTCACCAGCTGTACAGCACTTAAAGGTTTTATGTAATGTTCTGTGTTTATACACAGCATTGAAAGATTTTATATAAATGCTTACTTTGTCAAGAACACCTTTGGAGTACACACTAGGACCGAAGGGTCTGTGTGTTATTTTGTATTTGTGATATTCGACAGAAGCTTTTTATAAAGACTTTTATAAAGATTTTTATAAAGTTACTTTGAAAATTTTGAATACTGATTTCAGCTGTGGAGGTGCGGCTTGATTTTGACCTTAAATCCATTAAATTGGTAGCTCAGGTGTGCAGCTTGGTGTAGTTCAACACAAGTAGTAGCAAAGCTGTACAGTACAGCAGACAAAAAGCAGGTCAATCATGCAAACAGCTAATAAATACTTGGATTTCTGACAGTCTCAGCAAGTAAACATTCAGAATACTGCAAATTCCCTTTCTTTAAACAGTACCAGACAGATGAGTCACTTTCCTATTTCTGTTTGACAACATTCAGGTTATTTGAGGTATACTTATTTTTGCTGTTATACATTTTAGGAAGATGTAATTTTCTAGTACATCTGTAAGACAGATTTAATGTAGGATAAAGTTTCTTGTCATACACGTAACCCTACCTACTACAAGAAGCACAAAATAAAACTATGCAAGCATTTGTGTGGGCTTTGCTGTAAGTTTTATCATGACTTCCTTTGTTCATCTCAGCTGTTTTTATAACAACTGCTAGCTTTAATTCTCGTTTACCTTATTTTTGGCTCACATTTTAATTACCCATTTTATCTTAATGAATTATTTTAAATGTATACTATTAATTTCAGGTGGCAGAGTGTCAGAGCAGATAGAGTTGTTGCCTCACAGCAAGAGGTTCCTTGGTTCAATTTTTGGCTGAGGTGTCTTCTTTCCAGAGTCTGCATGTCCTCACTGTGTTTGTTTGGGTTTCATCTGGGTGCTCCAGTTTCTTCCCACATTATAAAGACATGCAGTAGGTGGATTGGACACTCTAAATTGGCCATAGCTGTGTGTGTGCATGCAAGTGTGTGGTGTGGAATAAGTACCATGGCAGGGTTAGCCACCTGGTGGTGTAAACCTTGGTTTTAGATGATTGTCACTGGTAAAGTGAAACAAAATGGGAAAAGGGGTTATGGATGGATGGTATACTATTCATTTTACTAGCTTTGCAAAGATTAAACTTTTGATAAGGTCAGGTCTCTTTGGGTGTTGCTGTCAGTCTGGGACAATTGTTCCTAGTAGGAGAGATAAACTTTATAATTTCAAGATTTACATAGTTTTGTGCTTTTGCATTAAGTTAAAAGGTTATGGATGTATTCTGGGGGTGTTTTTTTTGAGGATTTTGATTAAAACAAAAAGTCTTGTAAGATGTGACATAGGTTCAAATGAACATGACAAGAAACATCTATATAAAAGATCAACCTGCCAAACATCAGTGCATGCATGTAAGACAAAAGCTGAAAATAGACATTTAAAAAAAGCTGTTATACATAAGTGGGAACAATAATTTCTTATCATAGTGCCAATACTTTCCATATTATCTTTGAATGTGAATGATTTCACAGGTATATACAAAAAAGAAAGAGTAGTGAACTCCAGTAAGAAATGCAGAGTGCACATAGCTATGCTACAGTAGACACATTTGGAAAGAACTGAGCATAAAAATTTGATAAAGAAAGGATTTCAGGATGATTATTCAGCAAAATATTTGGGATGAAAGAAAAGGGGAGTACATATATTAATTGTTAAAGGAGTTCCAGTAGTGCTAGAAGAGGAATGAAAAGATAATGGCAGATTTATGATAGTAAGGGGCTACTGGCAAGGGAGGAGGATTACGCTGGCATGTATTTACATTTTACTAAAACTGTTACAATGGAGATTAACAAAATTCTGAGAGAAATAATTAGCTTTCAGCAGGGAATATTATCTATAAGTGGGGACTGGAATTTGATTTGCAGCAGTGAGGATGCATCTGGGGATCTAGAAGGAAAGATATGAGTGGATGGGAAACCACAAATTTGTACCAGGGGTTCCACCTGTGTCCCTCATTGACAGGGGCAACAGGTGCTGAATGAGGTTTCTTTTTGGAAATAAACTCTTGGCTAGGCTTGTAAAGGCCCCTGGGCCATTAGCCTAGTAAT
Organism: Protopterus annectens; assembly: GCF_019279795.1. NCBI lineage: Eukaryota > Metazoa > Chordata > Ceratodontiformes > Protopteridae > Protopterus > Protopterus annectens. Next base: position 895,822,892 of record NC_056730.1, on the reverse strand, counting down.
CTCTTATGATCCTATAGCAAAAGAGGGTAGATGTTTGATGACATTTGTGAAAATATTTGGTATAGAAGATGTGCATTCAGTAGAAGGAACTCTGAGATAATTTGCATATTGTTATTCCCCAAGGTACAATAACTCATCTAGGATAAACAGAAATTATATTTCCCAAGAGCACATGCATTTAATTGAAAGTTTTGATGAATATTCAATAACTGTTTCAGATCATGTGCCAATAATATTAGGATAAAAATGCAGAGTAATGAAATAAAAAAAGAAACATTGAAGCTTCCCCACCTATCTGTTAAAAAAGAGAGGAATTTAAGGAATGGGGTAGTGGAAATTATCCAGGAGTTATTAGGGAAGATAGAAACGTCTTCAGAAGATATAGCTAGGGAGTGGGCTAAATGAAAGTGAAGTTTAAAATTAGGATAGATATAAAAGAAAAAGAGATAAGGTCTTGGGGCCTGTGTTATTTGGGATATACTCTTCTGAGGTGCAGGCCAAAACCAGTGGGCTATGGCAGACCAAGTTTGCAGATGACTGCAAGCTGGGCACTTTCATAAATTCCCCTAGTGATGTGAATATCCTCAAAGAGGGTCTCACCCAAACAAATGACTAGCGCCAAAAACATGGCCTCAAGCTGAATACCAAGAAATGCATCATCGTCCCCTTTGGGGAGAGTGACGTCCCCACAAATTATCACATTAATACTAGTGTCCCAAGCACACAATCAGTCGTGAGGGATATGGGCACCCAGGTTGATAGCAACCTGACTTTTGACCACCATATTGCTTCCATTGTATGGAAAGCTTGAAGGTATCTCATTCACAGACAAGGAGGTCATAACATCCCTGTGTTCTTCCCACATAAGGCCCATTATTGAGTATAACACCCCTTTCGGCATGTACTTCACAAAGCACATGCAGCAGCTGGAGAGACCATAGAGGTTCCTCACCAGGAGAATCCAGGGCCTCAAACATCTACCTTACACAGATAGGCTAAAAGCCCTGTCTCTCTACTCAAGTTCTTACAGACTCCTCAAAGGTGAACTCTGGCACACAAAACAATCTCAGACCCTGCCTTGATGGGACTGCTGCATATCCACATGTCAAGCTCCACTCGAGTAACCCACACATGCAACATCAACCTGGTATTTGACATCAGTAGGACTTGGCAGGACAGATTTGTGTCCCAGAGACTCCAACATCTGTGGCATTGACTCCCTCTACACATCAAGCAGAGTACCTCATTATCCATTTTTAAGCACAACCTGGATAACTGGATGGGAAACAGAAAATACACCCCTGAGATTCCACCTGTGTCCCTGCTGGACAGGGGTATCGGGTACTGACTTGTCTAAACATGGGCTAAACTGTTGGCTAGGCTTATAAGGGCTTCAAGGCCAATAGCCTAGTAACTTCATGTGTTCCTGAAGTAATACAAATTATTTAGAGGGACTGACAAAGGTTAAAGTATTGCAGAATAAGGGGAATCTCATAGAACAAGAAGCAGCACAGCCACAGAGCGCTAAAGAGAAAATAAGGAACTACTGAGATAATATGCATGAATTTAGGAAGATTGCTATTAAGCAACTGTTTTTTCATAGCTCCAGAGCACAAAAACATTTAGCACAACAACTCAGGCAACAGAAAGCATTGTTGACAAGCTTAGGAAGCCTATAACAAGGAAAATAAACAGAGATCCTGTAGAGGTATTCGAAATATTCTGGAAATTTTATGAAAATCTGTATAAAGTAGAAAAATGTGGAAATCAAGAAAAAGCACAAATGGAAATATTTAAAGAAATAAATATGCCAAGGTTAGAGTTAGATGAGGCTCAATTATTAACAGTTAGGACAGGAGGAGATGAGATAGAAATGCTGATGTATAACTAATCTACAGGAAAGTCTCCAGGAATAGATGGTGTCAGAAAAATATGTATTAATGTGTGTATGCTTAAATACTAATTAGAAACTAAATAAGTTAACATGTTTTTCATTCTGTTTTATATGCACTGTTTTATATACAGTTGAGTTTCATATGAGACTGAAAATATGCTTTTTGAAACTGCAGTGTGCTTTCTGAAACTTGCAAGATGCCCTCTGACCTAGTAATTGCTAGCACAGCAATATTCATGTTTATGCCTTTTGGAAATGTACTTGAGAAGCAGGTGGTTATCTGCTAGGTCAGAAGATAATGAATGAACAATGCTATATCCTGTAAATGTAATGATTTTAAACAATCAGCTCTGTTTGAAGTTTGAGAACATGTGCAGCTGCAGACGTTTAGAGATAATATAGACAAAGGATTGTTAGAGAAATGAACTACTTGCTTTGTGCTCAAATTAGCCATAGTACCTTGAATGGTAGCATTGCATATATCTAACCGGTGGTAGCCAAGGCCACATTCTTTTCCTTAGGAAGTTTCTCACAAAAATTGATAAATCAGCAGAATATTGTGAAAACAATTATTACTAAATGAAGATGACAAAACTTGTGATTCACTACGTCAGCTTGGTAGGCAATATCTTATTAGAAAGTGTATAAAAATGTTAGCATTTCCTGTTTCTAGTTAGACAAACTCTGTATTAGCACGCTTTTGTCTCCTTGCTGCAAGATTAAAGTGCCTTAACCTGAACCTACCGTGTTTTGATCATTTTTTAAAGTATATTTTTCCTTTGACAGTTTGGTCTTTCGGACCGGAAAGTAACTCTCACTCTAGGCCCAGGTCAGAATTGGGCCTGGTGGCATGTACCCATACGGAGAAGTGGCTACATCGGCTCTTCTGTTTTGAAAGACCTCCGACTGAATTGTCGTTCGAAAGAGGCCAGCCACTGTTTCTGATCTGGGATTGGAGGACGAGTCAACGTTCCGGTGGATCAACTCACGGAGGGTCATGTAAGGAGGAATTTACCTTTTTTTCTGTTTTAGATCAGGGACTTGTTACAGTACTGTTTTGTAAGGGAGATTTGCATGTGCAGATCAGGGACAAAAAGATTGCTGTCTTGTCATAGATCAGGGCAACAGAATAGGTAGACAGTTATTCTAGATAAACTGTGAAAAGGTGTAAAATCGTGGTAACACGTGATAAGAAAGGTTACGTAACAATTTTTAACTTAGCTAAGGCAACATGGGAAATCAGTGCATGAAAAGATCCTGAGACCCGCCCCTAACCGAAGACGCGAAATATATGCAATTACAGCATGCCGATAATGTAAAGTATTATGCAAAATGGGTTGATAAATACAAATTTTATGGCGATTTAGATAAATCTTCACTTATTAAACTTGTTAGACAGCTTAAAACAGACGCGAAAGGTCAGCTAAAAAAGCAATGACAATTAGGGGTCCCTCAGGCACACAGGTGGCTTGAGGAAGCAAACTGCAGGGAACAAAAGATTAAAAATTCAAAAGCAATGTTCTTAGATAAAGAAGATAATAACTTGGTAATAGCAACAGCCCCTCCTCCGCCCCCTCCGCATCCTTTACCGGAATATGAAGTGAGTGGACAAGCTGATCCACCTCCGCTATACCCACCTGTTCCTGCAAAGTCAAAACCATTTGTTAGGGATCCTATCGAGACCAGGTCTCGAACATGCAACTTGAGAGGGGATATTGAATTATGTGAAATAAATAGAAATTCACAAGCTATGAGTGAGGAAGAGATATGTCCACTCATAGAAGTACCAAATCCACAGGCAGGACAGGATCCGACTCTTCTAGTATATAGACCGTGGACACTGGAAGACATCCGGAAAGCCACAGAGGGAATTCCCCATCCAAAGGTTAATTTTAGAAAATTCTTAGAAGACTTACAGGGCATGAGGTTAAGTTACCATTTGAATGGAGAAGAAGTAGAGAAAGTAGTTCGACAAATTGTAGGTCCAGATTGGCACATGATCAGTGGCAACTGAAATCCCTGTGACACAGAGCTTAGACCACTCCCACATAGTAACGCAGAACTGGACAACAGAGTGAAAGGTCTGACAGACCGAATCTCTGAGAAATGGAAGCCTAGGGCTGATTGGACTTGCATTAATCAATGCATACAACAAGAAGGTGAAACTGTTGATAGATATTATGCCAGATTATTAGAATGTTTTAATAACCATTGTGGTATGCAGGTACCTGAAGATCAAACACATGATTTCCCATATGAGCAACAGCTAAAGAATGCATTCTTTAAAGGCAGTATTGCTCCCATTAGCAGCTTTATTACAAAGCACATGGTAGATCATCGTACAAGTAGATTACAGTCATTACATGCCGAATGGCATTTTAATAGCAAAAAGAAAAAGAAAACTCAAGTATTTGCAGTAGAAGACGGGTCAGAAGTCTTTGTAGTACAAACTGGGAAGAAGGGTAAGAAAAATACCCAGGGAAACAAACAATCTGATAAATGATCAGAAGACTTTGAAGAGAGAAAGAAAAGGGATGAATGTTTCAAATGCGGGGAAAAAGGGACATTTGGCAAGGGATTGCAGGCTAAATAAGAAGGTAACCATGGAAGATAAGGAGGGTGAGAAATGACTATATGATAGTCAAGAATCACTAGATAGGAATAAACAAGGAAAGACAAATGCAAATGTGGTAGCAAGGGTAGAGGATGTGACACAAGAAATAGAGGATGTACATGAATTCATAGATAATGAAGAAAATGAAATTTTGTACTTAGCCTTATTGAGCTTAGAGCTCTACTTAGCAGACACAAAACCGGAAGTTACACTTCTGGTAGAAGGGAGGGAAGTCAAATTCCTCTGTGACTCAGGGGCTTCACGGACCCTGATACATCCTTCCAAACTACCAGAAAATTCAGAATCACTAGACTACATATTAGTGAAAGCAGCTAATGGACAGCTGTATCTGGAGCCACTCTCCCACAACATAGCGATAACTGACCCTGTTTCAGGGATGACCCAGAAAAGCAAAATTGTTGTTTCTGCAAAATGCCCAGTGAATCTCTTGGGCAGAGACTTAATGCAGATATTTGGCATAGCCATAGTTCCTACTATGCAGGGTATGGATGCACAGCGACAAATGGATACTTTTGTAGTGCGACCGGAGGGTGAAACATTTTATTGGTACAGCCAGGACTTAGTTACGACTGGTCCAGGGGCAGTAACCGAAGAACTGATGAACATAGCCATCAGTAAATCCCCCTCCCTTGACACTGATAAACAGCATTTGTTGCATTGCACTCTATATTACTGTAACAGACCAGGACCTGATAAAAGAATATGAGCAAGAACTGTTTAGAAACCATGCTAATAGGTTAGTATTACGAAATTTATACTGGGACACAGAAGGAAACAGTGTAGTAAGCTGTTCATTGCCCCAGGAATTCCTAGCACTTTACAAATCTAATCGATTACCACATGTGAGCTTAACTAACGATAGAAATTTGAAGTGGACAGACCTAGGAGAAAAAGTCACAAGGTGGGAAAAACAGACAGAGTTAGAACTCTCTGAACAAGGAGTACAAAGGCAGAAATTAAACTGGATAACACAGACACAACCAGCTGTGCACTCACAGGCAAGTGAGGATAACTGAGTAGCACTCTTACTAGGGGAAGAGGAGAAAGCCTTACGAGACGTACCAGAGAGACTGTGGTCAACAGGGAAATCAGATGTAGGACTTATTTGTACAGCAAGACCAGTTACTATTACGCCAAAATCAGCATTTAGACCTCAAAAGAGTCAGTATCCCTTAAGAAAGGATGCAGAAATAAAAATCAAACCTGTAATAGCAGCCTTACTTAAGGAAGGAGTCTTAATAGAATCTCCTGATTCACGATGTAATACACCCTTATTTCCCGTTAGGAAAGCAAACGGGGAATGGCGTATGGTCCAAGATTTACAAGCTGTAAATGACGCAGTTATACCCAGGGCACCTACGGTGCCAGATCCACACACCTTATTGAATGATTTGAAACCTCAACAGAAGTATTTTTCTGTGGTAGATATTAGAAATGCATTTTTCTCAATACCGATACACCCAGATAGCCAACATTGGTTTGCATTTACATTTCAGGGGAAGCAGTATACATATACGAGACTACCACAGGGATATTGTGAAAGTCCAGCAATATTCGCACAAGAAATGGCAAGTAACCTGGCAGGATTTATCCCACCGAAAAGTAGTCAGATTTTACTTTATGTAGACGACATTCTGTTGGCAACCCCCACCCAGCAAGAATGCAGAGAGGATACCATAGCATTATTACAATTTTTAGCTACTCAAGGACACAAGGTAAACAAAAACAAACTGCAACTTTGGAAAAAACAGGTTAGATACCTGGGATATGTAATATCCAAAGAAGACAGAATATTAGATGAAGACAGGAAAACAGCAATATTACAAGCACCTAGACCAACTACCAAGAAGGAAATGATGTCCTTCCTGGGTACTACTAACTTTTATCGGAGTTGGATACCAAACTTTGCTTTGGAGTCTGCTCCGCTGACTAATTTGATATTCAAAAAGCCGATGGCAGCACAGGAATCATTACAGTGGACACCAGAAGCAGAATCAGCTGTCTGCAAACTGAAACAACTGATAGCTTCTTCCTTAGTTTTAGGATTACCAAACTATCATAAGCGATTTTTCCAAACTGTAGACTGTAAGCAAGGATATATGACATCAGTGTTAACACAACATGGGGACAAACAACGCCCCATAGCTTACTATTCATCACAGCTAGACCCAGTGGCGCGATCCTTGTCCCACTATGTACAAGCAGTAGTCGCAGCTGCAATGGCAGTGCAGGCTTCAGCCTCAGTAGTATTGTTCCACCCTCTCACATTGAGAGTGCCTCATGCAGTCGCGATTATTTTACTGCAAGAAAAAGTAGCATATCTTTCTGCTGCTAGACATCTTCCCTGTATGACTATACTACTGAGCCAACCTCATATGACAGTTGAACGATGCACAACTTTAAATCCGTCAACCTTGCTCCCAACCCCTGCAGATGATGAACCGCACTGCTGCTTGCAGGAGATTGAGCAAACGACACTACCTAAAAAAGATCTTACAGATGTTCCCTTGGATGATGCCGAGATGACATACTATGTAGATGACTCGTGCAGGAGGGGTCCTACAGGACAGAATCTAGTGGGGTATGCAGTAGTTTCTGATACCGAGATTTTAGAAGCAAAGTCTGTACTACACAACTTATCTGCACAATCAGCAGAATTGATTGCCTTGACAAGGGCATGTACCTTAGCAAAAGGTAAGAAAGTAAACATTTTTACTGACAGTCAGTATGCTTTTTCTACTGTACATGTTTTTGCGCAGCAGTGGAAAAATAGAGGGATGATAACATCTACTGGTAAACCAATTAACCATGCGCAGTTTATTTTAGATTTGTTAGACTCTATTCAGTTACCTCAGAAAGTAGCTATTTGCAAATGTGTAGCTCATACCAAGCAACAGGATAGAATTTCAAAAGGTAATGCGAGGGCTGATACAGATGCAAAACAAGCAGCTTCAGTTTCAGAAGTTTTTCTTTTGAGTGAGGAATTACAACCATCTGAGATTTTAGATTTAGAAATGTTAAAAACAATACAGACACTTACTACAAATGTAGAAAAACAAAAGTGGATAAAGCGAGGAGCAATCCTTGAGAAGGGACTGTACATCTCCAAAGAAAAGAAACCAATCTTACCATCTAACTTGTTTAGATATGCAGCTTTGTTGAGCCATGCGCAGTGCCATGTCTCAACAGGGGGGATGGTACAGTTAGTGAATCGAGTGTTTACGGCGTATGAATTTACAAATTACACAAAAAATGTTTGTGCAGCATGCCATGTTTGTAATAAGCATCACGCACAAGGGGCATTGAAACCTAAGCAAGGGAGTTTCCCTATACCACCGTATCCGTTTCATACTATTTGTATGGATTTTATAGAACTGAACAAATGCGAAAATAAGAAGTACTGCCTTGTCATTATAGATATGTTTTCCAAATGGGTGGAAGCTTTTCCAACTAAAAATCCAGATGCAGCTACTGTTGCAAAAGTCCTTGTTAAAGAAATTATTCCTAGATTTGGCATACCGGAAAGGATTTATAGTGACAATGGCACACACTTTGTAAATCAAACTATACAACAACTTAGTCCCTATTTCGGGATATCGCTGAAAAATACCACCCCCAATCTGCAGGATTAGTAGAGAGGCATAATGGGGTGTTGAAGAATAAGCTTAGAAAATTGATTAGTGAGACACAAAAGAACTGGGTGCACTGTTTACCTCTGGCACTGTTGAGCATGAGAACTGTTCCAAATGCAAACGGGTTAACTCCTTTTGAAGTTCTGTTTGGGAGGGCATATTATACACCTCAATGGAAACCTCTCAAGTCTGCAGAGCAGGAGGCTGATACTTGCAGGGTATATGAGGTGATTTTTGAATAACAAACTTTTGCAGTTAAATTCTGTTTCAGATAAAGAGCAAACAAAACCATCGGAAGCAGCAGTAGCCCCAGGCACATGGGTCTGGGTAAAGATAGTGAAGAGAAAAAACTGGAGTTCTCCGAAGTGGGAAGGGCCATACCAGGTACTACTGTCTACACCCACTGCAGTCAAGATCGCGGAGCGAGCGTCCTGGATTCATTTGACAAACTGTAAACTGGTTAAGAACTTTGAACTGGACAAAAACCTTGTTACTGTTGTACAACGAGAACAAAATGACCAGGTATAGAGCAAAAAGAGACACAGAACAACCTCAGAAAACTTACATGATTATTCTGGTAGCTATACTAATAACATTGTTCTTTTTGTTGTGGCCTTTCCTTTTTCCTGCCAAAAAAGTTGAACTGATTAAACGTGATGAGCCGAACATAGACTGGCACCCAAACTTTAACAGTTATCAGGCAATTACACTTGTGTATGCTGAGACTTTTAATGTTTCGAACTGCTGGATCTGCACAGCCATACCAACAGCATACAGGGGGTTATTAATGACTGCAGTCCCCCTAGGGGTCAATGAGACCTGGAAAAATTTGGTTTATGATACAGTATCTGTTAAAGCATATGATAAGGTAGCACTGTATTTGCCTGTGACACAAAAGGGAATTGTATGTTTTTGTAAGAATGACACAATCCAAGTGGGTTGGAGCAAGTGCAATGTGACTGTACATTATAAATGTTATACTAAAGCAAACAAAATGGGCGGAACTTGTAGTTCAAATTATGACTCATTTCTTGAGTCCATGCATAAGACTATTGACCAAGTGCAACATAATCCTCTACTTTTTAAACAATTATCTGTAATAGATAGGAAAATGTTTCATGCAGGGCAGCCATTTCATAACAAAGTAACTACTAAGGTAGAGGATTGTTATTTTGTGTGTGGTAAAAAGGCATATAAATGGTTACCTGAGAATTGGTCCGGCAGTTGTTTTTTGGGGTACCTGGTCCCGGCCATACGACACACTGCAGTTTTGCCTCAGGGAAATATTCGAAATACCCGAGATGTGGCCAAGAAAGCTGTCAAAAAAACCTGAAAATCCAGTGGGACAGATTGAGGCGGGCTGGAAAGACCAGCATACTGTGGGTACCAAACTGACGCACATGGACTTGAGTGATGCTGTTATATCGTGGGCAGGCATGTTACCTGCATATGGCGCAGTAAAATCGATTTGGGAGCTGCGAAAACTGTCTAAACTTCTCGAAGTAATGAGTAATGCAACTTTATCTGCTCTTGAACTGATAACTGATGAACTGAATGCTATGAGAACTGTAGTGCTCCAGAACTGAATGGTTCTTGACTTCACCCTAGCGGCGAGGGGTGGTACTTGCTCTTTAATCAAAGAAGAGTGCTGAGCGTATATACCAGATCATCAACATGAGATAAACGACCACCTCGAGGTGATACAGCAAGTGTCGGCCATGACCAAGCCAGGCCCAAACCCTCTGATGGACTTTTTCCAGAATTTGTTTGGGGGGGGGGGTTCCATCCTAATGAACGTCTTGATTGCCATTTGTGTGGGATTGCTCCTGATAGGAGCTCATATTTATTGTAGTATCCCCTGCATGAAAAAGTTAATCAAAGAATTTATAGATATATCAGTTTCTGAGACTATGTATCAAAGTACTGAACTTAAAGGTTAAAATGTGAAACACATAAGTTTAAACTGAATGACTTTCTTAACTGCAAATCCTGAATAGAAGAGGTTAGGAAAAGAGGCAAACTGTTTATTCTTTTGAAAATAGAATTAAAAAGTATTAACGGGGGGAAATGTCAGAAAAATATGTATTAATGTGTGCATGCTTAAATACTAATTAGAAACTAAATAAGTTAACACGTTTTTCATTCTATTTTATATGCACTGCTTTATATACAGTTGAGTTTCATATGTGACTGAAAAGATGCTTTCTGAAACTTGCAAGATGCCCTCTGACCTAGTAATTGCTAGCACAGCAATATTCATGTTTATGCCTTTTGGAAATGTACTTGAGAAGCAGGTGGTTATCTGCTAGGTCAGGAGTGAATGAATGAACAATGCTATATCCTGTAAATGTAATGATTTTAAACAATCAGCTCTGTTCGAAGTATGAGAACATGTGCAGCTGCAGAAGTTTAGAGATAATATAGACAAAGGATTGTTAGAGAAATGAACTACTTGCTTTGTGCTCAAATTAGCCATAGTACCTTGAATGGTCACATTGCATATATCTAACCGGTGGTAGCCAAGGCCACGTTGTTTTCCTTAGGAAGTTTCTCACAAAAATTGATAAATCAGCAGAATATTGTGAAAACAATTATTACTAAATGATGATGGCAAAACTTGTGATTCACTATGTCAGCTTGGTAGGCACTGTCTTATTAGAAAGTGTATAAAAATGTTAGCATTTCTTGTTTCTAGTTAGACAAACTCTGTATTAGCACGTTTTTGTCTCCTTGCTGCAAGATTAAAGTGCCTTAACCTGAACCTACCGTGTTTTGATCATTTTTAAAGTATATTTTTCCTTTGACAGATGGTATTCCTGTGGAAGTTTGGAAGCTAGGAGGGAAGACGGTGATAAAGATCTGGAAGGTTTTAACAGTATTTTAAAAGGAGGGCTGCATCGATATCCTAGAAGACATGTGTGGTAGCTGTATTACATAATGATGGGAAAGACTCATCAGATCCAGCTTCATATAGGCCCATTTTGATTCTAAACCATGATTATAAAGTAGTTATGTCTGTATTGGCTGAAAGAATGGCAGAGTTGTTGCCAAAACTGATTGACAGGAATCAATGTGGTTTTGAGGAGGGGAGAAAACATTGGACGACATTAATAGAACAATGATGATACACAGGGAAGCAGAATGTAAGAAAATGCCAGTATTGTTGGTGGGTCTTGTTGCAAAGAAAATATTCTACAGAGTAAGTTGCAATCTTGTGAGTAGGGTAGTGGAAGCATTTGCTTTCCCTGACACAATAAGGTTAAATAGGATATATTAGGGATCATAGGCAGAAATTAAAGGGGCAGGGGTTTCTGTGTGATAAGTTCTACCTGAACTGAGGAACCAGGTAAGGATGTCCTCTTTCCCCTTTATTATTTGTGTTATATTTAGAACCTTTGGCAAAGAAAGTAAGGGACTCAGAAATTCAACAATGTAATTGGTATGATACGGAGAAAAGTGGCCTTTATTAGCAGATGATAATATTTTGTACTCATAAAACCAGAAAGGACATTGCTGTGTTGTGGAACATTCTGAGACAGTTTCAAATCTTTTTGGGATATAAAATTAATGAATATAAAACAAAGGCTATAGCTGTAAACTGTGTACCCAGACACAAATTGGTTCAGCAGCACCCACATTTATGGGGACATAAGTACTCAGGAGTATGGGTTAAAAAGGCTTCTGTCATGGTAGCTAAGGATACGTGGGAAGAAACAAAACAAAAAATAAAAAAAAATTAGGAACTGGATGCTCTTGTCTATGGATATAAATGTCAAGATAAAAAGCAGTGAAAATGTTTTAGTCCCTTTAGTTTTATACATAGACCAGCCATATTGTTATCAATAATAGAAGAAGTGTGGGATTTCAATTAATGAAGGGTTGAAGGATTTTTATCTGGGTGGAGAAAAGGGCAAGAGTTAAGTGGGTTAAGCTGATCCTTCCAATACAATAAGTTGGTTTTGTGATTATCTGATTTGAAGGAAGCTCCTCTGTTAAGGCTGTTGTACATAGCACAAGCAGAAAGCTGTAATTCAGAGTGAAAAGGGGTGATGATGAAACAGGAGGAATCTCATGCAATAAGGAGATAGTGGGATTTTGGATGCAGATCCTTAAGGAGAATAACAATAGCCATACAGAATATTATATTCATAAAGTGGTAGAGTATATTCTAAGAACTAAGCCAACACAGGGATGGAGAGATTCTGCTGATAGGGATGACTGTGATTAGCGATACAGTGAATAGGCAAGAGGGGTCAAGAATTTACTGGACAAAACTGACAAAGGAACTAAGGTGTTAGGAGCAAATAACTAAGAGGGAAAGGTAATACAGTGGGGAGAGGCCAGGAATATATTTGCATAGACTGCCTTCCCTATCAAGGATTGATATCGGAGTATAGGTATAGAGAAAGGGATAGGGGAATCCCAAGTGAAAGACCAGTGTTGATAGAGTTTTACTTGAATCTAGAAGAGAAGCTGCTGTTATAAAACATGGTAGTTAATGGGGCTTATAAAATGTTGCATAGTAACTACAGGAATCAATCAGAGGAGGTTAGAAAAGATTGGGAAGAGAGATTGGATAAGCAATTCACAAAAAATGGATGGATATATGTATGACTCCCAAATATGCAGCAAAGTCTAGAAAATTTAAGATTTTTGTTTGAAAGTTTTTGCACAGGTATTTTGTACCCAAGCAGACTGCAAATAATTTTTCTTCAGGTAGATTATAAATGTTGGAGGTGTCATGGGAAATAAATAAATAAATGGGAACATATTTCTGGGAGTGTAATGAGTTGCCAGACTTTAAACGTTCCCACTATTCTGTCAGAAATACTGGTTGAACAAATTGGTGTAACTAAGGAATGATTTTTGAACAGAGATAAAGGATCTGAATTGCCTAGACATAGTATGACCTTGCTGAGTTTAATTCTGGTGGCTGCCAAATAATTACTAGAAAATAGAAATCAAAGTCTAAACCAACCATATTTCAAGTAGAAAATATAGTAAAAGAGATAAAGGAACTGGAAGTGGGATCTTTAGAAAAGTGAAGGAGCAAATCACATAGAAAAAAGTGGGAATTAGGAAAACAATACTTGCAGAATAATGTTTTGGAGAAGGAGTGAGGTTTAAGAGAATGCAGAAATTAAGTATGCTATATAATGTTGATTTGACAATTACTCTACAGAAGATTAGGTTCTATGGTTCGATTCAAGACTGGGTGCCTTCTGTGTGGAATCTGCATGTCCTCCCTTTGGTCACATGGGTTTCCTCTGGGTGTTTTGGTTTCCTTCCGCTTTCCAAAGATATGCAGTAGTTGGATTTGACACTCTAAATTGGCTGTAGGTGCGAGTGTGTGCGTGAGTGAGTGGTACGGATGAACTACCACAGCAGGGCTAGCCACCCAGTGGTGTAAACCTTGGCTTGAAATGATTGTCACTGTTGAAGTGAGCCCCCAACCCCATGTGCAGAATGGGAAAAAAGGGTTGAGGATGGATGGATATAATGCTTGTGACTGAGAATATGTTAATATATAGTGTATTTTCATTTATATAAATATATGAATGCCTATGATATAAGTTGTAATTCAGTAAAATGATTAATAGTTCACTAATCAGTTCATTTTTACACAACAATCCACTCCATCTCTTGTTAGTGAATCATCAGTCTTTGGCTCTGCAGATCAGTAATAGAAGCATCTGACAATTAGTAGAAAATTCAACTGCCTAAACAAAAAATAAACCATCAAACAGTTTGAATTCTTGATCAAACAAAAATGAATCAACAATAACAGTTCACATGCTGATACTCGTTTTACTCCCCAAAAGAAAGTAAGAGAACAGTCACAGTGGCAAAGATCAAAATGGCAAAGAAGCTTCAACAAACTTCTGGAAAGTGACTCAGCAGATGGCACAAAGAAGCTATTAGGCTTTAAGGCAAAGGCAGAAAGATAAAGACGACAGTCATTAGGCACCATTCATAAGGGATGCTAGCAGCAACTTGGCCACCAGTCCAGAGGGCATCAAAAGAAAATGGACAAAGTAGATAAGTAAGAACTGCATTAAGAAAAATTAAGATGGGAAAAGCAGTAGGCTCAGATGAAGTCATGGCAAATATGATGAAATACTGGGTGACTTAGGGGAGAAATGTTTGTTGTGGGTACTTATCATGGTGTGGAGATAAGTGCATATCCTAGGTGATTGGAGAATATGCTTTTTACTACCAGTGTACAAGAACACAGGGAACATTTGCAACTGTGGGCAGTATAGAGGTATTAAAATCCTGTCACACTGCATGTAAGCTCTGGTGAGGATGATGGATAAGTGATTACATAGAGTATTACAAAATTAGATGGAAGATGAGCGGTTCAGATTCAAATCAGGCTGCAACACAACTGACCTGATATTTGCAGTGAGGCAGAGGAGAAGAAGTTGACAATAAGAAAATAGTCCTACTGAGGATTTCTACACTTGAAGAAAGCAAATGACAGGGTCCTGAGAAAGCTGATTTGGGCAGTCCTGCTATGGTACAAAGTTCCAGAAACATTGATACTCAATGTACAAGTACCCAATAACACAGGTGTAAACAGTACTCAAACCCAAAGTGTGGTTTCCAGTGGGAGTTGGGTGTACATCAGGGTTCAAATGTTCATCATATTGATCACTGCTGCAGTAGCTTTAGCTATACGAGTTATATCCTGCCAAGGATACAACAGCGGACCAACTTCCAAAGCTTCATGGCACCTTCCAAGCACCCAAACTGTCAAGCAGCTTAAACTGAACTGACTAAAAGACACGCTTGGATGCAAAGCCCTTAAGAGCTTTACTTCTGCTGAAGAGTATGTCTTTGAGGAAACATTTTAAATTCTCAGTTGGATAGAATGTTTGGTCCATCTGCTGTGGAAGTGATCAAAAAAGTGATGAAAGGGGTAGTCTGATCCAGGTAATCTCTAAGATTTTTCAGCCCTCTTTTGCCACACTGTCCAGGGAATTTTTGTATCTTCTCAACAGAGGTTAGTAAGAAATGGCAAGGGGGTTCCAAAATGAAGCCTTATACCTCCCCAAACCAAGGGCAATCCAACAAGTCTGAAGAAATATTCAAGAGACCTGTGACCTCCTCCCACCCCTGCTCTTGTTTTATTCCAGAAAGTCTATATCTAAAATGTGAAGTTGTCCTATCTTGCCTTCATTCTTACTGATGGGTTCGGAGCCGATCCTCGGCTCCGACTCGGCCAAATGCAAAAGCTCGAGGTCTTCAACCAGCTCGTGGCCTACTCCCTATCCCATGATGCACTGGTGCTTCCCTCAGATCTCGTTTGCCGCTGCAAGAGATCAGGCCTTTCACCAGCTCTGGCCAGTGAAAATCTGAGTACTTCTTTCTATTTCTTTTCTATTTTTTAGATTGTTATTATTAGGAGTTAGGGTTATAGTCATTGAGTACTTAGCTTGGTTTTGGAGTGTTTAGTCAAAGTGCTTGTGCACTTTTTGTTATTAGTAAATACCTGTCTCCTTCATGGACATTTTTATTAGGCCTTGTTTATCCCCCTTCCCATAGTTAGTGTGAAAATATATATACATATATACTTATTAGTGTGTTTTTTTTATATAGCCTGGTGAGTTAGAAGGCTAATTTCTTTACTTTCTTAAACCCATGTTATTAGGGTATTTTCTTTTAGTGTTACAAAATATAAGACTGCTTATCTAGCCTGTTTAAATTAGAAGGCTTAATCTTTATATACATACATATACTACATATACTTATTAGTGTTTTTTTTTATATAGCCTGGTGAGTTAGAAGACTAATTTCTTTCCTTTCTTAAGCCCATTTTTTAGGGCATCTTTATCTTACCTTTTTATAAGTGTGTTAGTTGTTTCTTGTGGATTGTGAAATTTTTTGCGGATCATTATGTCTCAGCAGGAAAAAGAGAAGTCCAAATCTGGATTTAAAAAAATGTCCTAAATGTGGGCAAAAGATGTCCATCACAGATGGACACTCCGAGTGAGTTTACTGTTTGGGTGAGGTTCACCTTCAAGAAGACTGCTCAATATGCCACTCCTTTAGTTCTAGGGTGATGCATGAAAGAAAGAGCAAACTTATAGCAAGAGGTTTGGTAAAGCCCTCTTTCCAGGAATCACTAGATAAGAGCGATACACATTGACAAGCAATCTAAATCTTGTAAGGCATCCTCTGGGTCATTGGAGCCAAAGAAAAGTTAATCGACCAGTAAATCTAGAGTTGAAAAACCTTCGACCTTGGCGCCACTAATTTTGGAGCCGACGGTTGTTGGTAAGAGCCAGTCCCCGGTATTGGAGCCAGTATCTCCTACCTTGAAGTCTACAATATTACAATCAGTGGCCTCTTCTGTCACATAGGTTGCAGAGATCTCCTAAAATAGTTAGGAGATACTCTGCAGGGTTCAGTAGCTGCGGGCTTCTCAGAGAAAATATCCTCACAAATTTCCACCCTCAATTCCCTAACAAACTCATCCATGCTTCTGCTTTCATAAGTAGCTGATGGTGTAAGCAGAGCAGTGGGTACAGGAATTGTTCTTAGGAGACATTCTTGGATGCACTTATTTTCATTTGCGGAGCCCTTTAAGTCATCCTTTATCAATACCCCTTTTGATGGCTCGTCCCTTTTTGGACCCAAAGTGAAAGAAATGCTTACCAGGAATGAACAAGTCGGAAAGACGGTCTGCCATCAGAATCCGTTTTTCCACACCTACCAGACCTTACCCCAAAGGTCAAAAAGGAGGGAAAATGTGGTTCCGTAAAACTCAAGGAGCTTTTCAGGACACTTGTGGTGAACCCCCCTCCAGAGGCAGAGGAGGAGGCAATAATGGAAGATGCTGTCCACGCAGCAGAGGGGGTCCGCAGAACCAGGGTGACAGAGATCAGTTCTTCGGGAAGCCCTATCAGAGCTCCTGAGAAGAGGCCCACCTGTCCATCTCTGGAGGCAGTTGGGGGATGCTTATCTTTGTACCCAGACACCTGGCTAAAATAATGAAAGACAGCTGGGTACAAAGCATCATATCCAGAATTTACTGTATTCCCTTTTCCACCCTACCTCCCTCAATAAGAAAAATCCCAGATGTTCCACCCAGTCAAAGAGAACAAGCAACCATAGAAATTCAAAGGTTGCTACAAAAAAAAGAGTCATTCAGCCAGTCCCCGCAGACTAGATAGGATTTGGAATTTACTCAAGGTTCTTTTTAATTCCAAAGGAAACGGGACTGCAGGTCCATTTTAGATCTTAGCAGATTAAACAAATCAGTGAAGAAGACAAAGTTCTGGATGGTTACACACTGCAGTTGATACTTCCTTTTCTAGGAAAAGATAATTGGATGTGCTAGATAGATCTCCAGGATGTGTACTACCACATAAAAATGGACAGACCATCCAGCGATCACCTGCACTTTCGGCTGGGGGCCAGTCACTATCAGTTTTGGAGCACTGCCCTTTGGTCTCTCAACAGCCTGTAGAGTGTTCACCAAATGCATGGCAGTAGTCATGGTTCACCTGAGACATTTGGGTTTCCAGGTGTTTCCATACCATTATGAATCTATGCTGTCAGTTGGGGATTTCCATAAATTTAGACAAATCTGCCTTATTGCCATCACAACATACCGTTTTTATAGGAGCAGATCTGGACACCACCACAATGACCTTAAAACTTCCATCAGAAAGGGTTTGTGCTCTTCGGCAACAGGTTCTAGCCCTTCTCTTGAAAGAAAAAGCTCCAGCTTCCACTGTTCTCAAATTGCTGGATACAATGGTGGCGACAATCATTGCAATTCCACTGAGTCAGATGCATATGTGAATACTACAGTGGCTCCTGTTCATGCAGTGGTCCTATCAGGAACTCCCAATGTCACATCCAATTATAATCAGGAATTCATGCAAGAAGGACCTTCAGTGGTGGCTGACATCGCATTGTGTAACAATAGGACGCCCCTTTGTTCTACCCAACCCAATTGCCATAGTGACCATTGACGCTTCCCTGATAGGGTGGGGGGGGGTATTATCAGGGAAGAACAGCTGAAGGCACATGAAAAGAACACAAGGCTCACCTGCATATCAATGTCCTAGAGATGAGAGCAGTACTTCTAGCATTGCAGTCCTTTCAAGACTCTCTTCCTCTGGGGACCATTGCAATCCAGGCAGACAGCATGTCAGTAGTCTGGTACATAAACAAACAAGGAGGAACCAAATCTTACCCCTAAGTCGAGAAGCCTTGAAAGTATGACAATGGGTGAACTCCACCCAGTGCTTTTTGATAGCAACACACATACAGGAGAGGTCCAACATGATAGCAGACAAGCTCAGCAGGGCAATTCTATTGCCTCTCGAGTGGTCCCTAAAGAAACAAGTGGTGGAAGACATATTCCGCATATGGGGCCAGCCTTGCTGCAATCACTTTGCCGCACCCACAAACACGAAATGCAGCAGCTACTTTGCCCTAATCCCCCCACTGGGGGAAGCCCCAAGTTGTACATGATTGGCCCCCGGATCTCCTTTTTGCTTTTCCTCCATTACCCCTGACACCCAAAGTTTTACAGAAAGTCAGTGCTCTGAGAAGGACCATAATTCTGATAGCCCCCTATTGGCCTCGCCAGATTTGGTTCCCTTTTCTTCTGCCTCATCTGTTAGAAGAACCTTGGATCCCGGACCCAGTTCCAGACCTACTGATGCACTCATTGGGGGCTCTTCACCCATCTCTTCAGTCCCTCAAATTGACAGCTTGGCTGCTCCAATTCCAAACATAGCCAGTCTTCAGAATCTTTCAGCTGCAGCTCAGCGTATATTGACATCCTGTCACAAATCATCCACTAGAAAGCTATATCTCAGCAAATGGAAAAGATTTTCAATAGGGGCATTACAAAATCACATTGATCCTTATTTAGCTCCAATAGCCTTTATTTTAGAATTTCTGACAAAACTGTTCGATGAGGGAGTAGCTCCCACAACTGTTCGAGTTCAATTGTCTGCAATCTCCAACTTTCATCTTGGTGAGAAACAATATCATGTCTCATAGACTCTCAAAGGCACTATACATTTAAGACCACACATCAAATCTCTTTTTTTTTCTCAGTAGAATCTAATTTTTGTTCTGTCATGAATAATTCTACCTCCTTTTGAACCACCCTCTTCATGTGACCTAAAATATATTACATGGAAAACCATCTTTCTAATAGCTATTACTTCTGCTCAGAGGGTTTCAGAGTTACAAGCCTTGTCCATAAAACCCTCTTACATGATATTTCATATTGATAGTGTCTCTCAGGACAAATCCCACATTTTTACCGAACGTATGCTCAGAAACAAATCTCAATCAGTTTATAGAATTGCCTGTATTCTTCCCCAAGTATGGCAGTAAGGCAGAGTATATGCTGCACAAGCTTGATGTTCACAGACAGCTACACTTCTATTTGGATAGGACCAAGGATTTCAGGAAAATAGATCAACTTTTTGTTTCCTTCTCAGACACCAAGATGGGTGCTCCTGTTGTTAAAACCACTTTTTATCAAAATGGTTATCAGACTGTATTTCCTTTACTTACAGCTCAGTGAATTCACCGTTATAAGAAAAGATAAATGCCCACTCAACTAGAGCTGTATCCACTTCCTCAGCCTTTTCTGCCAAATTACCAATAGATACAATTTGTGCAGCAGCCACTTGGTCAAGGATTCGTACATTTATCACTCATTACAAAGTGGATAGAGCCTCCAGGGACAGGGTTTCCTTTGGTTCCACTGTCCTGAAGAATATACTCCATGAGCCACCCGAGAAAGATGGTGCTTGGGACGCTAACCCATCAATAAGAGTGAAGGCAAGATAGGACAACTTCACATAAAGAAGTTATGTACTCACCATAATGTTCCATGTGAGTTTTTCACATAAAGAAGTTATGTACTCACCATAATGTTCCATGTGAGTTGTTCATCTCACTTTCCTTCTTACATCCCACCCTTCATCCCCCACCAGGCTTCTTGAGGACCAAGAATTGAGACATGTTATGAATATTTGACCTTTATCTAGTGTTTTTTTATGCTGTTGGTATATTAAGTGGTATAAATGTATCTCCAAACACCATCATATTGGGTGACTTCAACTACCCGAATATAGACTGGGAACATTACTCAAGCCCTAACTTTCTAGCCCAACGGTTCCTGGAGTTCATAAATTCAAATGCCATGGAACAGCTAGTCACTGTTCCCACGAGAGGAGAAAATATACTAGATCTCATTGTCACAAACATGGGGACAAAATGCTCCACACCGGAAGTATATCCCTCATTGGTGAGATCTGATCATAAACTAATCTCACTGGAAATCCACATCCGCCCCACCCCAAGCAAAAAGACCATAGTGAAGAACTTCTCTAAAGCAAACTTCACACTACTCAAGACTGGTGTGGTATCCTTCAAGGCCCCTGAGCCAGAGGAAACCACAACCCAAGCTTGAAGCCCTTACAAATGCCTTCTATGAACACCTCCAGGACTGCATGGATCAGGCAATCCCAAATAAAACCAAGACTCTTTCCACAAAGGGCAAGCGTCCAGTCTGGTGGACCCCAGCCATTAACAAACTTTACAATAAGAGGAGAAAGCTATTACATGATGGAACAAAATCCATAAAAGGAAGTCACCCCTGATCATTATTAGTAAAAAATACGAGCACTCATAAAATCAACTAAGGCCAATTTTGAGAGAAAAATTGCCATAGATTCAAAGGACAATCATAAGGCCTTTTTCAGCTATGTTAGGAACCTGGGTGGAAACTCCCAGATATGCTCAGAATTAGTCCAAAATGATACAAAAATCACTGAACCCACAGACATTGCCAACATACTGGCAGACAGGTTCAGTGCAAACTTCACCCTCTCCCCTAAAGGAGAGATAACTATCCCAGCCGAGTGTAGCCTCCCGGACATCTCAAATGCGCAGGTGAAAGCTGCTCTCTCTAAAGCTAAAAACACAGCATCAATGGGACCGGATGGTGTCCCCGGCTAAATGCTACACGAGCTAAATGAGGAATTAAACCCGCACATAAGGCAGCTGTTTAATCTCAGCCTTACCACAGGATACGTGCCCAAGGAGTGGCGTACGGCAACTGTGGTCCCACTCCACAAAGGCGGTGCCTCTACGGACCCTGGTAATTACCGCCCCATAAGCTTAACAAGTCTAGTCTGCAAAGCTATGGAGAGGATCATAATGGAGCTCATAAACAAAGATATAGGGGACTTGCAGACATTGGACCCGACCCAGTTTGGCTTTGTCAAGGGAAGATCATGCCTTTTGAACTTGGTTGACTTCTTGGAAACAGTCACCAAGGCCATTGATGAGGGAAAGGCAGTCCATACAGCCTACCTTGACCTTGCAAAGGCTTTCGACACAATACCCCACTCGGGTATTGTAGAAAAACTTACCAGCTTAAATGTAAACCCATATGTCACAAGATGGGTTGCAAACTGGCTTAAGGACAGAACCCACAGGGTTAGAGTTGCTGGTGCTGTGTCAGACTCCAAGCCGGTCACAAGTGGTGTCCCACAGGGCTCGGTCCTTGGCCCCTATTGTTTGGCATCTACTTCAGACAAGTACAGGGCAACATGGAAGGCCTTTGGCTAACAAAATTTGCAGGCGACTGCAAACTGGGCGCCATAGTGGAAAGTGCATCGGACACGGATATCCTTCAGAAGGGACTCACGGAAACAGATAGCTGGTGCCAGAGCCATGGCCTGAAGTTAAACGCCAAAAAATGTATAGTCATACCCTTCGGGAAAAACAAGGTAACCCCAAGCTACCATATAGGTGGCAATCCACTAAGCACAGAAGAGGTTATCAGGGACCTGGGGACCCAGGTTGACAGTGGCCTTTCTTTTGACACTCACATTGCTAAAGTGGTTAGAAAGACCTTCTACATTGCCCACCTGATCATGAAGGGATTCACATCCAGATCTAGTGAGGTCATTGTTCCCCTGTACTCTTCACTTATCAGACCAATGATCGAGTACAATGCCCCATTCGGGATGTATCTCACCCGACATCTGCAGCAATTGGAGAGACCCCAAAAGTTCCTCACCAAAAGGATAAAGGGACTCCAAAATCTGTCATATGCTGCCAGATTGAAGAAACTCCAGCTCTATTCAGTCGCATACCGTCTGCTCAGAGGTGACATGTGCCTGACATACAAGGCCATGTCCAACCCGGAATTAATGGACATGCTCCACCTCAAAAATCCAAATCCACCAAAACCACTAGAGCAAGCGACTTAAACCTTAGCACGGATATAAATAGGACGTGCTGGAGGGATAGATTTATCACTCAGAGACTCCCTATGCTGTGGAATAAAATCCCGGTCCATGTGAGGCAGAGCACCTCGCTGACTCTGTTCAAGAGAAATCTAGACCTGTGGATGGGAGATCGTAGGTTTACCCCAGGAATCATCTCTGTGTCACTGCTGGACAGAGGCACAACAAACTAATGGGCACAGTATTTTTTCATATAAGGGGTGGCGTAAGCCACAATAATTTGGGCTAGGCTTATAAATGCCTTAGGGCAGATAGCCTAGTATAAACCTATGAACCTATGAACCTAAGAGTTGGTTTATACCTTTATTGGCAGCAAACAAGATCTGAGGGAAGCACCAGTGTATCATGGGATAGGGAGTAGGCCACGAGCTGGTTGAAGACCTTGTGCTTTTGTATTTGGCTGAGTCGTTGCCGAGGATCGGCTCAGAACCCATCAGTAAAAATGAAGGTGAAATGAACAACTCAGATGGAATGTTATGGTGAGTACATAACTTTTTTCTTTCTCTTTGGCAACAGATTGTTTTAGACAAACTGGTTCTGAAAATCATCCATCAGGATTACAGATGGCAGAAGGAGGAAATTGTCCCTTCCAAAGGGCCATTCCTCATCCTGCAGATCAGACTCATTTGTTTCCACCTGTTCTTCATCACATGCTGCCCCACTGAATGATAGAACCAATTCCTCCTTCCCAGTTGAGGGAGTTTTTATTCAAGGATGCTCCTATTGCCAAAAAAATAAAATGCTTGGAGACCAGTTCTAGATGTTTCTTTCCTAAACTTGTGTGTGATAGTGCCCAAATTCAAAATGTTGTCACTTCACAACCTGTTATCTCTACTTCTTCTTCTTCTTCTTTCAAGTTTCTTATTAACATTAGACTTAAAAGATGCTTATCATCACTTCCATATTCATCTGACCTTCAGGCATTTCTTAAGGTTTTGTGTGTCTGGATCACATCATCAGTTCTCAGCCTTACTGTTTGGACTATCTACTGGACCAAGAATGTTCAGAAATTGTCTAGCTCCAGTTATAGCCCATTTCAGGGTACAGGGTATCCCCATTTTTCCATATTTAGACATCTTGCTTATCTTTGCAGAGTTGTTAGAGTTAAGGTATTCTCAGTAAATTTACTATAGTACATTTAGGTAGAATAAAGCCTGAAATATGGGGTCAGACATGTATGCATTCAGTTTCAGAAAAAGACAAGTTTATTAGAAAGGAAAGATGAGCATAAAGTGTGCAGGAAATACAGAAATACAGAATGTTCTTTTCTCAAGGGAAAGATACAATCTTGCCAGCTACAGAATGTTTCTTAATGGAATGTTAGATTAAGACCAGGCCTGGAATCCAGTGAAACCAAGGCTAAAAGGGCATGTAAAGCATTACAGGGTTTTGGTGTGATTCAAATATACTCCAGATACAGTTAGGGAGATCAGTCAGTTAGTTTGTTCAACCTGACATTAGAGAGAAGATTAAGCTACAATACAGGCACGAGTCCAAGTACAGAAGATGGGTCAAATAAAAGCTATTTTAGTTTATGTTGTTCAGGACAATCAGAAAATGACGTGCAGTAACTTTAGATATTGTTTATCAGCACTGTTAATGAAAACAGTATTCGGATATCGTGAACATCTAATAAAGCCTTATTAAATGAACTACAGTGTTTGGAGAATTCATTCTGAAAAGTACACAGGACTTGGCCCATAAAGGAGAGATTGGCACCTGTTCAGCATGAGTTTGAGTAATTAACATATAAAGAATTTTGTTTCAGTTTCATTTCAGTTGTTTCCAGTTAATTCCTGTACAGTACAGTCTTATCAATTCTTACAATGACAAGCCACTATTAATGGGGTAAACAGTTAAAGTAACTCCCAAAACCCCACATAACCTTGCATCAGTAATCAAACTGTGTATTCTACAAAAAATCTACAGAATAGCAATGTTTTGTTCAACTACATGTGTTCTATGGACTACAAAAATAAGTGTTTTCATTCCAGTGCAGCACTCCATGTTTCGTTCAACTACATGTGTTCTACAGCGCGAGTATTCCGAGCAGCCTTATCAGCAACACTTCAGAACACAATACAAAAAGAGCTGCAGTAAGTAACCCTTTGAAGTACAGTTTTAGTGCAGCAGCCAGCTTAACTTCAATACTTCATTAGCAGTTCATAGTGACAGCAAATGTTTCATAACAGACTTTTCAGCAGCATACTGATGTTTTTCCATAAATAAAGACTGTGAACTCTACATATAAGCCGTAAATGATGGAATTGCAATTTCTCATTACAAAGCAGATCTTTTAGTAAGACAGCACTACTACATGCAAAAAAATGGACACAGCAGATGACCTGTGCATACAGTAATTACAGCTGCTAAACATACTGGACAGCACTAGCATTTACCTCTGAAAAAGCCTCAAAGAACTTCAGCAGACCAGCACTAAATCAATAAATTTCAGCAGTGTTGCTTCAGAACATAAAAATACATTATCCAGTTAACAGCTATCTTCACCAACTTTCAAGTTTTTAGTGTGACGTCACACAGCGAAGAAGCAAGAAAAAGGTTAAAAGGCTACAGACAACAGGACATATTCTTCCAGGATCATAAAGTTATGTAAGACTTTATATTCACTTTTTAGTTAAGAGCTCAAAAAAGTTTAAATTCATCAGTAAAAGTCATTTGCATACCTGTTGTATAAACATGTCAAGTAATACTTCTACAATTAAAACATCAGTAAATTTTTGGTTTAATTTTAAAAACTGGGTACAGCAGTCTAGAAATGTTCTTTTAAAGTTAAAGGTTATTAGTTCAAGAATATTAAATATTTCTAAACGCAGAAGCAAGCTAATGAGTCAGTTTCTGTCAGTATGGTTTCAGACTTAATTATTGTGTAAATGCTTCAGCACATACAACTCAAAATACAGAATTATGTTGCAGTATGTTGCAGCAGACGGCGCAGTGGTGCAGCGGTAGCGTTGTCGCCTCACAGCAAGAGGTTCTCTGGTTCGATTCTCGGCTGGGGTGCCTTCTGTGTGGAGTCTGCATGTCCTCCCTGCGTTCGTGTGGGTTTCCTCCGGGTGCTCCGGTTTCCTCCCATGTTACAAAGACATGCATCTGGAGCCTTTCTCCCCGGGCCTCCGCTGAAAATTGGCTTTGTTCCAAGTCGGACTTTCCCGGTTAACAAATGTTAAATAAATAAATAAAATTAAATAAAAGTATTAAACATACAAATATCAGCACAGTCAACATATATAACATGCAGGCAATGTCTCAAGTTCACATTACTTTTATCTAGTTTCTTATTTTCACAATCAAGTGCAAGCACTGCACAGAGAATAGATAGGAGGAATCAGAGTGAAGATTTTGATAAAGTAAATTTCAGTATAACTGAGAAATAGACTTCAATGCAGAGTAAAATTGCTACAGCTTCAGAGTGAAATAAAGACAGAATGCATTTCATAACTATCTGTAAAAGGGTGCAGCTGTCTGGCACCAAATCAGAGCATTAATCTGTCATTGTTTAAGGTTAAAAGAAATGACAATATTTCATTGTTTACAGAATAATCAACTCCAGTTACAAATAGATCTTTATTGGAAGACACAGATGCAGTTTTGTCAGGATTTAAAGGGTCAAAGATTACAGCAGCTAACAGTTCAAAGTGTAACAGCTCTGTACTAGGTATGAACATGTCATTAGAGTTATATGCTGTTTTAGACTTCAGTGAGAACATTTGTGCAAATGTACAGATTTTAAAGAATTGGTTAGGACAGGAACACACAGATTTATGGGTTAAAAATAAAATAAATTCCAGTTCAGCTGACACAGCTGAAGTGCTCAGAAAGACATATTGGGTGTGGCCAGGTAGAAAAAAAGGGTAAGCATATATCTCTATGTCTTGTAAGGTATATCAGAAATAACAGTCAAATTAATTCACAGAGTAAAGGGTTTACATTTACAGATTTGGCAAATGAATTTTTGGTGGTATTGTTTTGTTTAGCAGTCATTAGTTAAGAGATTTGTATTGAAGTGTTGCAGTGCATAAACAATATCTTAATATAGACAGAGACAAAAACAATGTTTTGCTAGTTTGCAGACTAAAATTTACAGTCAGTGCTACATTGTAAAGGTGACAGTACAGTTATGAGTTCTGATCCTATGCATAAAAAGAGTACATTATGTAATCAGTATATATTTCATACAAAAATGGCAGTTTATCAAGCACACCAGATCAGATTGCAGCCAGTTCAGCAAGCTGAATTAAAGACAGTACTATAATGCAGTAGGGTGAAGATCAATTTAGCATTTACAGTTTTTACTATTTATCCAAAAAAATTGTAGACTGTAATGATAAATTCTTGCAGCATTCATTTGTACTGAAAAGTTAAATGACTAAAGAAATGGTTGTGGTGAGACAGTGGGTAGAGTTTCACTCATAAAATAGTATGTTAAAATCTAAGAATCATGAGAGAAAATGTAAAACGTTCCACGGTTAAAATTAATTTCATTTGGTGCAGAAATGCACAGTGTTACATTACTACTTTAGTTTCACTTGAGGTTATCAGTTTGCTTACAGACTTGCAAGAGTTTATTAGCAGCAAATGTTTATTTCATGCAGAAAAATGTAAATAAAGTCAGCACAGTAAGCAATGCTATCAGTTTATAATATTTAAAGCTAAACATGTTTATTTCATGCAGAAAATGTAAATAAGGCCAGGGCAATAAGTAATGCTATCAGTTTATAAGTGTTAAAGATGCAAATGTTATTTTAAGGGCCTGATACTAAATACAGTCAAGCACTTTAGGTACCCAGCCTTGCGCAAGAAATGAGAAGAGGTTTAAAAGGCCTAACTATAAAAAGGACACTTTGACATTAAAGCAGACCTTCCTTTACCTCATCACTGACTGGGACAATGCAGAGTAAAATTTGACAAGAGCTGTGATGCAGAAGTTGACTGTGTATTTCAGTTATTTCTTCCATGATTAAAATTAAAATGTACGGGTTAAAGCAAGTATGTATGTTTTCAGATAGTTATATAACAGTACCAGTTTAGTTTGTTTTTAATCCATGTTCAGACAGTACTGACAGGGAAAACCGATTTCAGTTCATTTTTTATCTGTGTTCATGTAACACTGGTAAAATGTTCTCATGTTTCAGACAATTTGTCAACAGTATTAGTTTTCAGTCTATCTATGTTCAGGCAATACTGACAGAAAAAAATGGTACTAATAATTTGGTTTTAAGAATATAACATGTATCAGTTTTAGGTATGCTTTTATCTGTGTTAAGTTAACACTGGCAAAAGATATTCTTTTAGTATTAGTTTAGTTAGTTTCCAGAATATACACAGCTGTTTTAAATGTTCAGTATACGCTAATGTAAATTTCACTCAAGATTTAGAATATAACATTCATACTCAGTTATGTGTTCAGTATAGTACATTTCATTCAAATCTCAGAATGTAAAAATAATACTCAGTTATTTCATATGGTTCAGTCATTAGTTTTAAGGGTAAAGTAACAGAATTGCATTATTTAATCATTAGCTAAGGGTAAAGTGACAGACTTATTTTTTACAGGCTTATTAAAATAAGTTATCTAAATAATAGGTAGTAGTAATTATTCAGTATGGCAGGCTTAATTTCTTAATTAATTTACAGATTACAGTACACTTTGCATAATTATTGTATATTAGTCAGAAAGTTAAAAAATACACTAACAGAAAATGTAAAGGTATGGACCTGAAGTACAGAAAGCATAAGTTTAGGAAACTATTAATATAAGTTATATAAAGTATAGGTTGTAATAGTTATTAGGTGCACTTAAGGCATAACAGGGCAGGCTTAATTTGTTAATTAGTTTACAGATTACAGTGCACTTTACATAATTATTGTACATTAGTCATAAAATTAAAAGGAAACTAACAGACAATGCAAAGGTATATACTTGAAATACAGAAAGTATAGGTTTTAGTAAACTATTCTAAGTCATAAATATTCATAAAATATTTCAGACACAAATTTAGGAGGCAGACATCTATTACAGCGCATAAAAGTTAAAAAGATAAGTAGTATTGTAGAGCAAATTTAACTGCAAATTTATAGACACAGGTTAACACAGGATATGGTAATTATGCTTCAAGACCACCTATAAAGTTATCTCTTTAGTGCAGATTTCAGTTAGTCTTCAAATAGCCATCATGCTTGATAGGCTATAAAATAAAAAGAAACATTACAATGTTTAAAGATTTAAATCTATGAACAACAGAAAAAGGTTTCATTTGCTATAAGAGAGAGACATCATAGTAGACTAAGGCACCAGTTCATAAGGTAAAAAACAGGCAGTAAACACTGTAACTTTACCATTACAACATACAGAAATATGAAAGAAAAGTAGGTAGGGTTAACAGTTTGTACTCTGTCTAATGTAAATAAAGATTCACAAAGACAGGTTAATCAGCTTTAAAAGCCACAGAATTAAAATACACCCATTTTCAGAATAATGTACATGTTTTGAATATATCGCTCATACATCAGAACTTAGACTTAGACTCTAAAGACTGTGAATCTAGGTAATATGAAAATCAAATCATAAAGTTAACAGACTTCAAGCCTGGTGGTCAAAATTACAATTGCAAGTTTATTCACCAAATAAAGAAAAACAATTGCCTAGTTATAATTAAATCATATCGTTAAGAGACTTCAATCCAAACAGGCCATAAATAATCGAGGCACCTAGTGGTCAAAATTAAAATTGCAGATTTATTTACCAAATACAATTTGTCTTCAGATTATGAGTCGGGTAACATAAAGCTGTATACAGTAGTTAGCAATACAGATGTAAGGTGACTTCAAAAGTAGGTCCCTGTAAACTTTCGTCAGGAACCTCAGGGGCAACTGTTAGAGTTAGGGTATTCTCAGTAAATTCACTATAGTACATTTAGGTAGAATAAGGCCTGAAATATGGAGTCAGACATGCATGCATTCAGTTTCAGAGAAAGATAGTTTATTAGAAAGGACAGATAAGCATAAAGTGTGCAGGAAATACAGAAATACAGAATGTTCTTTTCTCAAAAGATACAATCTTGCCAGCTACAGAATATTCCTTAATGGAATGTTAGATTAAGACCAGGCCTGGAAACCAATGAAACCAAGGTTAAGAGGGCATGTACAGCATTTTGGTATTATTAAAATATACTTCAGATACAGTTAGGGAGATCAGTCAGTTTGTTCGACCTGTCATTACAGAGAAGATTAAGCTACAGTACAGGCACTTGTGCCCAAGTACAGAAGACAGGTCAAATAAAGACTGTTTTAGTTTATGTTGTTCAGGACAATCAAAATTTGATGTGCAGTAACTTTGGATATTGTTTATCAGCACTGTTAATGAAGACAGTATTCGGATATTGTATATCTAATAAAGCCTTATTAAATGAACTACAGTGTTTGGAGAATTCATTCTGAAAAGTACACAGGATGTGGCCCATAAAGGAGAGACTGGCACCTGTTCAGCCCAAGTTTGGTTAACTAACAGATAAAGACTTTTGTTTCAGTCTCATTTCAGTTGTTTCCAGTTAATTCCAGTACAGTCTTATCAATTCTCACAAGAGTAATTTTCAAAGTGTCATAAATTACACAAGCTGGGATTCCAAGGGAACATTCAAAATTCTTTCTTGACTCACTCACACAGGAATGTGTTCTTGGGATGTTAACTAGACACCACAGTTCAAACAACTTTTCTTCACAGAAAAAAATAGATGTTTATATAGCTCTATTTCTAAGACATTCCACTCAGAATTCGTAACTGCAAGAGAATACCTCAGGATTTTGGGTCTCATAGCATTTGTGTTTCTCATTATACTTCTGGCAAGAAGACTACACATGAGAAAGATATAGTGGTATCTGAAAATATCTTTGTTCCCAGCATCAACACCCTTTATATTTTCAAATTTGTCGGAAGTGAAATATTTTGGTAGAGACATCAGATATCCTTAAAACCCATCTTCCCTTCTCCCTTCCTGCTGCAAAGCAGTTAGTTACCACAGATATCTCGAACTTTGTATGGTAAGTAGTTTCAGGAGGGATAAAAGTGCAGTGGATGTGGGACACCAAAGACAGACACAAGCACATTTATCTCAAGAAGATGCTTGCTCTGAGCAAGGCACTCAACTCTCTGAACTATCATTAGTCCCTAGAACCTCTTCAGGTTGTTACAAACAGTACCACAGTCATGTAGTATATCAACAAGGAATGAGTAACCAAGTCAAACCCTCTTTGCAGACTAGCCATCTTAACTTGGGGTATAACTTCACAGCACAGTTTCACTCTACAGGCATCCTAAATTCCAAGAGAGCAAAATTGTGTGGCAGACAAGCTGAGCAGAACCAGGCAGACCGTCATGAGGGTCTTCCAAAATTTGATGCATCTGTCCATAGTTCCTCAAGTAAATGTCTTTGCCTCCTCTCTGAATATTCAGCTGTCAAGATTCTTTTCCAAGGCTCCATGCAAGAAGGCCTGAAAGACAGATGCCTTTTCTTTTCCTTGGACAGGAATGTTCCTGTATGCCTTTCCACCATTTTCCACTGATATCCAGGGTACTTCTAAAGATTCAAAAGGAATCCCCCAAGGTGATTGTGGTAACTCTCTTCTGGCCCAGGCAAGAGCAGTTCTTGCTTCTTTTGGAAATGGCCAGGAGAACAGCAGTTCTTGCTTCTTTTGGAAATGGCCATGAACAATTACCACAAGTTTCCTCACAGACTAGATCTACTCACACAAGATCAGGGATGTTTGATACTCCCCCACCCCAATCAACGTCAACTGGCTGCCTGATTGATAGGTTCTTAATTCCCTTTAGGTACCTTCTTACTGAGGACATGCAGCAGAAACTAATGAGGGCAAGAACGCTTGCTACTAGAAAATCGTATATTAGCAAATGGAAAAAAGTTTTCTAGTTGGTGCCAACTACATAACCAGCACCCATTCAAGGCTAGTTGTTCCATGGTTTTACAATGTTTGTGTGAGTTACTTTCCTCTGGCTTTTCTTACGCCTCCATCAAGGTTCACTTATCAGCTATTTCAGCAATTCTGCTCATGGATCCTTACACTCCTTGGGATCTTAATTTTGTGTTATAGAAGCTAACATTTGCTTCATTTGAACTAACAAGCTTGACTGACTTGAGATTCTAAACATGGGAAACTGTTTTACTGATTGCTGTTGCTCCTACAAGAAGGATATCTGAGTTTCAAGCTCTTATGGTAAGTCAACCCTACCTCATTTTCGACAAGGACATGATTTCTTTGAGAACAAATTTGTCTTTTATGCCTAAAGTTGTATCTGAGTTTACTTTATGCCAAACTATCAATCCCCCCACTTTCTTTCCTAAACCTAAACATGGGGGAGAAAGGCTGCACAATACCTTGGAAGTGCATATACAATTGCAGCACTATCCTGACAGAACTAAATCTTTCAGATCTTCGGATCAGTTCATTTCTTGTGAAGGTAAGAAGAGACAACCTGTGTCAAAGTAGACTATTTCCAAATGGTTGTCTGTAAGAGTATTACCCTTTGTTATATTCACCACAACAAAACTATTCGAGGCAGGGTCAAGGCCCACTATACCAGGGCATTGGCTTCATCTATGGCTTTTTGGAAAGAGATGGATTCAAGAAGTATTCTAGAAGCAGCAACTTTGTCCTCTGTGCATACTTTTACAAATCAATATAAGCTTAATTCCTTCCCCACTCTAGACCAGGCTTTGCTAGGACCACTTCTCCTTCCACCTCCCAAAATCTGTAAACACTGATAATCTGTCCACTTAGCTTAAGCTACTGCAGCTGTGATTAATATGAGGAACACAGTACAACTGTGTAAGTAAACTTGCCATAACAGTAGTTGCTCGAATGATCACTGCTGCAGTAGCCACTGCCTCCTCTCCATCCCCCTTGTTTCTTGGTGTGTTGCTTTTGCCAGGATGTGAACTTTTATTTTCTGTTGTTCA
Organism: Protopterus annectens; assembly: GCF_019279795.1. Lineage (NCBI taxonomy): Eukaryota > Metazoa > Chordata > Ceratodontiformes > Protopteridae > Protopterus > Protopterus annectens. The sequence goes on along the minus strand of NC_056730.1, from coordinate 895,790,436 downwards.
TAGCATTGTGTTTTTAGGGCTTAGGCTCCCTGTCTCTGTTTCCTTGAAAGCAGTGAAGGGCTTGGCACCCAAGCCTGTCTTTTTAGTCAGCTCAAGTTGACTAATGGTTTGGGCACAAGAAAGGTGCAGTTAAGCTTTGGAAGATGACTGGCTGTTATATCTCTGCATGAAATATAGCTTAGGCTATTGCAGCAATGATCATTTGAACATCTACTGTTATGGAAAGTTTACTTACACAACTGCACTTTTTCACTCCTGTAGACCTATTTTGTTCAATTCTGCTACCAAATATTTATTTAATTCTGTAAGCATTTTGTCACTTTTGACATTGTGTATTGTAGGTAGACAGTAAATTAGATAGATGCAGTGTATGTTGTCTAACTTCTTTGAGGTGTACATTCAAAGTGAGATTTCTTTAGATGTTGTACCACATGATTTCACGTCACCATAGGTAACTTATTGGTATTAAGTTATATATTTTATTCATCTTTTAACCAAAAACAGCCACTAGACACAATTGCATATTTTCAGGGACAACCCTGGAGCACTAAATGACTTGCTCAGAGACATTACAGAATGCTAGCAGACGACAAAATATTTTAACCTTGAAACTATGTATACAATGAAATAAAAGGGGGCAACAGAATCAATTGTATTTGTTGTGCTTGTCTGCTAGATGGTTTTGAATTAGGTGTATTTCCTACATATGATGTTAAGTTCCCATCAAGTCTTTCTTTCCTTCCAAACTCTATGGACCCAACAGCCCTAAGGTCCATCTCAAAGAATGTAATTGTAAGTGGACAGAGGACAAAGTCAGTACACCTGACTATGGTACTCTGTTTTTGTTGGTGGTGATGGTTGTTTGTTTTTGTTTTTTTAACTTTTTCTGTAAGTGCCTTATAGCACATGGGCATGAATTTATTTTCTTATGTAGTTATTCATTATTGACCAAGTAAGCGGTCTGATCATTGGACCTTTTTCAGCCACAACCTTGAAATACATAAAATTACAAGGAAAAGATTCATATACACTATTTCAAAGATTGCACAAGTACACAACATTTGCTTGTACCAGTCTTACACAGGCTAAATTATTCTGTCGTCCAACAATCTGCAATCATTTAAAGCACCAAGGATGCTCACCAAGGATGCTTGAGTGCAGTAATACCTTTGCAGAAAAGCTTCTACAGTAAAGAAATTGGAGAAATAGAAGAAGAAAGAAAAGTATGAACAGAGAAATTAAAAGAGAGTAGAAAATATGAAAGCAGCAGGAAAAGAAGAGGAATAGTTAGTGATTAGGGAAGTGGGTACAAGTCACTAAATGACTGGAGCAAAATGTGTTAGTATACTAGTGTAGGAAGACAAATTATAAGTTAAATGTGCATATGTAACCTGTCCTGCCATAAGGTTGGAACCTCTGTACTAATTCTTACTCCTGCACCTTGTAAACTTTGAGGTGACTCTATTAGAAATGTGCCTCCAAAGGTTGCATATTTTTCAGGCAGTCTTTGGTCTCTTAGTATAACCTCAACTTCGTCTACCAGCCATGCAAGGAAGCTGGAATCCTGACCACTGTTAAGTAATCAAGTGTCAACTTCAGTGTACAATTAAGAGGGCCTAGACTTACCCGTATCTATGCATACATTTAAGACGTGTTAATTGTGCAACAGGTAGCAGATTCACCTTTGGTGCAGAATGATGTGGGTTCTACTTCCATACCATGTAGCTCAGTTACCAACACTGTACTGCAGCATGGAGGGGAGGAGGGGACAGGGTTGCTGCACTACTGAGTAGGCTGTCTTTTGGATGAGACATGAGGCCCCATCTGCTTGAGTTGGTGATAGCTTAGGTGGATCTAAAAGATTCCAAGGCACCTATCGAAAAGAGTAGGGATCCTTTATTTTAAACATATTTACAGTATTTACATAATATTTAAACTATTTACAATATTGGGTATGTTATATTATTCAGTATACATATTTCAGTCTTCCATTTGTATGTAAATTCAATAGTCTACTTACATTTTTGACCCTCACTTCATTTTCCAAAGCTGGAATCTTATTTTTTCCAGCATTGCTGCCAAGTCCCATTTCTCATTAAACATTATTTCTTTCACTGTTTGATTCAAGATAGTCCATATTATATTAAATATTTGTAACCCATGTTTGTTGTTTAAGCCTGGAACCTTATCTAATACCAGTCTATTTTACATATTCTGATGGTAAACCACATATACTAGCTAGGTATGCCATTTTTGCCAATAATACTGAATTTATTAAATAAACTCTGTTCTTAAATGATAAACCTAACATTCTCCAAAACATACATGTGGTTCTCATTTTCTCTGTAATGTTTTCCCACTGTAAATGTCTTGTTTCTTGTTTTCCAAAGTGTATTCCCAAAGCAGTTATTTCTTCCATATTAAATTCAGTTTCTCCTATCTTCCCATTATATGACAAACCTTTACTCTTTTTTTCTTTTTAAATATAAACCTGTGGCATTTAAACATTCATTTAAATATTTCAATACTATTGTCATTCCTTTCGCATTTTTATAACAAGTATGATGTTTGCATAGGCTAATGTAATAGATAATTTAATATTCACCTTAGTAACATGTACTGCTTTGTTTATATCTTGATATATACAAGTTAATATCACAATCAGTACCCGTATAAAAATAAAGCTACTTAGTGGACACCCTTGATGTCCTTACATTCACCACTGCAGTATTCCTTACAAATGGGATTCCCTGCTGTGAAGCCCACCGTCGGCCAGTTTTCCAAAGTCTACCATTGCTTTAAGGTACGCTAAATGTCACCTGCACACTCCTTGCGTAGGGTGGAGCATAAAGGTGACATTTAGGCATACCATCCTCAGAACGTCTTTGCCACCAGTCCGAATGCTGTTTTAAATGTCAGTCTGTTACCTCCACCCAATTTTTTTTTAACCGTTTTTCTGTTTGTTGGCATTCCTGTGCTTACTCCTGTTTGCTGGAGTCTTCACAGCTGCAGATAAGCACCCAGTTGGGTTTTTGGTTACTTTTTCTGTTTCTTTTGTGTTGTTTGGGGTTAAAGTCTTCCAGGAAGGGTAAATGCCAGTGTGGAAGACTGATTCCCCATAAAGACCACCATGATAAGTGTCTTTTTTGCCTAGGTGCTGCTCAGAACCATACGTCTTGTTCAATTTGTCAGGCGTTTGTCCCCAAAACTTTGTAGTAGGCTTTCTTTCCTTTCATTGTATCCTGAGAACCAGCATCTTAAACTTCTTGCTACAGATACTATGGATGGAACTTTCTGCTCTGAGGGTCAGCCATCATGGAAGAAGATGCATAAGGTAAGACTGGAATCTTCTGCTGTCCAGCCCCTGCCAGGAGTTTCTCCTGAGGTTATTACGAACCCAGAGGCTTGCGTGGTTGTTTTGTCAGATTCTTCTACTGCATCTGAGTTGGAGGCTGGTGAAGATCTGGCGGGCAGCATGTTTGACAAGGCTTTGCAGGCGTCCATTTTGGGCATTCAGAGGGAACCACAGTTGACTGTTTCCGAGTGGTCTAAAGGGGTTCTGCAGTTTCTCTTTAAGGAAGAGGCTCCTACCGCAGTTATGGAATTTATAGCGGTACTGTTGGACACTAGAAATTGCACAGCATCTCTTCCAGAACACAGACTTCAGAGACTAAGACAAGAAGTTCAACCGCTGCTCTGTCACCACAAATCCCCAGCTAGATCTATACTCCAACTATTGGGGTCAATGGCAGCCTCAATTACTATTGTTCCTCTAGCCAGATTTTACATGAGGCTTCTTCAGTGGCTACTTCTCACTCAGTGGTACCTTCTACATCATCCTTTATCTTTTCAGATAAGTGTAACTCAGAAATGCAAGCAAGACTTATTCTGGTGGACATCTCGAAATCCCCAACAATGGTCTCACCCTTTCTACCCCCCATCAACCGATAGCTACGGTGACCATGGATGCCTCCCAGATGGAGTGGGGTGGGCTATGTCAGGAAAACGTGGTGCAAGGCACCTGGTCGGAGACAGAGGCCCTTTTGCATATCAGTGTCCTGGAACTGAGGGCAGTGCGCCTAGCGTTGCAAGCATTTCACTCCATCCTTCCGTCAGGGACTATTGCGATCCAGTCAGACAACATGTCAGTGGTCTGGTACATCAACAAACAAGGTGGCACCAGATCTTACCGTTATGCCGAGAGGCCGTGAGAATATGGCAATCGGCGATGGCTCACACCCGCTTTCTGTTATAACGCACATTCCTGGCAGCTCCAACGTGATAGCAGACAAATTGAGCAGGTGCATTCTATAGCCTCATGAGTGGTCCCTCAACACTCTGATAGCGTCAGAAATCTTCAACCGCTGAGGCCAGCCTTGTTGCGACCTTTTTGCCTCCCCAACCAGCTACAAGTGCAGCAGCTACTTTACCCTGAACCCCCCTTGGGGACAGTGACCAAGGGATGCTATAGTCCACGTTTGGCCCTCTGGTCTACTTTATGCTTATCCTTCTCTCCCCCTCATCTCTCTATTTCTAAAGAAAGCACGACAGTTGAAGAGCAAGGTGATCCTCATTCCTCTATATTGGCCTCAACAAGTCTGGTTTTCCTTCCATATTGGCCTCAACAAGTCTGGTTTCCCTTTCTCTGGATGGATGGATCCTCAATATCCCCAACATTGATCTCCCATCTGCAAGGTCTGATTCACCCCCAGTTTAACAACCCTGAAACTGACAGCTTGGTTTCTCCACTTCCATTGATTGCCAGGCATGAAAACCTTTCATCCCCCATGCGCAATATTCTTATTGCATCTCATAAATCATCCACCAAACTAATCTATCTTAACAAATGGAAGAGGTTCTTTCTTTGGACAGCAAATAAACAATTAGACCCCTTGTCAGCCCCAGTCTCGGTGGTTTGGGATTACTTACCACATCTTTTCCACTCTGGGGTGTCTGCTTCTACTATCCGTGTAGATTTAGCTGCCATTTCAAATTTTTATATTGGTTTTCAAGATTCTTCACTTATGTCACACAGACTCTGTAAGACTTTCTTGAAAGGGGTTATACACCTAAAACCTTTCTTTAGAGAACCCATACAACCTTGGGATTTGGCTTTGGTTCTGAAAACTCTAACAGCTTCCCCCTTTGAATCTGCATCTTCTTGTGATGTGAAATATCTCTCTTGGAAAACTTTGTTTTTGATTGCAATTATATTGGCCAGGTGATTATTAGAACTCCAGGCCTTATGCATCAAACCTCCCTATCTTATCTTCCATAAGGATAGGGTATCACTGAGAACTAATTGTACCTTTTTACCAAAAGTGGTGTCAGAGCGATCTATCAATCAGTCTATTGACCTTCCAGCGTTCTTTCCTAACCATTCTAACAAGGGAGAGTATTGCCTACACTCCTTGGATGTTCATAGGCAATTACAATTTTATCTGGACAGAACAAAATCTACATGTAAATCAGATCAACTGTTTCTGGCTTTTTCTGGACCTAGACTGGGTCATCCTGTATCAAAAGTTACGTTAGCTTCATGGTTGAGAAATTGTATAACTTTTATCTACAACAAAAACAATCTCACCTTGCCTCATAGAGTCAAAGCTCATTCTACAAGTTCATGGCAACTTCAGCAGCTTTCCATGCTAAGGCTTCCCTCAACGATATTTCCTCAGCTGCAACTTGGACCAAACCTCATACCTTTATTCTTCATTACAAATTGGACTTGGCCTCCAGGGGTAGAGCTTCCTTTGGCTCCGTGGTGTTCAGGAATGTCCTTCCATGAGGGCCACCCAGTAATACAGGTAGCTGGGGACTCTGTCCCATCAGTAAGGAATGAACGAAGATTAACAACATCAGATAAAGAAGTTATGTCTTACCATAACGTTCCATCTGTGTTGTTGATCTTTGTTCAATCATTACTTCCCCACCTTCCGTTCCCCATCCGGAGGTTCTTGGTTGATCTATTGTACTCCTTTCTTGTAGGTCTGTTATGACCAGATGTAGCCTCTACTTTTATCTATCAACTTGCAAACTTGATCTGAGGTAACAGGGAGCAGAGCATTCTGGGTAGCACCTTGGCTGGAGAGTTTTTGGCTGACACGAGCTTGATATTGGCTGGCTTGATTCCGAGGATGGAAACGATAACCCCATCAGTAATGAATGAACGAAGATCAACAACACAGATGGAACATTATGGTAAGATATGACTTCTTTTTTCTTGCTGTACTGTGCCTGAATATTGCTGATCTCTGGTTGCATTTTATTTTTCCCTTAAACCAGCACAATTGTCATTGTGTTCTTAAACTTGGTATCTTTTGAATTGTCCACCCCTACTATAAATCTGATTATGGACACTCCTCCCAGTCCCATCTCATCACTCAATCAACTGAGTACAGAGAGATCATTTGGGAAGGTTCACCTCATTAGTGTGTCAACATTGAATTATCCTTGTTTCCTGCCTTCCCACTTAACTTAAAAAAATGCAGTTTATTCAGCTGCTTTTACTGTATATGTTTCTTTCTACTTTATTTTGCTTTTGCTGCTTGTTCTTAAAAGTGTTCAATTGCATTTATTCTGCTGCATTTATTATTGCTCGCTAGTAGCGTGATTAAATTGTAACTGTTATTCTAAGCCTCTTGGTTTTGGTTAAGCACTTGCGCTTCAGGCCAGCTGTTTTACATTAAGAAGGTTTGTAGTCTGCCCCCTTGTGGTAGGAGAGGTAGCTTACATCCTTCTAAGTTGGGAATTGCTGATTGAAGGCTTAGTGTGTCTGTTATTTTAAAACTGTCTTAGTTCTGGTTTAAGTACTTAGCTTCAGACCAGTTATTTTACATTAAGATTAGTGGTCTACACTCTTGTTGGAGGAGAAGGTAGCTTCTGCCATTCTGAGCTGGGAACTGCTGGTTAAAGGCTTATTTTGCCTGCTTATTTTTTTTTTCTGAAATTGATGCACGTTGTTTGATGCAGAATAGACTAGATTCAGGCCTGCTGAATCTAGCTCTGTTTGTATAGCTTGAGCACTAAACCAGGCCATCTTTTGTTGGAGAGGGTTCCCGTGCACCCTAGTGGCAGGAGTGTGCAGTTAAAACTCATCTGATTAAAGGTTGCTGAAACAGGGCTCAGTTTTGAGCTTTTTTACTGGTTAATTTGTTTAAATCAGTTTGCTCTCATATGGTACATAAGCAAGTCATCTGCTGATCTCTGCAAAACTTAAGTACAATTTTTCACTGTATATTGCACCTTTGAACTGCATTTTTACCACATCACTCACTGCTTATTCTGTTTTTTTTTCTGAAATTGGTTTGTTTGCTATAGCATAGACTAGTTTCAGACCTGTTGAATCTAGTTGTGTTTGTATAACTTAAGCAGAACACTAAACCAGGCCATCTTTTGTTGGAGAGGGTTCCCCTGCACCCTAGTGCCAGGAGTGTGCAGTTAGAACTCATCTGATTGAAGTTTGCTGGAACAAGACTCAGCTTCAAGTTTTTTTATTGGTTAATTTGTTTAGATCAATTTGTGCTCATTTGCTACATAGCACCACATTTGCCTATTGCATACTGCCACACAGCTGTAGGCACTGCTGGTGGTTATAGATGCAAACACTTTTACCTACAAATTCTCCCTTAGTACTCTGCTAGTGCTCCATCAGTGAGTTCTCATGATTGCCTCTCACTGGCAGGTAATACATTTCGTGAAGCTCCTGAGGTACCAACACAGATCCTATCCACTAGCTTTTCATATTTTTTGTCCACTTCTCCTGTCCTCTGCTTTACCTGGTCCTTCCTGTTTTCTGACCACATCAACTTACTTAGCATTATAGATGGACAATTTCTCACAGTTTCTCCAGTTAGCCTGTTCGACATGGGCATCCTGATGCAATGTAGCAATTGCCTCATGTGCACTGACAACCCACTTCTAGTCCACACAAATTCATTATGTGGAGGTGTATCTATATCAAGAACATAGAATCTAGGCTCTCTCACTCACTGGACAGTTCATCTGATACTTAACAGATAGACAGCATGCACACCTCACCTCCTGCACCTACCAAACCAACAACAAATAAACCTTACATATGCAGAGTTCCTTACAAGAAGCTTGCCTAAACATCAGAGACCTCAGAAACACAAACACAAGCATACTTCACATAAACAAACTATTTAAAACAAAAAAAAACAAAACGTGATAACACCAAGCACGAGACCCTTGTCAGCAAGAAACAGCTCCAAAAAAGCCTAAACGCAATTTATTAATAACAGGAACAAAGTGTTTTCGCCACAGTGTACTGCGGCTTCATCAGAGAAGTAAAACAATGGAAAAAACACTCCATTAAAATATTTAAAAACCAGGAAGTGACATCTTTACAATTTCCTGGGGGCAAATGATGTAAAATGAAGGCATCAGTTGTAATAACACTGGCGCACAAGCATCCAAGCCAAGGAAAATTTATAAATGTAAAAGGCTATCCATCAAACACAGTAAATTTAAAAACCATAAACTAAATAATTTAAAAAAATTAAACAAACACAACCAGCTCACTCTCTTGTTAGTGCATTGGAGGAAAATGTAGAAATGCATTATTAATACTTGAGAATCGACACTTCCTGGTTTTTAAATATTTTAATGGAGTGGTTTTTCCATTGTTTTACTTCTCTGATGAAGCCGCAGTACACTGTGGCGCAAACGCTTTGTTCCTGTTATTAATAAATTGCGTTTAGGCTTTTTTGGAGCTGTTTCTTGCTGACAAGGGTCTCGTGCTTGGTGTTATCACGTTATACTTCACATAAAGCTAACATCACCCTTCACCATTACCTCTACAACTCCTCCTCAGCATGCACCCATCGCTTCCTCCCCTAGCATCCCTTGCCCCCAACCTCCACCTTTCTCTATTAATCCCATCTCTATATCCACCATAAAAAACTTCTCCTAAAATTAAAACCTGGTTCCAGTGCCTCTGATGAAATTCCCTCCTAAATCCTAAAAGTAGCCACAGAAGCCATTGCTCTCCCTGACAGCATACAAATTAATCGGTCTATCTCAGAAAGCCAGGTCCCCCAGCTCTGGAAGAAAGCCTTTATTATTCCTCTACATAAAGGAGGTAATAATAATGACATTCCAAACTTCTGCCCCATTGCTATCTTATCCCCTGTTTCTAAGCTTCTTGAAAAATGTATCCACCAACAACTCTTACCCTATCTCATCAACATCCAGCTTCTTACCCACACACAGTATGGATCCAGACCCAATCATAGCACCTCCACTGCTCTCCTCTCCTTCCTTGAAAAAATTAACAAAGCTCGTGATTCCGGCCATTTCGTGTCCACCCTTCTCCTCAACCTCTCCAAGGCATTTGACACTATTCCCCACAACCTGCTTCTTAATAAACTCTCCAAACTAAACCTATCCCCTTCCTGTACCAAGTAGTTCTCCAGCTACCTCACAACCAGACAACAAGCAGTCAAGTGGAATAAAGCCACTTCACCCTTCCTTAATACTCCCACAGTTGTACCCCAAGGTTCCATTTTAGGCCACCCTACTATTCAACGGTTCCCTATTACATTCGCAAAGGTCCACTTACCTGAATACGGAAACGCTGACACATCTACATCGAATTGCGAAAACACCGATTGTCCTGAAGTGCGAAATCCAAAATGTCGAATCATCATGGTTGGCCCTTATGTGGTATAGCTCCGTAAGGTAAGTGTGCGATAGTTACGGACCTTAGGGTTAGGGTGCGGGTTAAGGAAAGTGCATAGACAGTAATATTGTGCGATAGTTACGGAGCTTAGGATTAGGGTACGGGTTAAGGTAAGTGCATAGATAGTAATGTATGCAAGGTTTAGTGTAGGGTTTTGGTTAGTGTACGTATGTGGTTTATTTATTTTGTTTGGGATGGTGGTATGTAGCACGAGGTGGGGTTGGGCAGCTATGGCGGTTTGGGATTTTGAATTTCGCGGTTTAGGGTGTTCGGTGTAGTCGCGGTTTGGGTTATATGTGTCGATGATTCCGTATTCGATATTTCGGACTTTCGTGGTTGTAATATAGACCCCCTATTCAACATATTCATTGACTTCTACCAAGCCATTCCAAACTCCAGCCTCATTCAATATGCTGATGATTCTACCATTATCTGCTCCTCACCTTTTATCCCCACTCTAGATAAGCTTACCCAAACCTCCTTCTCCTCTACTAAGCAGAGGATACTAGACAACCATCTGGATCTTAATGCAACCAAAACTAAACTTATGTTATTCGCTGCCTCCAAAACCTCCTCCCTAGATAAACACTCATTTATAATCACCAGCAAAAATAATACTCCCCTAGAAATAGTCTCTGACACTAAACTACTACGAGTAGTCACAGATGATCAATTAAAATTCAACAGATATTTACAAGTAAATATCAAAACAACCGACAAAAAAGTTGTTATGCTATAGCGCCATAATTGTTATATCTCTCCTTCTACTAGGCTCATAGTAGCCAATACTTATCTCATGCCATCCCTCCTATATGGTACATCTATCCTCACCAACCTGCAATCCTCCCTCAAAACAAAACTCTCCTCTTGCTATAACAAGATATCAAAATTTGCAGCAGGTCACAGAGCCATTTCTCACCACTGTAATTCTCTTCACCATCTAAACTGGCTTGAGCTACCTAACCTCCTCACTTATACCCAACTCATCCAAGCACACAAACTCATTTACAACCCCTCTCTTTGTCCCTCCCTAGCCACTATCTTTTAAATGAATGAACCAGAACGACTTCTAAGATCTAATTCCCAAAAACTAATTAAATTGCACAGACCCACACATCCAGCTGGGAATCACATAATGTCCTTCTCTCTTGCACGCTTCTGAATTCTCTACCCTCTCCTCTCTGCATCACCAGCAGTCTCTCCTCATTTAAAACCTTGCTGCACTCACACCTAACTTCACAATGGAAGTGCTCCTGTTCCCATCCTATCTAATCATTCTAATGCCACTTCCTACTCTCCTAGAACTAAATACGCCATCATTGCCTCCTATAATTCCACAGCTCTGTTGAACTATTTGACCAACTACTTAACAGTTACCCTATGCTGTTACTTTTGTATAAAAAAAAAAAAAAAGTTTTTTTATTGCTGTTTTAACTATACTAATGTATTCTATCATTGTTAACCTTTTTTTATTTTATTTAATTTGCATTCCTTTGAGATAATCTGGAATGTAAATGTGCAATGTGTATTATGTATTTGTATTTTTCTGGAGCTTTTTTCCCCAGGACTCCATTGAAAACAGGCTCCTTGTGTCCCAATTGGACTATCCTGGCAAATAAACTGCAAATAAATAAATGCATCCTCTGCAGAACACATATTCTATCACACACCAGTGTCTTACCATTCAACCCCCTAAGACATAACACAAAAACAAACATCTTAGTCAAAGGTGACTCAATTGTGAGACACACAGATGTCCTTCTCACCAGGTTAGATAAGGAAAAGTTCACGTTCAGTTGCCTGTCAGGTGCCAGGATCCACCACATCACGCACGGACTAAGGTCTCTCAGCAACAGACACTATGACTCTGTCGTAATCCATGTTGGTGTGAATGACTTGAGTCGTGCCTCACTGGACTATATGAAGAGAGGAGTTCTCTTTAGATTATCGAGTTACCAAAAACTTGAAACCCATATGGTCGAGACCATATGATCGAGTTTTTGCAAACTCGAAAATCTAAAGTGAATTAAAAAAACACACACAAAAGATTTAAACAACATTTCTGCAGGGGGCAAGCCCCCCTGCACCCCCCACACAATCTCCTACTTACATATACGAACTCAGAGATCGCACTACAGCGATGACTTGAGGAAACCTCCGGTTATGTGCTTCTGGTTACAGCGCAGAATGGGAGATTTCACTTAAATGTTTTGTGTGTTTTTTTTTTTATTCACTTTAGATTTTCAAGTTTCCAAAAACTCGATCATATGGTCTCGAGTTTTTGGTTATTCGATAATCTAAAGTGAATCTGAAGAGAGACATGACTGAGCTCTCTTGATTATACGTCTCAGGCAGGTATGTCCCTAACCTTAAGCATGTTACCTTCGGCTAGGATGATGCCTCAGTACAAACAAAAAACAATTGACTTCAACAATTGGCTTAGTTTCTGGTGTCATTCAAAGGGGATCCAGTATCTGTTAGCCTGGGATGACATAGTCGACAGACCTCGATGCTTTGCCAGACATAGTCTTCATCTGTCACCCCTGAGATTTCGGTTACTGGCTAAGGCTCTTGCCATCCCCATAGTGCCTTTTTAGGCAGTATTACAAGAACAAAATTCCCAAAGTAAAAATACTGTATAAAAACAATGTCAAGATTATGCTGCTAAGTACTAGGAGTCTAAACCAAAAATTGCACTCACTGGAAGCAGTCTTCACCTTGGAAGATGCTGACATTTGTGCAGTCACTGAGACCTGTTTTAAGGATGAGGAGAGCACCCCAGCTGTACCAGGTTACATTTCCTTCCACACATTCAGACGAAAAACTGAAGGTGTGAGAACTAAAAGAGGTGATGTGTCAATGTTCATTAAAGATAAATACACCTCTAAGTTGGTTAAACTGCATGTTTCCTTTGAATTACTTGATGTCCAATTGACTGTAGGCAGACCCCTCTTCAGGTCATTGCCAGCTATAGGACCCACACCATGAATCACAACATCCATTCAGCCTGCTTGGATCTATTTGAGTCAATCAAGATACAACCTAACACTGTGGTTTTGGTTGACTTTAATTACCCAGTTATAGACTGGGCAATTTATACATGTTCTAACTCACTTGCCCAAAGGTTCCTGGACTTTAACTCCAGTGCCCTGAACAAGCTGGTTGACACACCCACAAGGGGCTCAAACATCCTGTACCTGGTGCTCACCAGCATGGGGCATCACTGCACCATCCCCAATGTGGGGCCATCCCTGGTGAGATCTGACCACAAATCAGTCTCATTAGAAGTAACTATAACACAAGAACCCCTCCCCCCTTAGCACCAACTACACTAAAAAACTTCTCCAAGGCCAATTACAACCTTTTACATGACGGCATAAGTAGCTTCATAGCCCATCCCCCCACTGATGGAACAGACATCTATGCTGAGTTATACATCGTGCTTTATACAAGTACCTTGTACAATTGTATTGACTCTGCTGTACCTGATATAACCAAAGCAAGATCTTCAAGCAAAAAAAACCTGCCTGGTGGACAACTGCCATTAATGGGCTATACAGTAGGAGAAAGAAATTGCTGTCTAAACGGTCTCAAATCTGGAAACACTACCTCAACTTAAACAAGCAAATAAGACTCCTAGTGAAGTCCTCTAAAGCTAACTACAAAACCAAATTAGCTTCCCTAACTAGGGATAACCACAAGGCGTTCTTTAGTTACATCTATAACCTCAAAGGTAAGGCCCAGATTTGCGCTGAGCTCATAGTTACTGGTACTGCATATATAGAATCTGTGGATATAGCAAATCTGCTGGCTGACGGGTTCAGTGAAAACTTCATTCCCCTGTCCCCGCCACATATAGCTCAAAGGATCCCTAATGCCTGTCCTCCATCTAGTACCTTTGAGGAGCAAGTCTTAAATGCCCTCTTCAGGACCAAAAACACAGCCTCTGTGGGACCAGACAACAACCCAGGCTATGTTCTACATGCATTAAAACAGGAATTAGCATCACCATTGAGCACCCTTTTCAGTCACAGCCTAAGCACTGGTTTCATCCCAGTGGAATGGAAAACCGCTACTGTCTTCCCTTTGGCACAAAGAGGGAGCATGCATAAACATCAGGAACGATAAACCCAGTAGCCTGACCAGCCTTCTCTGCAAGGCCATGGAATTAATCATCATGGACCTTATTAACAAAGATATAGGAAACCTCCAAACACTCGACCCCACCCAGTCTGGCTTTGTCAAGGGGAGATCATGCCTGTTAAGCTTGGTGGACAGTCACCAAAGCCCTAGAGGAGGGCGGATTTGTGCAAACAGCCTACCTAGACTTAGCCAAGGCCTTTGACATAATCCCCTACTCAGGCATCATTGATAAACTCATCCAGCTGGGTATCAACCCATATATTGTCAGGTGGGTTGCAAACTGGCTCACTGATAGAACTCATACAGTCAAAATAGGGGCCTCCACCTCCTCCAGCAGACCTGTAAACAGTGGTGTTCCACAGGGATCAGTTCTGGGATCCCTACTGTTCGGAATCTACTTCTCTGAAGTACAGGCTAAAACTAAATGACTGTGGCTGACAAAGTTTGCTGATGACTGCAAACTGGGAGCGATCATTGAAACCCCTAGCAATGTCAAGATCGTGCAAGAAGGTCTTACACAGGCTAATGACTGGTGCCAAAGTCATGGTCTTAAACATAATGCAAAAAACTGCACTGTCATCGCCTTCGGCAAGGGTGATGTTCCTACAAACTACCACATCAATAGAAATATCCTAAGCACACAGTCAGTGGTGAGAGATCTGTGCACACAGGTTGACAGCAACCTTAACTTCGATCACCATGCCTTCACAGTGGTGAGCAGGGCATTTTATATTGCTCATCTCATAAGTAAGGGAATGGCCTCCAGAAAAAAAGAGGTTATAACCCCCCCCCCCCTCTACTCTTGCCTGATCAGGCCAATAATAGAGTACAATACTCCCTTTGGTATGTTCCTTTCAAACACCTGTTGCATTTGGAGAGACCTCAAAGGTTCCAAGAAAATTCAGGGTCTTCACTACCTGTTTTAATGTGGACAGACTGAAATCATTGTCACTTTACTCTGTGTCGTACAGACTGCTCAGAGGCAATATGTGCCTTGCATATAGAGCAGTCTCTGACAAAGCTTTATTGAAAATGCTGCACATTCACAAGTCGAATAGCACACTGGTTGACAGCAACCTTAACTTCGATCACCATGTCTCTACATTAGTAGGAAGAGCATTTTATATTGCTTATCTCATAAGTAAGGGCATTGTCTACAGAAAAAAAAGGTTATAACACTCTGCACTCTTTCCTGATCAGGGCAGTAATAGAGTACAGTGCTCCCTTTGGTATGTTCCTTTCCAAATGCGTACTGCAGTTGGAGACACCACAAGGTTTCCAGGAAAATTCAGGGTCTTCAAGATCTGTCTTATGCGGACAGACTGAAATCATTGTCACCTTACTCTGTGTCATATAGACTGCTCAGAGGCAACCTGTGTATTGCATGTAGGGCAATATCTGACTCAGATTTATTGGAAATGCTGTACATTTGCAAGTTAAATGGCACACAGGTCACTTGCTGAATGGACCTTAACCTGGTATGTGACATCAATAGAGCTTCTTGCAGAGACAGATTTGTCTCACAGAGGTTGTCCCACCTTTGGAACAAGCTTCCTATTCATGTTAAACAAAGCCCCTCATTGGCCCTATTTAAGCGTAATTTGGATGATTGGATGGGTAACTGGAAATCCCAGGGGTTCCACCTGTGTCCCTCTTGGACAGGGGCAATTGATGCTAATGAACTTGGCTAGGCTTGTAAGGGTCCTGGGGCCGTTAGCCTAGTAATCTCCTATGATCCTATAAGCAGATTGTGGTAAAGTGAATAAAGAGAGCAGGAGAGTTTGTGTGTGCTTGATTGAGAGGAAGTTTCTGAGCTGTTTAGTTACTGAAAATGACTTATTGGGGGATGGGGGCAAAGTGTGAACTGTTTCTCAGGTGCATAAAGGAAGGGAAGTGATGAAGAATGGTGAATGTAAAAGAATAAAAGGGGGAATATGTGATGGGAAGTGATGAGGATGAAGAAGTTTCTTGTGAGGAGAAAATTTATTTTCAGGTGAGGCGGGTGATGTGTTTTTGGAAGGGATGCTAAGGATGCAAGGGAAATTGTGGGGAAGATGAAAGTAATGTACTAAGTAACTAAGTAAGGTGGATGAGCTGGAATGTCTTATGATTTTGAGAGTCACTCTGAGTGGGAAGGGAAGAGGGTTAAGTTTTATGAGAAGTAACCTGAAACTGAGTAGGTTATTAGTTCTTAGAGGAGAGTACTGAGATTGTCATTGTTAGTACAAAACTTTTAGATGGAGTGGTAAATCAAGTAGAAAGATGTAATGGGGAGGACAGTGCATTCTGTTACTTTGAACAGGGCAGTCTGAATGTTAGTGGAAGGTGATATTAACAGACCACTTGCATATTTTCATCTAGGAACAAATTATTTCACTGGAGGAGCAGTGGTGAAGGCCAAGGTAGCAGGAGTAGTTGATGCTTATTTATTAGGATGGGTGTATAGTAGCCTTTTCTGAGATACTTCCAAAAACTGGCTACCATTTCAGCAAGGTGAGAAGGGGATTATGGAGTACAGTGGGTGGCTAAGAAGACAGAATTGGATTGATTGGTGATTGTAAAGATGTTTGGGACAGGGTTAAGTTTGTGTGAAAAGGACAGATGCATCTTGTATTTATGGGGTTGCAGTCTGGTTTTAAAACTAAGGCTGGAAGTTTACATTAAGGTTGTAGTGTAGAGGGGGAAGAGGAAAGGATTGTGTTCTGTAGGAAGTGAAAGTGAAAGCCTTAAGCCTCTGTCAGTTAGTGCAGAGGGTTAAGACTGTGAGCTATAGTTCCCCTAGTACAGAGTTGTATTCCTGCAGCTCTAATTTGCCTACTCTGTGAATTTAACCAGACTGTGCTAAGGAGCAACTAGGAGTTTGGGCTAGGCTCCTCAATGGTCACTGGACTGCAAGCCTAGTAACCTATGAGCCTAGAAGAATTGGTTGATGTAGGGATATGCATTCAGCTATGGAAAGAGGTAGTGGTCAGGTTGTTTCGGGGAATATGGAAGGTTAGTTTGTATAAGGTTAGGAGTCTGGAGAATAAGATAGGGAGTTGAAGGCTTTACTAGATTTGGTTGGCACTAATACAGTGAACATAACTTAGAAATGGGCAAATGATAAGTAGGTTTGATATGTGGATACATTGGGCTGCATGCTGTTTAGGAAGGATACAGTGGGGAGACTGTGGAATGTAGACAGTTTAAATTATGAGATGATAGAAGACTGTGTCATGTTTTTAAGAGGTGAAGGGAGTACTGAGGCCGGTCGCTGGAAGAGGTGTTTACTGTGCTTGTTGATGGAATTGGTAAGGGTGAGGTAAGATTAGTGTACGTGTGGTTAGAATTTGTAGACTGGAGAAAATGTTGCTAGATTTGACATACTGTGTTAAACTTCTGGTATAGGCAGAGTTGAAGTTTGCTTACTGGCAGGTTAAGATTAAAGTGTGAAAAGAGGAGGGTGAGGTGAAATCGGTTAATTTTAGTTTGTCAGAGGCTGGCTAGAGTATCTGAAGTCTGAGGGTAGCTATAGGGAAAGATTTGAATGATTGTACAAGCAATGAAAGCTATTGTCAACATGTTTAGCAATCTGCATGAGTTGCATCATTCTTGATGTAGTACTAAAAAAAACTGGAGGCAAAAGCTTCATTTTTAGTAATGACCATTCAAAGTTGTAATTTGAGCTAGTCATGATGCATACCATTTATCAAATTCATTTTAAGCCACATGTGCATATCTGTTGTCATACATAAACAACCTCACATACACAGGCAGCACCCACCATGAAATATGCATCTAAAAGTCTCACTGACTGAGTTCAAAAGCTCATAAGGCAAATCTCCACGCAATCCAATATCTTAGTCATAGGTGACTCCATAGTGAGACACGTCAATGCATCACTTACCAGGCTGTGTAAAGAGAAGGGTTATGGTGCATTGTCTTGTCAGGCAGCAGGATTCACCATATCAAGGAAGCTCTCAAGTTCTTGCACCATGAGTGCACATATGAGACAATCACAGTATATGTGGGTATAAATGACTTGAGGTATACCTCATGTCATGATATGATGGAGCTCTTGAATATGTGTCTGAGGCTGGTATAAACCTAGACTTGAGCAGCATTCTGTCATCGCCAAGAATGATGCTGCAACATGAACAAAAGGTTATTAATTTCAACAATTCTCTTTGTTTCTGGTATCATTCAAAGAAGGTAAAATATATGTTAGCCTGGGAAGAGAAACTCAATGGAGACAACTGCTTTGTCAAGGATGGTCTGCACCTCTCACCCCAAAGATTTCATACATTAACTAAATCCTTGTCCACCCCATAGTCTCATTTTTAGGCAATGTAATTCTTCTAAAGCTTTCAATATAACTAAACAGAATCCAGATGACGGTAAGGTATTACTGCTCAACACTAAGAGCCTTAACAAAAAACTCCATTCCATACAAGCACTCTGTACCTGGAAACATTGATATATGAATCATCACAGAGACCTGGTTCAAGACCATTGAAAGCACTCCATCAGTGCAGAGTTCCAATACCTATCACACATTCAGGCCAAAGTCGCATTAGACAAAGGCATTAAAGACAGTGGTGTTTCCATACTCTTAAAAAAAAATTAATCTCCAGACTCACTAAACAAGATAATGATCTAGAACTCCACCGTGTCCAGCTTACAATTAACAAAACTTTTTATCATATCATAGCTAACTATGTCCTCTTCCCATAGCTCCTACCTAACTAGTATGGAGTCCCTGTCTATGAAGATGTATACCATTCTCCTAGGAAACATCAACTACCCCTCGATAGACTGCGAGACTTGTATATCCTAAAACAAGTAAATCAGATTCACCATAAGACTGACACATCTTGCATTATCTCTCACTATTCAGACATGAAGTGCAGGCTAATCTAAAACTGAGTGATGGCCTCACTATATTCAAAAGCCCCTTTCTTCTTGATGACTGTACAGCTTATGCGGAATACCTCACTGTCAAATTATATGCACATGTATATAGTTGCAGAGATGCATGCGTTTCCCTCAGAAATAAGTAAAATGCCAAATTCAAAAATAAATCTGTTTGGGGAAATTGAAATATAAACAGGACCTAAAACAAATGGAAAAAATTCATAGCATGCAAAAATAAATCTGACTCTCAAGATGGCAAAAACAAGAAACAGTCTTGCTAAACTAAACAAAGAACTACTGACCCTGATCAAATTAACCAAAGCCATATATGAGGGAATAGCCACCCAGGTGAAGGATAACCATAGAGCTCTGTTTAATTACATTAAAAATGTCAAGTACAATGAACAGCACTGTGCAGAACTTATATCAAGTGATATCAGATAAACAGACACAGAGGACGTAGCTAATCTACTGGCAGGTGTGTTTAACTCAAACTTCACCCCCTTTCCTCCTTCCCTTGTTATATCACTTGCGCACACCTGCACCCTCCTTCATATCTCTCAAGACAAGTTCTCAGTGTGCTGTCTAAAGCCAGGAGTACTACATCCGTGGGGCCAATTAACATACCAGACTACCTTCTGGTCATGCTTTAATATGACTTGTATGATTCTCCAACAGAAGCTATTCAAAATCACCTTCAAAACAAGCTTGATGGTGAATTAATGGAGGACAGCAACATTCATTCCCTTGTACAAAAGTGGAGCTTCAATGGACCCAGCTAATGATACACCAATAAGCCTGTCCGGTCTCCTCTGTAAGGATATGAAAAGGATCATTATGAAACTAATAAAAATAAGAATATAGATAATCTACAGACTCTGTCTAACCAAGATCAGGTTCATCATTAGTGGTGTACCCCAGAGTTCTGTCCTTTGGCTGCTCCTCTTTGGCATTTACTTCTCAGATGTCAAAGCTAATGTTAAGGGTCTGTGGCTAACACCATTTGTAGATTACTACAAACTTGGTGCCATCATAATCTCCCCGAAGCAACAAGATCCACCCCCAAAAATTGATTCTGTAGTTAGGGATCTAGGGGCCTGTACTGAAAATGAGATGCCCTTTGTTCACCACGTGTCCACTGTTGTAAGGAAGACGTTTTTCATCGCACCGCTTTATGTAAAGGTATTATGTCCAAATCCAAGGATGTAATCATTCTACTTTACTCAACATTCATTAGGCCACTCACTGAGTGTTATGCTCCTTGTGGTATGTACCTGTCTAAACACTTGTCAGAACTGGAATGACCACAATGCTTTTTCAATAAAAAAAAAAAAACAAGGACCAAGTCATAAAACTATGCAGACCTTCTCAAAGCCTTATTCTTATTCAGTCTGATCTATAACACATTCACAAGTCCAGTGGTATTATAAACACCCCCCCAAGGAATCTCGATCTCTTTTACAAAACAAATAGAACAAGTTGGAGGGATAGGTATGTATTATAAAGAATACCACTTCTATGAATCCGTCTTCCACTCCACGAGGTTTGGATGAATGGATGGGTAACCATAAGATGTTATGTAGTCCAATCTTGCCTACATTCTTACCCGTGGGTTCGGAGCCGAACCTCAGCTCCGACTCAGCCATATTCTAGCTCGAAGTCTTTCAATTGGCTGGTGGCTAAGATGTATCCCATGCTGCACTGCTCCCTTTCCCCAGATCTCATTTCCCACTCATAAAGCTCAGACGTGGTCTCGCTCTTGGCTGTGGCTAAGTATAACTTTTCTTCTTTTTTACTAGTAGTTGCTCCAAAAGCTACTTTCATAGCTAGGTGTGTGTGTTTTTGTTTTTGTTGAAGCTGTTTGTGTGGCCTTTTGTGGCCTTTGTCTTAGTATCCCGTTAGCTCCTATCTCCTCCTTATGGGCTAGGTCCATTTCAGTTAGAGGACCTGGTCCTCTCTCCAGTTGTTATCTGTTGCCCTTCTGTGTTTGCTTGTTTCGGTGGTTACCGTATCCCTTCGGGCTAGGACCGTTTAAGTTAGAGGACCTAGTCCTCCCCTTGTTTCCTGTCTGTGCCGTTTAAGTTAGAGGTCCTTGTGTGGTGTCTGCAGTTTATTTAGAGTCTAGTTCCCACACTTTTGTTGCTGCTGTCTGTTGAGTTGTGTCTAGTATCCTATCGATTATGTCTAAGGATAAAAAAGAACACAAGCCTTCAGGCTTCAAAAAATGTAGTAAATGTGGATACAAGATGTTGATTACTGATGGGCACTCAATGTGTATATTGTTTGGGGGGCTATCCATCTTCAGGAATCTTGTGCATTCTGTCACACATTCAGCCCTTGTGTTCTTCAAGAAAGGAAGAACAAGCTAATTCTAAAATGATTACTGAAACCCTCCTTCGAAGAAGGCCCAGAGAGATCTTCTAGTGCTGTCCTCTCCCTCTAAAAGAGACAAGACCTCCAAAGCAAAAAAAAGCTCTCTGGCTCCGTCAGTCTTATCTGAGCCTCCGGAGAAAGTTGCTAAGTCTACTGTGGCTTCCTCGGCTCCACTGGCTTTGGTGCCAAAGGAAGTTGGTGAATCGACAGAACCTACATAGGCTCCCAGCCTCTCGGAGCCAGTGACGGAGATGCTCGTTCAGAGCCGGTCTCCAGTTTTTAGACTGGTTTCTCCTCCTCACAGGTCTCCTTCTGAGAGGAGGTCTAGATCTCCTACCTTATCCTCTAGGTCCTCCAAGACTCACTCTCATGTGGATGTGGATAGAGTGGTGCAGAGGTTGCTTCAATCACCTGTGTTGGCTAAATTGTTTTCGGCTCCAGCCCAGTTGGCCCTGGAGCCCGACACTCATCCATCGTCGATAGTTCCTTCTCTGAGCTTCTTTCAGCCTTCGGAGCCAGAGTTGTTGGTGCCATCTGATGCTTCTAGGTTGGCTCCAGTAGCCCATCCTGGCTTCTCGGCTCCGATCTCAGCTCCGACCCCGTCGGATCCATCCATGGGGTCCAGGACTCGAGATTCCTCGGTTGGACCCGAGGGGGGAGTCTCGAGGCGCTCTTCGGCTCCTAGCTTCCCTCTCGGTGCTTTGGCATGGGTGAGCCTGTCCCTTGCTTCGGCTTCGGACCTTGTCCCTTCTGCTCTGAGGGCTTCCACGGTTGGTCGATCTTCGGAGCCGGGGGGACCAACTTTCGAGGTCATGCAGAGCGTGCTGGCCAGGTCCTCAGCTGCATCATATAGCACCGACGCAATACCCCCACCAGTACCGGTATCAGTCTCTGATCACCCCTTATCCTTGGACAGCGGTGACCCAAGGCCTCAGGATACTTCCATGAGTGGTCCCCAGCTTTCTGAGGGCTCCCCAGAATTTTTGCCTGAGGAGCCCCCCAGAAAAAGAGCGTGCAATGAGGAAGCACATCGACTCCCAGGAAGAGTCTCTCATGTCGGACACAGACCTCGAGGAATTAGAGGGGTCCCCCTAGTCGTCCTCTGAGGATATCTCTTTCGCAGATATCCTAGAGATCTTGAAGCAGAGAGGCAACTGGCCCTCTAAATCCCCCTCCGAGGAGGAGTCAGTGTTCCTGAAGGCCTTTGGGACTCAACCCTCCACCTCCTGGGTCTCTCCCCCCTTTGACAAACTCCTGGATCTGGTTTGTCAAAGGGTGTGGGAAACCCCTGACACCTTGGAACCAGTTCCCAGGAGACCTAACAAATTTCTGTCCACCCCCGCTGATAAGGAGTTTCTCACAAAGGGCGTTCCAGTAGATGCCATGGTAGTGGCAGTGGCCACCAAGAAGGAACTGGCTGAGACTTCATCTACCGTCCATCCCCCTAACAAGGAGTCTAGGACCATGGACCGGTATGGGAAGCGTACGTTTTCTTCAGTGGCCCTTACTCTGCAGTCGCTGAACTATTTGTCACATTTTACACGGCTCCAAAGAGATCTCCTGAAAGAGCTTGAAGATTCTCTGCAGGGTAATGTTTCTGACACGGTGGCTCAGAAGGTCAACGCTCAGATGTCTACCCTAAATTCTATTGCTAACTCCTCCATGAGGCTGATCTCTTACGCAGCCGAGGGAGCGAGTAGGGCAGCGAGTTCCAGAGTTTCTCTCAAGAGGCACTCCTGGATGCGCCTCTGTAATTTCGCGGAGGCCTTCAAGTCTACGTTCACCAATGCCCAGTTTGATGGTTCTTCGTTGTTTGGAACCAAGTTGAAGGACACTCTCACTAGGTGCAAGCAGGAGGGAAAAACTCTGTCTACTGTGGGAGTCTGTTTTTCCATGCCTTTTAGACCTTATCCCAAGGGCCAGAAGAGTGGGAAAATGTGGTTCAAGAAATCGCAGAGGTTTTTGCATGACGCACAAAGTGATTCCCCCTCCAGAGGCAGGGGAGGGGGTGGTAACTCAGGTAGATGCTGCCCTAGAGGCAGAGGAGGCCCGTGTAACCATGGAGACCGTGATTCCTTTCGTGGTTCTCCCTACCAGCGCTCCTGATGGGAGGCCCGAATGCGCGTCTTCGGAGCCAGTTGGGGGTCACATTTCACTATACCCAGAAGCCTGGCAACACATCACCCAAGACCAGTGGGTATTAAAGATAATTTCCGGAGGATATCACATCCCCCCCCCCCCCGCCGATAAAAAGAATCCCAGATGTACCACCCAATCAAAGGGATTCCGCGGCTTCAGAAGTTCAAAAGCTGCTAGCAAAAGGAGCCATCCAGCATGTCCCCTCAGACCAGATTGGATTAGGGACTTACTCCAGATTCTTTTTGGTGCCGAAAAGAACAGTGGACCTGAAACGCATCTTGGATCTCAGCCGCTTGAACCTCCACATGAAGAAGTTCTGAATGGTCACATCGCAATCTATTCTCCCATTGTTGGGAAAAGAAGTGTGGATGTGCTCCATCGACCTCAAGGATGCTTACTACCATATAAAGATGGACAGGGCATCCAGAAGTCATCTGCACTTCCGGCTGGGAGTCGGTCATTTTCACTTTCGTGCCCTGCCCTTTGGTCTCACCACAGCCCCAAAGTGTTCACCAAATGTATGGCAGTGGTGACAGCTCACTTGAGAAGTCAGGGATTCCAAGTGTTTCCATACCTGGATGACTGGCTCCTTTCTGCCACTACCAGGCATCTGCTACTACAGACCAGGGACGCCACTATCAAGCTGTGTCAGCAACAATTGGGTATCACACTGAACTGGGAAAAGTCTGCCTTGTTGCCCTCGCAGCGTGTCACCTGTATAGGTGCCGAATTAGACACTGTGCTCATGAGGGCATTTTTACCACAAGAAAGGATTCAGGGTTTGCAACAACAGGTATACACGTTGCTCCCACTGAAAGAGGTAAAGGCAAAAACGGTTCTCAAATTGTTAGGGACGATGGCTGCAGCAATTATGCTGGTTCCTCTTGCAAGGCTACACATGAGGCTCCTTCAATGGCTGCTCTTCGCCCAGTGGTCTCTACAACACCTTCCACATCTCATCTTATAATGATCACAGATAAGTGCAAGCAAGATCTACGCTGGTGGCTTCACAACAGCAACCTCAATGCGGGAAAACCCTTCGTCCATCCTCCTGCTGTTGCCACAGTGACCACGGGTGCCTCCCAGATTGGGTGGGGGGGGCATTATCTCGGCAGGACAGTCCAAGGCATGTGGCAAGAGCACGAGATACATTTGCATATCAATATCTTGGAGATGAGAGCAGTGCTAACTAGCGTTGCAAGCACTCCAGAGCTTTCTTCCACTCGGGACAATTGCAATCCACTTAGACAATATGTCAGTGGTATGGTATCTGAACAAACAGGGAGGAACCAAGTCATACCCCCTTTTCAGAGAGGCCATTCGAGTGTGGCAATGGGCAGTGTCTTCCCAACACTTTTTTGTAGCAACACACATTCCGGGGAAGTCCAACGTGATTGCCGACAGGTTGAACAGAGCTATTCTGATGCCTCACGAGTGGTCCCTGAACTGGCAGGTTGCGGAGCAGATTTTCCTCAGATGGGGCCAGCCTTGCTGTGACCTATTTGCCAGTCCCCTCAATACCAAGTGCAACAGCTACTTCACCCTTATCCCCCCTCACGGGGAGTCACCCAGGGATGCTCTAGTTCATGATTGGCCCTCCGGTCTACTTTATGTCTTCCCACCTGTTCCATTGTTGACAAAGGTTATTCAGAAAGCGCAATCCTTGAGAAGCAGAATGATTCTGATTGCTCCACACTGGCCTTGTCAAATTTGGTTCCCCTTTCTCCATCCCTATCTCATGGACGACCCCTGGATTCCGGACCCACAGCCAGACCTACTGACTCATATATCAGGGCAGTTCCATCCCTCTCTTCAGACCCTCCAGTTGACAGCTTGGCTACTCCAGTTCCATCACTAGTCAGGCTTCATCATTTTTCTCTGGAAGTGGTTCATATGCTGTCTTCTTCCCATAAGCCTCCGACCAGAAAGATTTATTCCAGTAAATGGAAAAGATTCTCCATCTGGGCTCACGCAAGACAAATTGATCCTTATACAGCTCCAATTTCTTCAGTTTTGGAGTTTCTCTCCATGCTTTTTAATCAGGGATCAGCAGCTGCAACCATTAAAGTCCAGTTGGCGGCTATCACCACCTTTCACGTCGATAATGAACCCAGTCTAATGGCGCATAGACTTTGTAAGGCATTCTTGAAGGGCACTATGCTGCTTCACCCTCCAGTCTTTGACCCAGTCATGCCTTGGGACCTTAATTTTGTGCTACAGTGTCTCACGTCGTCTCCCTTTGAGCCTGCAGCTACTTGTGAATTGAAATATTTGACTTGGAAGACAATCTTTTTGGTAGCCATCACTTCAGCTAGGCGGGTTTCTGAGCTCCAAGCTTTGTCAATCAGACCTCCTTACTTGATATTTCACAAGGACAGGGTTTCCCTCAGACCAAACCCTTCTTTTATGCAGAAGGTGGCTTCGGTTATTAATCTCAACCAGTCTGTTGAACTGCCCGTATTTTTTCCAGAGTTTTCTAATAAGGCAGAATTTAAATTTCACCAGCTAGATGTTCATAGACAGTTGCATTTCTATTTGCATAGAACGAAGGATCTTAGAAAATCAGACCAGCTATTTGTCTCATTTTCAGACAATAGGTTTGGGTCTCCTGTTTCCAAAGTGACCTTGTCTAGATGGATCTCTAGTTATATTTCCTTCATTTATGCCTCAAGTGATAAGGAGTTATCATTTAGAGTGAAGGCTCATTCTACCCGATCTATGTCTACCTCTACAGCATTTCAGGCCAGGATGTCTATGGATGATATTTGTGCTGCGGCTACATGGGCATCTCCTCACACCTTTATTACTCACTACAAATTGGATTTGGTATCCAGAGGCAGATCTTCCTTTGGTTCCACAGTGCTCAAGCATATTTTCCACTGAGCCTCCCAGGGTTCAGGTGCTGGGGACGCTGTCCCACGAGTAAGAATGTAGGCGAGATTGGACTACATAACATCAAGAAGTTATGTACTCACCATAATGTTCGATGTATGTAGTCCATCTCACCTCACATTCTTACTTACCCCCTCCTGGAAGGCCTAGAGGTTTGTTCTGGTTTCAATACTCCTTTTATTATTGGGCTGATTCTCCTTCCCTCTGTGTTATGTGTATGGGAGGTGAGTTCTTGAGCTTACAGCATACAAGATCTGGGGAAAGGGAGCAGTGCAGCATGGGATATCTCTTAGCCACCAGCCAATTGAAAGACTTCGAGCTACAGTATGGCCGAGTCGGAGCCGAGGTTCGGCTCCGAACCCACGGGTAAGAATGTGAGGCGAGATGGACTACATACATTGAATGTTATGGTGAGTACATAACTTCTTGTTCTTTCTCAGTTCAGCAATTCTGTCCCTCATGGATAGTGGAAACGTAAATCTCCCAATATATCCTTGTTTGACCCACCTCTAGGTTATTCATATGCAAAATATATGGGCTAAAAAACTAGCATGGGAATGTAAGTCTAGGCTTCTTAAGATCAGATCCTCCATAAATTATTAGCCTAGTAAGTACCTGTGAACCTATGAAGTGCTGTGAGAATAATATGCACCTTGTGTTTGGGCTAATGTAATGTGTGTTCATGAAAATTAACATAGCTTTTTACTGAACTACTTTTTTTGTCCACTACAGCTGTAAGCCACAAAGAAAGCTAGCTGCCGGTATTTATTCTGGTAAGACCATAAAGGAACATAGCTGCTCTTATTATGATACATGAGTAAATACGTTTTTTTTTTTATAATTTCTGCAGGCATTTTGCTTAGTGACTGGATATCATCATGAAATCTATGTTGATCCAGATCGAGAAATCTATAAAGCACTAGGAATGAAGCAGGGTGAAACAACCAGCACACCAGGTTTGTTTGGTGACCAGAAGTAGAGACTTTGTTAAAGTTCTTATTAAAAATTGCCTTCAGTTTATTTAATTTATTGTAAACTGCAGTTAATTTGTTTTGTTACTTGCAGCAACAGACTTAACACCCCCTCATTGGCTTAAGAGTTAAATCCCTTGAAAAAAAACACTAAATTACTGAGCAGTCAGTATGTTATATCAGTAATAAGTGTTCAGTTATGTTATTGTCATATTGTCTTAGAAGTTCAGAGGACAGATGTAGGAAATAATTAAATGTTTCATTTAATGAGAACTGTGTAACTCTGAGATGCTTTCATGACACACCTTTGTATTGTTTTAGTACACACGAAGATAAGAAACTTTGCTAGTACTTTTAATCTTTAGAACCTAGTAACCATTGTATAAAGCAATAAAAAAACTCTTACCAGTGAATTTTTGTCTACTTCGGTGGTGTTGCCCTAGTAATATATGCACACACAGCTACACACAAATCATTGTGACCAGTCAAAGAAAAACTAAAGGTGTTTTATAACTGCGGTGGTGGTGCTGCGGTAGCATTGTCGCCCCACAGTAAGACGTCCTGTTCGATTCTCAGCTAGAGTGTCTTCTGTGTGGAGACATGCGTGAATGGGCGCACCTTCATTGAAGGTTGTGCGTCAGGGCCGGTAACTCGGCACGTAAAAATCTACTGCCAATCATTAGTGGAGTGGAGTTCCACTGTGGCGACCCCTAACTGGGAAAAGCCGAAAGACACAACAACAACTTTATAACAACCAACTTCATCTTCAGTGACATCTGTCCTCTGAAACTCAGGTTCAGCTGTTTATGTTCTAGATAATTAGAAGCCTGGATCCTAATTTATTTATTTATTTATTTATTGGCATTTGATTACCGGGAAATTCCAACTAGGTAGAAGCTCATTTTCAAAGGAAGCCCAGGGAAAAACTCCAAACTATTACATAAAATTTCAAGAACAATAATTTTGCAATCTTCAAAAACATCTGCAGTTTAAATAATTATAACAAATTAGACATAATATAAAAACATTGGTTAAGAATTGATGCAAGGTATATGACAACCATTTAATATTTAGAGAACTTTTAAACAGTTTGTAGATAAATTAAAGATAAGTTAGTCCAATGCAAATAGGAATTGCAATATGAAGTAAGAAAAACAGGGTTATGGTATATTTAGAGAGAAAATCAGGGAAAATAATTAGATAGCAGTAAGGAATTAAGTGAAGAAGGGGAGAGTAAGAAGGTATAAGGAATGAAAAGGTACTTTTCCACATTTAGGGATATACTTTATCCTGGGTTCGAGCAAGAACAGAGACAGATTTTAGCTAAGTAAGGAGTTCCAGGCTTTAGCAACCTTGTACAAGTACAGACAATACCCAGCAGATTAGCTAGGTTTGTAGACCGGAGATTTTGGTCAGTGGATCACAGTGACTGACTGGGAACATAGCTGTGTAGAATGTTTTTAGTGCTGGACAGGCAGATGGATTCTGAATAATTGTATAACTGGTAAGACTTTGTGTATATGTTAGTTGATGTGGCAGTTCTAACCAATTTAGACTTTTCAGTGCTATACAGGGGTGGGTTGTGAAAGGGGTATGTGCTGCAAATTTAGCAACTTTGTTATAGCATTGTTCATGTTTTAAGTTTTGTGAAGCCTGGAGGTTAGTTGGGATGGAAGCAACATAAAGAAAGATTGGGGAATTAGTGGCAAGTATGGTTTTAGTTATATCGTTGAGAAAGTTTTGGCTCCGTTAAGCATCCCTAGTTTATGATGATTTTTTTCTTATGCAGTTTTGTATATGGAGGTTGAATGTAAGATTATCATCCGTTATCACCCCTAATAATTTGCTATGAGAAGTGACTTCAGTGGTTGTATTATCAAGAGTGAGGACTTGAAATTTTGTGTTTTCATGAGAGAGGGATTTGGAGAAAAAAGTAGTAGTTTGGTCTTTTTTGGGTTGAGCATGAGTTGTGAGTTATGAAGCCATGTTTCAGTGGCTGTTAAGGTTTCCTGAGTAACTTTTTGGAGGTGCACCATGTTGTCAGATGTGCAAGTGTGAGTGGAATTATCTGCATATTGTATTAGGGTGGCATATTGTGGGGAAGTATAGAGGGTGTTGGTTAAAATATTAAAGAGGAGGGGACCAAGGATATTGCAATGTAGTACACTGGTGGTGACTGGGAGCTAAGGAGACTGTGTGGAGTGCCATTTTACTGACTGTTTGGACAGGTAGCTTTTCAACCACAGAAGGGTGGAATTCCCTAGTGAGGGTATTTTGCTGTGACAAACTGTGCCGAAGGCTTTAGACAAGTCTAGAAATAAGGAAAAGACTAATATGCCATTATCTCTAGATTTGAGTGTATATATATATATATATATATATATATATATATATATATATATATATATAAAGTGGATATAAAAAGTGTACACACCCCTGTTAAAATGCCAGTTTTTTTATATAAAGAAATGAGACCACAATAAATCATTTCAAAACTTTTCCCACCTTTAATGTGACCTATAAACCTGTACAATTCAATTGAAAAACAAACAAATTTGTTAGGGGAAAAAATATAAAAAACTTACAATAAGTTGGTTGCATAAGTGTGCACATCCTTAAATTAATACTTTGTTGAAGCACCTTTTGATTTCAGCATTCATTCTTCTTGGGTACATACCTGTCATCAGTTAAAGGTTTCTGTATTACATGATCGAAGCTTTACTTAATTGAATAAGTAAAGCTCGAACTTGTAATATCAAAACCGTAACTTGTCAAATGGCCGATTTAACCCAGGGAAACATTTCCCTTGGCCGTTCTTTGGATTTAGAACAATCTTGGAGTTGGTATATTTAGGTGGGGTGGGGTGTGGGTTGAAGCCCCCCACTTGATTTCGGAGGAATTTTTTTTTTTTTTGATTCGGTCAAGGGAAGTGTTTCCCTTGATTAAATCGGCTGTTTGACAATTTTAGCTTTCGATATTACAAGATCGAGCTTTAGTTATTCGATTAACTAAAGCTTCGATGTTGTAATATAGACGCAATTAAAGAGACTGTCCCAAGTAGGATTTTCCTGATATTTACTCAGTTGTCTGCTACAGCAAAAGCCATGGTTCGCAGAGAGCTTACGAAGCATCAAAGGAATCTCATTGTTGAAAGGTATCAGTCAGGAGAAGGGTACAAAAAATGTCCACAGCATTGGATATACCATGGAACACAGTGAAGACAGTCATCAAAAAGTGGAGAAAATATGAGACAACAGTGACGTTGCAAAGAACTGGACGTCCCACCAAAACTGATGAAAAGACAAGACAAAAAATGGTCAGAGAGGCCGCCAAGATACCTACAGCAACACTGAAGGAGCTGCAGGAATTTCTGGCAAGTACTGGTTGTGTACTACATGTGACAACAATCTCCCATATTCTCCATATGTCTGGACTATGGGGTAGGGTTGCAAGACGGAAGCCTTTTCTTACACAGAAAAACATCCATACCCAGCTAAAATTTGCAAAACAATACATCAAGTCTCCCAAAAGCACGTGGGAAAATGTGTTATGGTCTGATGAAACCACGGTTTAATTTTTTGGCCACAATTCCAAAAGGCACTTTTGGCACAAAAATGGATGATAATCTTCAACCTCCATATACAAAACTGCATAAGAAAAAATCATCATAAACTAGGGATGCTTAACGAAGCCAAATACGTTCTCAACAATGTAACTAAAACCATACTTGCCACCAATTCCCCACTCTTCTTTATGGTGCTTCCATCCCAACTAACCTCCAGGTTTCACAGAACTTAAAACATGAACAATGCTATAACAAAGTTGCTAAATTTGCAGCACATACCCCTTTCAAAACCCACCCCTGTATAGCACTGAAATGTCTGAATTGGTTAGAATTGCCACATCAACTAACATATACACAACGTTTAACCAGTTATAAAATTATTCAGAATCCATCTGCCTGTCCAGCACTAAAAACATTTTACACAGCTATGTTCCCAGTTGGTCACTCTGATCCAGTGACCAAAATGTCCTGTCTACAAACCTAGCTAATCTGCTGGGCATTGTCTGTACTTGTACAAGGTTGCTAAAGCCTGGAACAAAGGTATGTTTGGTGCAAAAGAACACCATCCCCATGGTGAAGCATGGTGGTGGCAGTATCATGCTTTGGAGTTGCTTTTCTTCAGCTGGAACTGAGGCTTTAGTCAAGATGGAGGGAATTATGAACAGTTGCAAATACCAGTCATTTTGGCCCAAAACCTTCAGGCTTCTGCTAGAAAGCTGAAGATGAAGAGGAATTTCACCTTTCAACATGACAATGACTCCAAGTATTCATCCAAATCAACAAAAGATTGGCTTCACCAGAAGAAAATTAAAGTTTTGGAATGGCCCAGCCAGAGGCCAGACCTAAATCCAATAGAAAATCTGTGGGGTGACCTCTAGAGGGCTTTGCACAAGAGATGCCCTCGCAATCTGACAAATTTGAAGTGCTTTTGCAAGGAAGAATGGGCAAATATTGCCAAGTCAAGATGTGCCATGCTGATAGACTCCTAAACAAGAAGACTGAATGTCATAATTAAATCAAAAGGTACTTCAACAAAGTATTAGTTTAAGGGTGTGCACACTTGTGCAGCCAGCTTATTATACATTTTTTTTATATTGTTTCAATTGAATTGTACAGGTTATAGGTCACATTAAAGGTGGGAAAAGTTTTGAAATTATTTATTGTGGTCTAATTTTTTTTATATCATAAAAACCTGGCATTTTAACAGGGGTGTGTAAACTTTTTATATCCACTGTATATAGGTTAGAAGAGCATTGCTAGTAGTATGGGAAGGATGGAAGCCTTGTTGTGTATGGGATAGGAGTTCTTCTTGTAAGAGATAGTCCAGCAGTTTTTTGAATACATTTTCAGGTATTTTGGCCAGGGGAAATTAGATTGCTATAGGACTAAAGTTATTAATGTCTGTTGAATTTCTTCATTTACGCAGAGTGATAATGTGTGATTTTTTTTCTAGAGAAAGGGAATGTGAGATTCCTGGAGTGATTTATTTATAATGATTGAGACAGGATAGGCAATGCTATTGGCTGCTGCTGTTAGGTACTCGCTTGGAAGGTCATCAGCTGAATGGTTTGTTTGCTTAATAGTAGTTTCATATAAAATGTGGGCACATGTTTGTAGGTGAAAGTGGATGTGATGATATGTGAATGTTGGTCAGGGGTAGGATTAGATGTTGAGGAATCCCTGGCTAGAGATGATATACTATTTATAAAATAAGAAATTAAATATATTGCAGTTTCAAGTGTTGAGTTATCAGGAGAGGGGTTTGGGTTGTATTTTTGGCCAGGATGTAAGATTTCTTTAATGGATGTCCAAAATTCTTTAGGGTTGCATTTAGTATTATTCTGAAAGTTAATGTAGTATATTTTTTTGTATTCATTTATTTGCTTTTTAGTATGATTGAAAAGTATTCTGAAATTTTCAAGATATTGAGGTATTTTATGTTTTGCATTCTGTCTATGCTTTTTCTCTGTCCAGCATTAGCACTCTACCCTTTTGGATAGCCAAATTGCCTTATTTGTTTTCAGTCTCTTCCTTCTATGAGGTGCAGGGCTATTTAGGATAGTTAGAAAAATCCTAATATAAGCTAGGTACTCCTTTAGTAGGTTGAAGAAGTTCACTTTTCACTTAAGAATAGTGTGAATGTCTTATTAATTTCACTAAATGAATGACTTGTGTCTCTGTGAATTTTTTCCAGCTAAAAGCCCTCATGTAAAATCTGGTATATTGACTGGAAGCTTCAAGAGCTTTTGTAGAGCAATGAAGAGTCCTGTATTTGATTTTCAGGGAGAGCCTTCTCAGCAAGGAGGTGCTATGATTGTTGGACCTGGTGAGTATGCTGCTGTTAATCTCAGTCTCTACATTTATTTGCAGGGGATTTCACGGTTCAGCACTCAGATTGCACTGTGTCAGAGATCTAAATATCTGTTGTCTTAGGCTTTTGCCCATTCAGCTGTATCCACTTGTCAGATTCTAGACTGTTTGCCAAGTCAGGTCTTAAACTCTTCCTCGATAGTGCACATATTAACTGTTAGCAGACTGTGCCACATTTTTGGTACTGTCTAATGGATACTTTAAAATTTTTATGACCCCTTCATTGTGAAGCCTGTGTTCATCATAATTCACTGTTGTGGTAGCCTTCAGATGTTCATCGTGTTTCACTGTTGCAGTCATGACTGTAGGGTTCTCCCCTGCTGGCAGGCAGTCCTCGGTTGGCCAGAATCCCAAAGTCTGGGTCCGGCGTCGGCTGCTCAGCCATGCTCCCTGATGTCAGAGCGCCAGGAGTACAAAGCTGACAGCTGATGCCATGTTCTCCAGTCTTTCTTGCCGTGCGGTGATAGCAGTTCGCAAGTGCCGGTCGGCTGACTCCTGACAATTTTTTTTTTCTAAACGACTTCAGTCCGAAGACTTTCTTCTCCTACTCAAAGCTAAGCACCCCGTTGGGGAAACTTTTTTCTTGCTCCAGTCCGATGTCAGAAAAAGTTAATAATTGTATTTCATGTGGGAAGCAAATACCTCATAAGGATTTTCATTCTTACTGTATTCCTTGATAAGGCCCTGACCACGACGTAGCTAGTTGTCGGTTTTGTGCTAGATTTAATCAACGTACGATTAAACGAAGGTACGATTTTGCATTTCATTACTTCGGTAGGCATTTTAATTACAAAATGTCGTCGGACACGCTTCCGTCTACCGGAGTTCACAAACGGAAGGATAAAGACAGGCCTCCGAGGTCCAAATCAGATGATATTGTACAAGCAGAGCCAGCTTCAGGTTCGGCCGTCATCAGTGAGACGCTTTTGCAGCCCCTGTCGTCGGCCATTTGGAACCGATGGCCGAAACGGACTCCCACGAGGAGCCAACTAGGCCTTTGAATATTTCAGTTGCAGGACCTTCGGACAATGCTCCTTTGGATGGGTCCAGAGCCGCTGTGCAGGTACCGGCTTCCGAAGGGGTTTTCACGCCTATTCAGCTTCTGATAAAGGCAAAGCCAAAGACAAAGGCAAAGACTCCTTCCAAATCGAAGACTACAGCCCGGGCCTCTTCTGATTCGGGACCCAAGTCTCAGAAACAGTTACTTAAGATGGCGGAGGACTTACTTACTATGATTGGGGTTCACATCCCCCTCCAGATAAAAGGCCAAGGCAGGAATTGTATTATGACTCCTCTGATCAGGCTGCTGTTTCTTCAGTTTCTTATTCTGACCAGGATTATTCTTTCCCTCCTTATGAGGATTCTGATGCTGAGGAATCCATTCCTTCAGCTTCTCCCCCTGAGGATTTTTCTTTTGGGGAAACTTTACATGAAATGAGGGAACATTTTCTCTGGGAAGGATAGGAGTACTCGGAATCTAAGAAAAGACTTAGGGATTTTCTTCTTCTTCCCCAGCATAGTCCCCTGGCTATCCCTCCTATTTTGGATATTGTGGATGATGCTTTCTCGGAGGCTAACTTAACTCCTGACTCTTTTCCTCCAGCTCCTGTTAAGCCAGACAGATATTATAGGGTTCCTGATTCCCACCAGTTTTTATACAAGAATCCTACTGCTGATCCTGAAACCATTTCTCAGGACCCTAAGGGGGTTAAGGCCGCTTCTGCTAAAAACCCCATTCCCACTGAGAAGGATTCCAGATCTTTAGAAAGATGGGGCAAAAAAGTGTACACTTCTGCAGCTTTATCTATTAGGGCTTTAAACTGTCAATTTCATATGCTGAAATACCAGCAATTTCTTCTGTCTGTTTTGAAACAAAAGCTAACTTCCATTTCCGCTTGTGCAGATGATAAGGAATTACATGACTTAATGCATGCCACTGAACAAGTAGGGAAGCATGGTTTACACTGTGGTTTTGATGCCTTGGAGGCTTCTTGTAGGGCTGCTGCCTCTGGCACAGTCATTAGAAGGCATGCTTGGTTAAAGGACCAAAACTTGCCAGATCAAGTAAAAGCTAAGTTATTGGATGCTCCTGTTGAGCATAATGTTTTGTTTGGATCTAAGGCTGAAGAGGTGATAAAGAAGATGGAGGACAAGGCAAAATCCATGCAAACGGTTAAAGATTTCTTACAAGTACAGCCACTCAGATTTAGTAGGAATTGGCCTACTAAAAATTGGTCCTTTCCCAATTCAGACAGGCCTCAGCGGGGTAGATACAGACGCTCCCGAGGAAGGCCCCAAACGCAAGCCTCTTATAGACCAAGACAGTGGACTGCTTCCACCCCTAGGGGAGGAGAGGACAGGTCGCAAGCTCATAGAAAACAGGCTCAATGACTCCCTCTGTTGGGCTGCAGGAACTTCTTGCCTGGAAGCCCCTCTCGGAGGAAAACTTTCTCTTTTTCACCTAAATTGGACTCGTATAACCCAAGACAAGTGGGTTCTGGATGTGATTTCAAGAGGTTACAAATTCCAATTTCATACCCTCCCAAGACCAAGCGGATGGCTGGATCTACCAAAACATCAATGGTTAGAGGCCTTAAACCAGGTAGAAGCCCTCTTGGCTATGAAAGCCATAGAACTGGTTCCACTTTCAGAAATGGGACAAGGTTTTTATTCAAGGTTCTTTCTAGTCCCCAGAAAGCAAAATTCATGGAGACCCATTCTGGATCTGTCAGTCTTGAGCACTTTTCTCGAGATACCAAAATTCAAGATGCTTACTGTACAGCAGCTACTTCCAATGCTGACCAAAAATGCATGGATGGTAACTTTTGATTTAAATGAGGCTTATTTACACATTCCCATCAGGCAGGAGTGCAGAAAATACCTCAGGTTCAAGGCTGGATTGAGGCACTATCAATTCTCTGCGCTGCCCTTTGGATTGTCTACTGCGCCCAGGGTCTTCACCAAATTCCTGGCTCCAGTAGTAGCTTATTGCAGACTCAAGGGAATTCATATTTACCCTTATCTGGACGACTGTCTTATTCAGGCAGACAGCAAGGATGTCTTACTCCAGCATCTAGAATTTGTTCAGAAACTTCTCAAGTTCCTGGGATTCACTGTAAACATAAAAAAGTCAAATTTGACACCCTCACAACAGATAACTTTTCTGGGTGCTCTTCTAAACACAACAACCCAGATGGCATTTCTGACATACGAAAAACAATTACAGCTGGCTTCAACTTTCAAAACCTTGGCATCATTAACTCGGCTATCTGCAAGGAAATTCCTGCAGGCTTTGGGTTACATGGCCTCCTGCATCCTTCTCGTACCATATGCAAGACTACATATGAGGAAAATACAGTGGTACCTAAAAAGTGTATGGTCTCAGCATTGCCACAGTTTAGACATACAGATCACCGTCCTGCCTTGTCTTCAAAAGGAATTCCTTTGGTGGTCCAAGGCATGTACTCAAAACAAAAGGAAAGCCTTCAGTCTGCCTCCAGCCAGTCAGATACCAACCACGGACGCCTCAGATTATGCATGGGGAGCCCATTTGCAGGGCAACTGTCTGCAGGGCCTTTGGACAAAGGATCAGAAGCACCTGCATATCAATTTAAAGGAAATGTTAGCCGTTCAGAACGCTCTATTGGCCTTCAGGAATCTTCTACAACCAGGACAACTACTGATACGGACAGACAACACCACAGTTATATGGTACATAAACAAGCAAGGGGGATCACATTCCTATCCCCTTTGCAGACTAGCCATGAATCTATGGAACACAGCTCTAGCTTACAAACTGGACCTTCAAGCTCAGTTTCTACCAGGGAAGCAAAACATCCTGGCAGACAGTCTGAGCAGAAACTTGTCAGACCCACACGAATGGATGCTGGACACCGAAATATTCAAGATGATTACAGCAGTCTGGGGATGTCCTCACATAGACCTCTTTGCATCCCACCTCAATCATCAACTACAGATTTTTTGCACAAGGACATTCCACGAACTAGCTTGGAAAGTGGATGCACTATCATTCAGTTGGAGAAACCTCTCGGAGTATGCCTTCCCGCCTCTACCTCTTCTTCCACGGGTGTTATTAAAGATCAAACAGGACAAGCCCAAGATGATAATTTTACTGTCCCCAAATTGGCCTCGACAGTTTTGGTACCCAACACTGAAAAACCTTTCTCTGGAGCCCCCTTGGGTTTTACCTCAGACTCCGAACCTTCTGTCCCAACACCAGGGTCAAGTTCTGCACTCCCATGTCAAAACTCTCAGCCTGGCTGCCTGGTTAATCCAGGGTCTATGATTCATTCTCTCTTACCCAAGCAGGTTATGGATGTCATTTTAGAAGCCAGACGTCCTAGCACTAGAAAGTCCTATGCAGGAAAATGGAAAAGATTTTGCACCTGGATGCAGGCTCAGGATTCAGATCCTCTTATTCCTAACATTCCTCTGATTTTACTTTACCTGACAGACCTCTTACATAAGGGTCTCTCTTTTTCTTCCATAAAGATACATGCCTCTGTTATTTCTGCTCATTATAATACAGACCCTCCAATCTTTTCCCACCAGCTCATGAGGCAGTTTCTCAGGGGAGCTAAAAACTTAAGGCCCCCTAGATCTCCACCCATTCCTGCCTGGGATCTCAACTATGTTTTGGAAAAACTCACCTTACCTCCCTTTGAGCCTGCTGCCACATCTGACATCAAGTTTTTATCTTGGAAGACAGCCATCCTGTTAGCTCTGACCTCTGCCAGGAGAGTTTCGGAGTTGCAAGCTCTCATGGCTGTGGAACCTTATATTATTTTTCACCAAGACAGGGTGTCTTTAAGGACTAATCCTACTTTCATGCCGAAGGTGGTTTCCAAAGTGGCTTTAAATCAAACTATTCACCTGACAACTTTTTTCCCCATTCCTCAAAATAGGGGGGAAAGGATCTTGCATTCCTTGGATGTACACAGACAACTACGTTTTTACCTGGACAGAACCAAGGACATCAGGAAATCAGAGTAATTGTTTGTTTCTTATGCTTCAAGTTCCCAAGGTAAAGCCATTTCAAAACAGACCATTTCTAAATGGATTGCTCATGGAATCAGATTTTGTTATTCACACCATGGAAAGCAAATCCCAGGGAGTATAAGGACTCACTCTACCAGAGCTGCTGCCACTTCAGCTGCCTTCCTCAGGGGAGTTCCTACCAAAGACATTTTGGAAGCTGCAACTTGGAGTTCAGTGCATACTTTTTTTAAGCACTACAATCTATCTCTCTACTCTAAGTCTAGGGCAGGCTTTGCTTCTGCAGTCTTGCAGGGCCTTTTAGCCGCCCCCTCTACTTTATGACCACCTTCCTTTTATTCTGCTTTGGGATTCAACCCTACAGTCATGACTGCAGCAGTGAAACACGATGAACATAGTACAGTTGTGTACACTTACCGTAAATGTAGATGTTCGAGTGTCTTCACTGTTGCAGTCTGGGTTACCCTCCCTCCTGTCCCCTCTTATTTGTTCTTTTATGTGGTTCCCTTCTTCACCCTTCTTCTGAGGTGTATTTGCAAAGGGTATGGGATTTTACTCATTTTGGAACACCTGACATCTGGGGCAAGAAAAACTGGAGAACATGGCGTCGGCTGCCAGCTTTGTACTCCTGGCGCTCTGACGTCAGGGAGCATGGCTGAGCAGCCGACGCCGGACCCAGACTTTGGGATTCTCGCCGACCGAGGACTGCCTGCCGGCAGGGGAGAACCCTACAGTCATGACTGCAACAGTGAAGACACTCATCTACATTTATGGTAAGTGTACACAACTGTACTTTATATGGGTTATATCCTGTCAAGGATATAACAACTGGGCAGTCTTTCAAAACCTTTGACTTCTTCCACACATACCCCCAGGTTGCTGTCAGCTTGTATTTCTGTGTGGAGAAAACAGCAGCCTTGGTGCCAAAAAATGTCAGTATTTTCCTGCACCCCTGCGAGTGCTCCTACTGGGCTTCAGAGGATTGACAGTTGGCATCTTTCTACATTGCTGGACAGAGAAGTTTCTTTTGGGGTGTTCCTTTCACATTCTATGTTTTTTTGTATAAAGCTTATAGTGGGTCATTTTAGGAATACTGGCATTTAGCATGTGCTTACTATTTTTACAGGACTGCTTGTCTAGCTGGCTATTTTTTAGCAGGGACTATTTATTCTTAAATGGGCCACTGTTTTGTGGGAAGAGTGTACTGATTTTTTACTAATTTGTACTTTTTATTGAAGTTTGTTGCTTTCAGGGAAGTACAAGTGTTTTTGGTGCTTGCGTATACTGTTTTGACAACTTTTCCATTTACTGACTCGTTTTTGGCCCTGCCAGTGTTGGGTTACTCTGCAGTAGCCAATAATTTTACCTCAGACCACTCATTTATTTCTCTGGGGCCCTCACCATGGATGGTTGTTAGCTGCATCTTCTGTGATTGTTCACCATTTTTTTCTGTCATGGGAGTTTCAGTAGGGAGTGCATTCCTGCCTAGCTGGATGAACAGATTTGTTTCCCAGGATACGGTACCATCCTTGAGTTGGTCTTCTACCGTTCTAGAGATGTTCCCAGAAATAAAAATGTAAATATTTGTCTTCCTCTGATATTGTGTCATTTGATAAGAGGAAGTTTATTACTATTGCTAAAGATTTATTACAGGATTTAAAACCTCTGCAAAATGACTGGAATTTGTGTGGAAAAAAATAGGTCAATTTCCTCAGATTCTGTGAATTCTCCATCAGAAGTACATGCTAGAGATAGGGATAGGGCACCTTCTGTTTTTTTTTTTCTGCTCACATACAGGATTCTGATTCTGAGGAAAGTGTTTCCTCAGTATCTACTGTAGAGAAATTTTCATTGTCTATGACTGTTTCTAGAATGAATAATTTGTTTCAATAGAAATAAGCTGAGGTTTCTGCATCCTTGAGGAAATATGATGTTTTACAAGTAGATGTTCTAGAAGGAAATATTATACTGCGGTGGTGGTGCTGCAGTAGCATTGTCGCCTCACAGTAAGACGTTGTCTTGTTCAATTCTCAGCTTGAGCGTTTTCTGTGTGGAGACATACATGAATGGGCGTACCTTCGTTGAAATATGTGCATCAGGGCCGGCAACTCGGCACGTAAAAATCTGCTGCCAATCATTAGCGGACCGGAGTTCCGCTGTGGCGACCCCTAACCGGGAAAAGCCGAAAGATACAACAACATGTTCTAGAAGGAAATATTATGATGTTTTACAAGTGGATGTTCTATTACCAACTCCTGTTACTCCTTTGATGCTAGCCTTGTCGAATGTTTTTGACATTTTCTGCAGTATGCCTCAGCCCCTAAAAAGGCAGACAGATTTTATAAGGTTCCTCGATTTTGCAAGTATTTGTTTTATCATCCCAGTCAGAACTGGCAGACATTTCTGTTTCTAGTCCAGCTGCTAATAAAAATCTGGTAAATACAAATTTGTTTACAGAAACGGATGGGAAAGCTTTCCACAGTTTTGAGAAGAGGACTTATTCCTCTACAACTTTAGCCTTCAGGATTCTGAATTATCAGGCACATATGTTATAATAATTGTTGGCTTGTTATGCTACCTTTTCATCTTCAGTAGGTAGGGCCTCTCTGAATTCTGTTTTAGTTTCTCTTTCACAGTTAACTAAGCATTCTTTGAGTGTATATAATTGTGTTAACTTCCCCCTCATCCTCCAAATCATACATCCCTATTTCCTCCAGTCATCAGTCAAATGCTTTCTGTAGGGTCATAAAATCAGTACCCTCAGAATAGACAGGAAGAGGTTTTTATTCAAGAATATTTCTGGTGCTAAAGAAGGAGTTTACTTGGAAACCAAGTAATGACCTTTCCTTTCTTGTCTTGTTTGTGAAAGTACAAAAATTCAAAATGTTGACATTGCAAGGTTTGTTACCTGTCATTCCTCACTTGAGTATTCTGGTAACTCTAAGAGCTGAAAGATGATTATTTCATTCCCATTGCCATAGAGTTAAGAAGTTTTCTAAGATTTTCAGTGTCTGAATTACATTATCAGTTCTGTATGTTACCCATTGTTTTATTCACTGATCCAAGGGTGTTTACAAAATGTCTAGCTCCTATGATAGCCTATTGGATACTGCAGGCATTCATGTATTTCCCTATTTAGAAAACTTATCTTTGCAAAGTCTTTTCCCAAGTGACAGAAGTCAGTTACATGGTTATGAAGTCTCCTTATTGACCTTGTTTCCAGATAAATATTCAGAAATTCTTTCTCATTCCCTCCACAGGATAGTGTTTCTAGGATGCCTTCTTGACTCATGTATGCAAAAGGCATTCCTAACTCAAGAAAAAGTGGCATTGCACCTGGAACTCTTCATGAGTTTCTCCAATTAGTCTGTGACTTCAGCCAGACAGCATCTCATGATACTATGGTTTCTGTGATTGTCATGATTCCTGTGACAAGGTTGCATGTGAGAAAAATTTGGTGTTTTAGAAAGACTTTTTTTGACCCAACATTCACATCTACTACACTTCCAGACCAGACCAGCAGCCTGGATGTATGTGTGGAGGGAGCTACAGTGTTCTCTTAAGTAGCATGCTTGTTTTACTGTCAGTTTAAAAGTTCTATAAAGTAACTGAAAACATATTTTCTGTGGAGAAATTGTTTTATTTTTCCTTGGTGGGGCTGGCATAGTGTTTGAAAGTGATTATTACTGTGTTTTTCTGTCAAAAAAATAAACTTTTGTGGACTTCTGGTTTTATCGGCATTTGCTGCTTGTCTTCCACATGATCACTCCTTCTTCCAACCACAAAAAGAAAAATTTAAGCAGCAGCCTTTGCCAACACAGCAGACTAGCAGTTTGCCTCAGCTGTAGGTGGGTGACTCTGCTGTGGCCAATTGTTGTACCTCAGACCACTCATCTTTTACCCTGGTTCCCTTTGGTGTAGCATCTACAGCCACTATGAACCAGAGGTTAGCCACACTCTCTGCAGCTGTTAAAGTCCCCTCAGTGGGCAACAGTAAGAGTCTCTTGTCATTCATGTGAGAGAAAACAGGGAAGGTTTCCCTGCTGTGCCAGAATGCTGTGTCCTACTCTGGGGAAGCAGCTGCTGACATTAGTAACACAGTTCACCCCATTTTTCTTGTAAAAAAACACAAAACCAAGCATGTATCTACTCCTCCTCCTCAATTTTCTTCAGACAGAAGTAGTTTACTAGGTTTGACTCCGGGTCTAATTCAGGCTATTGATCCTTCTTGTGAATTAGTTTCTGGTAAAATAAAGAAGGATTTCTCTTTTCCTGAAGAGATTCAAGATTCTGAATCTAGATAGGAAGATGCAGGGCTGGGCTCGGGTTTTTCTCCTCATATTTCCCTTTTGGGGTTTCTTTTTCTCTGAGACTTTCTACAATGTGTTTTCACAGCATTTTTCATTGTGTTATTGTCTGCAGTTTTCCTGTTAATCAGCCAGATGCCCCTAAAAAAGCAGATAAGATGTATAAAATTCCTCAGTCTTCAGTTTTTATATGTTATTCCCAAACCTGGCCCACTGCTATCACCTTACTTGATCCTATTGTTGAGAAGCACTTAAATAATTCCAATCCTACTCTTTCTGATAAATAATTCCAATCCTACTCTTTCTGATAAATAATTCCAATCCTACTCTTTCTGATAAGGATGGGAAAATTATTGAAAGGTATTGAGGGAAAAAGTGTATACTTCTGCAAATTTGGTTTTCAGAATTTTGAGTTGTCAGGTTCATATGTTAAAGTTTGTTCTGACAAATTGTGAAAATATAAGCAATGTTTTATCTCCAGTTTCTTTTTGGAGGATGCATCTGCTTTAAATAACGTGTTTCTTTCGCACAGGTCACTATTTGTTTCAATGTATTACATGACTCTGTTGATACTTATTCAAAGGCTATGACCACTTGTACTGTTTTAAGAAGGTTTGCATGGCTGCATTCTTACAACATTCCAGATGATATTAAAATTGACATTTTAAATTATTCCTTGGATAGAGATTTAGTGTTTGGCCCCTCTGCTGAAAGGGTGATCAAAAGGTGAGATGAAAGGGACAAGCTGATCCAGAGAAGCTCTAAGATTTTTCATCTCTCCTTTTCCAAATAGTTCAAGGGATATTCTTTCACCTGTTCCATTTTTGGCAGAAAACAGAGTAAACAGTCTCAAGATAGTTAAGGTAAACAGACATTTAGGAAGGAATGGCAAGGGAGTTCCAAAATGAAGTCTCTAACCTTCACAAATGAAGGATAGTCCAATATGTTTGACTAACTATTCAAGAGACCTTGACAGCCGCTCCACCCTGGCCCCTTTTTTCTTGCAGTCTTAATATCCTTTTTTCTCTTTGGCAACAGATTGATTCAGACAAATGGGTTCTAAATATCATTCATCAAGATTACAGATGGCAGTGGAACAAAATTCCTCCTTTCCAGGTGGTCATTCCTCATCTTCCAGATCAGACTCTCTTGTTTCTATTCAAGTGTGAAAGGGTTTTTATTCAAGGATGTTTCTAGTGCCAAAGAAAGAAAATGCTTGGAGACCAGTTCTGGATCTTTCTTTTCTAAACCTGTTTGTGATAGTGCCCTAATTCAAAAATTATGTCACTTCACAACCAGTTACCTTGTCTTCCTCTTTCACATTTCCTGGTAACACTTGACTTATAAGGTGTTTATCATCACATCCTTATTCATGCAGACTTCAGACATTTCTTAAGGTTTTGTATGTCTGGATCGCACTATCAGTTCTCTGCCTTCACTAATGGACTTTTCGCTGTACCAACAGTACTCATAAAGAGCCTAGCTCCAGTTATAGCTCATTGCAGGCTAGAGGGTGTCCACATATTTCCATCTTTAAAGATCTTGCTAATCTTTCCTGTCTTTTTCGAAGTGTTAGGAATCCCTCTCTTGAGTGAGAGATCTCTTATACAAGCTGGGATTCCAAGAGAACAGTCTGAAGTCTTTCTTGACTACCTCCAACAGGATTCTGCTCCTGGGATGTCAACAAGACTGTAATCTTGATGAATGATATCCAGAACCCATTTGAAGCAGTCTGTTGCCAAAAAGCTTTTCTTCCACAGGAAAAACAT
Organism: Protopterus annectens; assembly: GCF_019279795.1. Classification (NCBI taxonomy): domain Eukaryota; kingdom Metazoa; phylum Chordata; order Ceratodontiformes; family Protopteridae; genus Protopterus; species Protopterus annectens. The sequence goes on along the minus strand of NC_056730.1, from coordinate 895,746,295 downwards.
ATAGCCTTATTTGGATCTGTGTTTAAGGTTTTTCACTCAGATTTCGGTCACTGTGAGGGAATACCTCAGGATTTTAGGTTTTATGGCATCTATGATACCTCTGGCAAGACTCAACGTGAGAAAGATACATCGGTATCTGAAATCTCTTTGGTCCCAGCATTGACATCCTTTATCTTTTCAAATCCCAGTGCTGGGTTTTGTCAGAAGGAAAATCTTTTAGTGGAAACAACAGATATCCTTAAGTCCAGGTCCTCCTCTCACCCTAAGACAAAAACGGAAAAAACTGCTCAAATATTAAACCAACAAAGCACCAAAAAGCAGTGTAAAGAGGCAAAAGTACTAAAATAGCGTATTCAGCACGCACTTTATTGCAATGTTGACTTTTCAGTCCACAGTTTCAAATACTGTTTCAGTCCACAGTTTCAAATACTGTTTCAGTCCACAGTTTCAATACGCTATTTTAGTACTCTTCCTCTCACCCTCCTTGCTTCAAAGCAGTCACCACAGATCAGAATCACTCAATTCTGTGAGCCATCTTTGCCCCCTCCCCTCGGAGTCATCTCCAAAGTGGTTTTAGACATTACCAGTCTTGTGGTACATCAACAAGCAAGGGGAAACCAGGTCATACCCCCTTTGCAGACTAGTCATGGTGACTTGGGATATAGCTTCACAGTACAGTCTCTTTCTACAGGTATTCTCCATTTCATCAGAGCAATATTGTGTAGCAGTCAAGCCGAGCAATACCAAGGCAGACTCTCACGAAAGGAAACAACATCAGGGGTCTTGCAAGATTTGATCCATCTCTGAGGAGTTTGTCAAGTAGACCTTTTTGGCTCCTCTTTAAAGAATCAACTGGCAAAATTATTTTCCAGCACTCAGTGCAAGAAAGCCTAGAAAACAGATGCCGTTTATTCTTTCTTTCTTTTTTTTTTTTGACAGAAATGTTCTTGTATGCTTTACCAACCTTTCCATTGATATCCAGGGTACATTTGAAGATTCAGAAAGAATCCCAAATGACTACTGTGGTGACTTCCTTATGGTGTAGGCATATGTGGTTCTACTTTCTCTGGGAAATGGTCAGTGGCAGTTTTTACAAGCTTTCTCACAGACTGGAACTACTCACAGAAGAAAGAACAAGGGTGTTTGACATTAATCATTTTCAACTGACTGTCTGGATGATACAGTCTTCATTTCTTTTAGGCACTTGTGTACTGAGGACATGCAGCAAGTACTAATGGAGGCCAGCAAGCCGGCTGCTAGAAAAGCATGTATTATCAAATGGAAAAGGTTTTTGTGATGGTGCCAAAAACATGACCAGCAAGCATTTTGGGCTAGTTGATGTCCTTCCATTTCACTGTTGCAGTATTCTTTACAATAGTGATCCCCTACCAAAGGTGGCCCAACATCTGGCTAGTATACCAAAGCCTTTAGGTTGTTTTAAGGTATGCAGTACATCACACATTCGTTCATCACATAGCACAGGGCATGAAGGTGACATCTGGATATACCATCCTCAGAACTTCTAACCCGCCAGTCCAAACACCATCTTTTGATCTATGGTCTGAACACCCGTTCCATTGCAGGTTCACCAAGCTGTTGCGGATAAGTTCCACATCTGGGTGTTGTTGCCTTATCTTATTTTGCTATATTGTTGCTTGAGGGGTTTCAAGTCATCCAAGAAGGGTAAATGCTATTGTGGGAGACAGATTCCCCATAAAGACCATCACGAACAGTGTCTGTTTTCTCTTGGCACTTTGCACGACCATACATCCTGTTCTGTCTGCCAGGCCTTTGTTCCCAAAACCATTCATAGTAGGCTGTCTACTTTGGCACTTTATCTTGAGAATCAACATATTAAGCTTCTGGCTAAAGACACAATGGAGGGAACTTCCCACTCTTGGGGACAGCTGTCTGGGAAGAAGAAGACCAAGAAACCTAAGCCAGAATCTTTTGCTGTTTAACCTCCAACGGATGTCCCTCCCAAAGCAAATGATAGCTCGGAGGTTCATAGGTTGGTACTAGGCTGTCGGCCCTAGGGCCTATACAACCCTAGCCATAACAATTCCCTGGCTATTTCTTCCCACAGGTTTGCCCAGCTTCTTCACTAGATTCTTCTACCATGACTGGGATGGAGGCCAGTGGATATCCAACCTTAGGCACATCTGAGGAGGCATTGCAAACATCCATTTTGGATGTTTAGGGGGAACCATGGCTGATAATTTCCGAGGGGCCTGGGGTGTTCCCCAAATTGTAGCAAGAGAATAAGTCTCTACTACAGTTATTGAATGCTGTCCATGGTTGGAGCCTTCCAATTTTGTTTTAAGGTGGATATCCCCATAAAGAAAAAGCTGAAGACTAGACATATTTCCTCTGCTCCTAAGGTCTAGACCTATTTCCTTTGCTCCTAAGGATCCACCAAGTGAATAGCAGTCCTTCACTCAGGGACTGTTTATTGCTGTGATGGCTTTAAAACCTCCTCAGGGACTTTCTGTTCCAGATCCTCCCTTAAGATACCTAGAGAACAGGATTCCTCTGAGGAGGAAAAGGCAGATTCAGATGTGGAATCCCTTGCTTACTCCTCCCAGATTCCCTCTCTTTGCACTGTGGATCAGAGGAAGAGGAATCAACCAGTCCTGATATGATACTCCCTTTGGAGAGATTTATTTTGGGGACATTTCTTTTGGGGACACTTTAGGATGATGGAGTTCTTTAAATGGGATTGTGCTCACGTTTTTGAGATATAAAACGGTATTGTGAGCTTCTGTAGATGGATTCTTCCAGACCTTCTGCTGCCCATTCTGTTTTGACTGCTTTGTTGGATGCCTTTTCTAATGCCTCTAATGCTTCTGATTCTCAGCCCCCTGCTCCCAAGAAACCTAGTAGGTTCTGTAGAGTGCCTGAGAACTGTAAGTTCTTGTACAAGTGTCTTTCTGCTGACCCCTCAGTTTAGTCAGTAGCTTCTGACAAACCTTCTCAATTGCTTCCTTCTCCTAAGTTACTACCTTCTGGTAGAGATGGCAGAGCTATGGAAAGGCTAGGCAAGAAGGTCTATACCTCTGCTACCTTGGCTTTTAGGGCTGTTAATTATCAGACCCATAGGTCCAGGTGGCTGTTGGATCTGCTTTCCCAGGCATGTTATGTGATTTCTGATCTTCCAGACTCTGAAGGCAAAACTTCTGCCCTTTTTTTAAGGACTTCCTCCCAGGTGGCTCATCATTGCATCAAGTGTAGTTATGATGCAGCAGATGCTTATTCTAGAGCCACTGCTTTTGAGACAGTGAAGAGGAGGTATTCTTGGCTTCAGCTTCAACCATTGCCTGATGATATTAAGGCTAAGTTGATGGATGCCCCTCTAGAAAATCAATGTTTGTTTGGCAAGGCTGCTGATTTAAGTCCCCTCAGGATAAAAGTAAGGCTTTACAGGACCTTAAACATATTAATTCCCCTGTACCTACATTTCAGAGAAACTAAACCAGTAATCACAGGCAGTCTCACCCTCCTCCTAAGGGTAAAAAGGGTGGCAAGTGGGTTCCTCCTGCAAAGGCATAAAAAAAGTATGTTGTACATACCCCAGAGATCAAATTATGACAGCAACTGGAGATAACAGTGGAACTATACCTTGCGCCAAATGTCAGTTCTGCCGGTTCATTGATCCAAAGATAGTCTTTCAACATCCAGATACTGGAGAAGTTTACACTTTAAAAACCAGTGCCAACTGTAATTCATCTCATGTGGTTTACCTGGCAACTTGCCAGATCTGCCACAAATTTTACTTTGGCAAAACTGATAGATATCTAAGAGACAGGATCAGGGAACACATCTACCATATAAAAAAGGCAGTATGTTTAATGCCCTAGCAAAGCATACTAAAGAGACCAATGTACAACATACTTTTTTATTTAGAGTACTAGGTAAATGCAATGAATATTCAAGGGGAGGGGATATCAGAATGCATACTGAGAATTTAGAAACTAAATGGATTCTGAAATTAAGAGCAAATATTGGTCATGGTTTAAATGACTGTATACCATTGAAACCTGTTATAAAGAACAGACCACTTTGAAGGTAATATTGTGTCATTATAGTATATTTAGTTATTGATGTATTCTTTAGTTGTGTAGAATATTTTAGATAGTCATATATGTGTATATATATTTTCATGTACATTTTTACATGTCTTTTATACAGTATTAGTTTTTTATATTGCTTTTCATATAGTCTGTGCTCATGCTATGGCTTGTGCTATTGTTTCTTTAAGGTGATTACCACTAGAACATGTGATTCAATGATTGTTAGTATAAAGATAGGTGTGTTTGTATCTTGTTTCATACACCTGAAGAAGCCTTGATGGTGAAAGTGCTTGTGTTTTTACAATAAAGTTACTAAGAGAGCCTGGAGCCTTACCTTGGTATTGTTTTCTTATTGGAATTTGAACTGTGGTTGTTACTGAGGTACCTAGTTGCCGCTGGAATTGTTTTTCATTTTCCCTGCTAGTGAACATCTACTGTTATGGTAAGTTCAACTTACACAGCTACAGCCTTGCTGTGTCTGTGGCAAGCTACAGTATTAAGATGCTATCATTCTTTAACTCCACTCACATTGCTATAGTGCACAAACATGAGACAATACTACATGAAGTAAAAACACTGGTGGAGATGTGACTTGAACTCTCAAGAAAAACTTCATGTTAAATATACATTGACTAACTGACTAATTATAATGGCAAGACATGAAAAAGAACTTTGAAAATAAGTTTTACATGTGCAGAATGTAAACCAGATAGCTAAAACCAGAGAAAAAGAAAAGCCGAAGAAAGATCTTCTGAAATTTTTATGAAGCTTTGTGATATAAAGATCTGAGAGGAAAATGCTGTTGCTTGCATTGTGTACTTAATTCTGTCTCTGATATTGCCAGTATTATTTGTTTTAGGTTAAGTAGCTAAAATTCACATAAGTCCCTGTATTGTGAAGCAGATGTCTTCACCATTACTTCGTCATCAGTTCTTAACTTCTGATGCAGCCCTTTGATCACTATACTTCCCCGTCACATTTATTATTCCTCATCAGTGGTGTCAGAATATTTCACTCATGCTAAATGATCCAGACCATTTTTAGGAGCGCCACCTGAGTCATTCTGATGGCTTACTTATTTCTGAAGTTTATTTCACAAAATATATACTGACTTCCACATGGTGCAGCGGTAGCATTGTTGCCTCACAGCAAGAGGTTCTCCTGTTCGATTCTCTGCTTGGGTTGCGAGTGCCTTCTGTGTGAAGTCTGCATGTCCTCCCTGCGGTCGAGTGAGCGTTCGAAAGACATGCGTTGAATGGGCGTGCCTTCATTGAAGGTTGGTCATCGGGCTGGCAACTCGACACCATAAAAAAAAACTGCCAATCATTAGCAGACTGGAGTTCCACTGTGGCGACCCCTAACCTGGAAAAGCCGAAAGACAAATAACATTTCACAAAATATATACTGTTCCACTTTAACTTCCTCCTTGCATATAACTTAAATTTGTGAGAATAGTGTTGTTTCTGTTTTTATCTGGCATCCTGGGTGATGTGAAATGTAAACATTAACAGGCAATTTAGACTAATCAAAATAATCCTCTAAGAGTTGCATCATAGAAGTGCAGAAAAATGTCTTGTGTTTTTTAAAAGTAAAAAGGTAAATCTGTCTTTTGGTTAAAATTTATGCTCTGTGTGGTAACATTACGTATGCTATTTTTTTCTTCAGTATAAATAATATTGTAGATATTTAATAAAAACCTGGATTCAGGAAAACTGTAAAAAAATATACATTGTAGGAAACAGTGTACTAACATTATACATCCTGTTATTGTCCTCATTTCCTCGGTATGATTTTTACATACCCCCCTTGTTTATCTTGTTCAATAGTTTCAACAAACAGTACTTTTCTGTTATCGGGGCAACATTTGTAATATGTGCTTGGAATATTAGCAGGCACTCGCAATTACTTCACAGCTCATGATGACAATCCTTGCTGGTTCACTACCAATTCAAAAATTGCAGTAGAAACAGATCAAAAATACAACACAAATTCGGAGACTTTCTGCAAAATGAGACATCTGACAGGTATACCTCTCCCCTTGTATGCACTGGTATTGTGGACAAAGCCAAACAGAAACGGACAAAGATCACAGGCAGGATAGTGGAAAACTCCCACATATTATAAGATATGTCAAACGTAACGATCATTTAAAAGGTTTCCACCTGCTAAAGTGCATTATCCTCCCTTTAGTCTTAAAAGCACTATAACGTTCAAATTCAGTCTCCACAAGTCTGTGAATGTGCTGTCAACATGCACTATGAGGAAATCATGCAGTCTGTCGAGCACTGTTTTGTCAAAATGGAATTATGATGTTTTGTTTAGTTGATTCCCCATTTCCACAAAAGTTCTGCTGTGTAGTTAACATATTTGCAGACCTGCAGGAGATTTCTCATTAAATTATGACTTTCTGGCAATTCATTGACTGTTGAAGTAAGAAAATATTGACAGATATTTGAGTGTCAGACTTGATAGCAGTGAAAATACCAATATTGTCGTACTTCTACAAATAAAGCCATAATTTTATGAGAAACCTAAAATATGTTCTATATACATAGCATGATCACTGTGTGCATATACTACTGTGGTAACTCAGTCAGGTCAGTAACTAAGTGGATGCTAACTAAAAAAAAAAAAACCGCTAGATGTCTGCTCTTCATAATTTTGCCAACTTCACTTATTTGACATTTTTCCTTCGTTTCTTAGTTGAAAGGAAAAAAACGAAAATGCTCCCATCCTAGATGTGGATAATTATATTTAACAAACCAAATTACTGGATCATATCAGCATCTGTGAGATCATTACGAGTGCATGCCAAGATTCCAAGCGCTCATTGGAAGTGTAGCCCCGATAACGGAAAAGTACCCAACAGACATACGAGTTGCCAAAACAATATTACAAATACCTTTAAACATGTGCAGCAAGTTCATTATTTACTCATTTGTTGCATCTAGTATATTATTTAGTGTTTAATTAAAAATGTTGCTGACATGATTATTAACTTTGAAAGAGAAGCATTATAGTTTATATATTTAAATGGGCTGACCTAAGAATGGGGCTTTTGTCAGATTTTTGCCTATTCCAAACGTGGCAACTCTATTTTTATGTGGTTTGTACTTATATGTACTCTTTTCTGTCACCTTGTTTTATTCTCAGAGGGGCCTCCTTTTTATGTAATACGTTATTACAAAGACATGTATACACATCAGCCTGTCCCATGCATCTTCACTCCTCATAGTCTCACCTAATTACATGTCCTTACTTCCCAAGCATGATAATTTCATCATTAACAGTGTGTGCATCTGCCACACAATTATTTCTACATTTTCTCAAGACTTCTGACCCAAGAGGGGGACAATGGAAAACCAGAATAAAACATAGGGAGGGCTATTGGCAGTTGGTGTTAGAAGCCAACATACCACTGGGCTTACATGAAGATATATTCGTGGTTCCCGTTTTAAAATTAAGAGCAGCTAGACTCTAGGACAATACTCTTATGGCTCTGTGACACATACACTAACCTACAGTTTATGTATATGAATATGTATTATATCAACTCCTTGAGATATACAGACACATATAATTCTACAGAAAATTTGTTCAGCACTTTTGCACTGATTTTTCAAGACATTACATAATTTATTGATACTTCAGACCACTAGATGGCACCACAGTTCATGGAAATAATAGGTTTTAGACCATATTACCTATTTAATGAGATTTATACATATTTTTCCAGGCTTTTCAAAAGATTTGTTTATTGTTTTTATAGCTTTCATTATATTAGTTAGACATGTTTTATAATTTCTTAATTAGTATTTTTGTATGGCTGTTTGCATCCTTTATCTCCACAGGGGGATCTTTGGTAGCTTAAGAATGTATTTTAAGATTAATTAATTTTTTATTGGTTAATTGTTTTGGTGATGGGATAAGGGTATTGAAGAACAGTATTTGCAGTGGCATTATATCTGATGAAGTCCTGGTATTTAAAGACGAAAACACAATGAGTTTGTTAAGTCTTAATAAAGGATTGTTTTTACAACTTTACAACTTCATAAAGGATTGTTTTTACAACTTTACAATTTCGGAAGTGGTGTCTCCTTTCATCTGGTGCTTCCGAGTGCCCTTCTTTACAATTTTAGTGGTTGCTGCTGGTTGCAGTCTTTGGGCACTTTGTTTGTTTTGTTTCTTCTTGAGTTTTGGTTGCTCTATATATGGAGGAACTGTTGGGCCAGTATGGTTTCCCAATCAGCAAAACTGAAAAGGAGCAAGGCATGGGCGAGTGTTGTAATGTGATTGGACAGCTCACACAGCTAGTGGGCTTACTCACACAGATTTGTGCAAGGCTTTCTGGGACATGTAGTCTGAATTATGTGATTTCTGGGAATCGGGAAGAGAGGTGAAAAGAATGTTATTTATTGGAGGACCAAGAACCAGAAACGGCACGTTTTGAACATGAAGGCATGAGTAATGGAAGAAGTTCCTCGGGCTGTAATGGCTTTCCAAACATTTGATTGACTCAGACTGGCGTAGCAGACATGAATGCAGAAGCTAACTCTACAGCACCTAAGGAACAACAGACATTACATAAAGGTGACTGTGTTACTTTTACCAGTGCCTCTAACAATAACAATATAAACCTTAGGGACAAAACACACTGTTTAGGGGCCTGGTTTATAAACAAGTATTCTTTCTTTGAAGGTGGTAGAAGTGCCAATGATGAGTACTGTATGGATACATTTAATGAAAGTATTAATAAACTTACATGATTGTGTCATGAAGTTCGAATCCTTGAGACTTTTGACAATGATTATCTTAAAGAATGTGTTAGGAGAAATATTGTACCCAATGGACTAGGAGTGTTCAGTATCCTAATAAAAAATTACTGATTTTTCACAGGGATCTGCCAAAAATTTTAGATAGCTGTGGATTTGAAATTATGAAGGCTATAATTAAACAGAATAAGAGGGATATGGAGGTCTTGTATAAACAAATTGAGGTACTTGCGTATTATCACAACCAGATTTTTGCGATAATAATGGTTGTTTCCCGATGTGGAAATGTAACTGTTCATGGCGTGACAATGTCAGACTATGGGTTTTCTTTCGCACTGACAGTTGTTTTAGGCAGGGTTATCACCCAAAAAATGAGTAAGTTAATATTGCTGTTTAGGTATGCACTTTACCGCCAGCATGTCATGTAGCTCGGAGTAAAGTGCATACACGCTTCAGCTGTCAGGGCTGCTGTCTTACTCACTGCAATTGCTCACCAGTTTCTCCCCACATAGAGAGGCAGAGACATAGGAGTTATGCATAATTTTTTTTAGTTTTAACAATTTTTACACACAGTCTCAGGTCCAAACATGACAGTAACGGCAGGAAGAAGGACATCATCAGCCAGTAACGTGTTCTGTACTGTTCTTAGTACGGTTTAATCAGGAACCCGTAAACGGCTATCAACATCATCCACCCTGAAATTTTATCAGCAGTAGTGTTGCTCAACTTTCGATTGCAATGGTTGTTTTCATTCTGTTTACACACTTTTAATAAAGTATTACTTTACCCAAAACATCGTTCCTGTGTCTGTGTTTTCCTTCTGTGAGGGCTTCGTTCCTCACGGTTCAAATATTGCATTTATCAGTTAAGACAGCATCCCTGACAATTCAGGCATGCGTCTGTAATGCACACAAAAAGGGGAGATTGTTTCATCTTTTTATGTGCCTGAAGGTAGTCCAGAGAATTTTTTTTGTCAGCAATAATGAATTTGAACAACACTTTGCAGTGTTTGATGTGGTCATGTGTATTCAACGAAGCAAAATACACAGCAGCAAAAATCTGGTTGCGATAATATGTAAGTACCCAAAATGAATCTATTAACAATATTGTTATCACCGACCTCATGTTTACTGTTGAGGAAAAGAAGAAGTACTTAGACATTCGACAAAAAGTGAATGATAAATGTGCCTTAATTCTTAAGAGACAGAATAAAAAAATGGAAAGAGACAGGATGGAATACCAATAGAAATGTAGCTACCCTAAACCAAAAGGTGTGAATGGTAATAACAGGTACAGGAATGGTGTGTGCAATGTGAGGGATTATAATCCATACAGTACACGTAGGAGACAGGGGTATGCACAAGATGGACCCCAAACCATGGGTGATTACAATCTAGAGGACCTTTCAGAGTTCTCCCTTCTCCCCAAGGAGATCCAAAAGGTTGTGGAACAAAACACCAATACACTGTTACAAAAGGGGAACAGGCCTGTCCATGAGAGAGGGGAGATGTTGAGAAACAGTGGGAAAACCCCAATTGGGACCCTTGTAGAGGATTCAGAGGTTCACATCATGCAAGAAGGGTAGAAATATACATATAAACATTTTAATATATTTAATTACAGTAATTTAGACATAAATGAAGTATATTTTAACTTATTTATTAAAGGACTGAATTTTTATCCCTAACAGAAAAAGTGACATTAGTAGAGCTTTAATAGATTTAAAGCTATTTTTGAGAAAAAAAAAAAGAACTTGGTGTTGATTTTTATGGACAGTGGTGCAGGAGCTGGACAGGAACAAGATTTTAGAAAGAAAAGTGCATTTAACCCTCCCTTCATCCATAGATAAAGAATTTTGAGACCCTGGCAGAGAAAGAACTAAGGGGAGCTATTAAAACTAATAAAACCTAACCCAATCTCCCTTTTCAGGAAAAAAATTTACTGGCTGAGTTAAGAAATAATAAATACGGGTTCCGGCGTGTAGATCGCGAGACAAATGCCCACGAGCTACATCGCCGAAACCAGAAGGCCGCAGCACCGCTAAACCGTAGAGCGGTGCTGCCGAAACGTAGTAACGCGGCGGAAAGATGCGGCGGTGGGAAAACAGACAAAAGCAGACGGCCCCTAAGGCAAACACGCAGGCCGTCAACACACAGCGTACACGGCCGGCAAACACACGCGGATCGGCGCGAAACACAGCACAACGGTAGTGCTCCAAAACAGTTGCATAAGCAGTCATAAAACCATTACTTACCCTGCTCCAAAACAGTTGCATAAGCAGTCATAAAACCATTACTTACTCTCACAGCCCCAGTTGTCCACGCAAACACAGCAAACAGTCCCCGAGAAGCAGGAAGTAAAGTCCCCAGCACGTAGAGCAATGCACAGCACACTTTACCCGAGAAATGCTGCATAGAAAAGCAGGTCATGTGTCAGGCTAAACCCTTAAAGGTACAGACAAAGCAGTGTCAGGGTCAATAGACCACACACACTATAACCTGTCTGTGTACTAGTAGTATGCATGTCACAGCAGGGTGTCTGTAGTATAGGACAAACCCAGATAACAGGCATGCCTGCAACAAACAGTACCTACCCTGCTAGAGCCCCTGAGTGCAGTTGTAGGTGTGAACATGCCAACCTGGTAAAGCATGACACACTAACCCAGTAGCAGGGGATATAGTAGCTGTAACCCATCTCCGACTCCACAGTAGAGTAAGACATGCAGCTTCTGCTAAACACGTCACGTTGTCCCTGTTACAGGAGTATAGACAAGTACCCAGCCCCATGTAGGAAGACAAGGGTGCAAGACAGAGGTACCTCCCTAAGTAACATCTGCCACTTAAGCAGACACCAAGCCCTAAACCGTGATTGGCTGGCAGCAACAACAGGGAGTTAAAGGGGCTGGCACAGTACACACAGAACCTGTGCTCAATCAGGCATCGTGGACTCTAAACAGAGTACAAGCATACGGCAACCCCAGGGATGTGTTAACTGCAGACATTGCAACCATAGGGAAGAGACAGTCAGAGACGGTTGGAGTGCACAAAGCTGTACAGGGCCACTGAGACAGACAGAGTTACTACACACGGTATAAGACAAGGAGGTGTAAACCGAGTGGCCTACTGTCTGGAAGGGACTGTCTCCAGGTTCAGTAGTATATCCCATACCAAGCTCCACCGGCTGTGATGGATTCTGAGAGACCATCTACAAGTGCTGCAACCATGCTGGAATGTATGTATCTGTATAGCCCTGGTCTGATTGGCAACAGATACAGCACAGTGCCCAGCCAACGTGGCAAACCCATGCTGGTGGTGGAGGGTACCTCTACCATTTGGAACGTGAGACACCACCAAAACGGTACTGGGCATGTAGTGAGCGGAGAACGAAGGCATGCAGAGGACGTGCCATCACTGTTCGCCAGGAAGAGGGTGAGGAATTGCTGAAATCACTGCCACACCAGCACGGCCCAGATGCAACAATGGCACAAGTGGCTACATTGCGAGCAGAACTGCGGCAGAGGGCGGTAACCGGTAATGAATTGCCGAGCTTGGTAATGCAGAGTGTGCTAGGCACAGCAGATGACAATGTACTGCAGGAGATGCCTTGTCGTGCGACCCTTCGAAGAAGCATCACCAGGGTACGGCAGCAGGCACGGGCATCCATGGCTACACCTCCAGCAACCCTTGCAGATATTGATGCCAGCCAGTATCCAGTCCGTAGTGGCAGCTTCATCCTTCGTAGAAGGTCGGATATGGATGGTACCGCTTCCTTGGTAGTACTTACTACAACACAGAACCTGACTGACCTGTGCAGGTCCGACTTTGTTCTTGGTGATGGCACCTTTCCCACACGGGCCGATATCTGTCGCCAGCTATATACATTACATGGCTGTATTGGCACCCCCACCTCAATGAGGATCGTACCCCTGGTGTACTGTCTCATGACACGGAAGTCGGAGTCTGCATACACCACTTTGTGGGAGGTGCTGAGGGGTATGGCAGCTGACCAGGGATGCACTTTGTCACCACAGTATATCATGACTGACTTTGAGAAGGCAGCAATTCGTGCCAGCCGGAAGGCATTCCCTAGGAGTATTCTGAAGGGATGCCTATTCCATTTTGCACAGATCATCTGGCGACAGATCCAACATCACCACCTTGTCACCCTCTATGGCACGGACACTGCTTTCTCCATTGCCATTCGCAAGCTGATAGCGTTGGCATTCCTACCTTTGGATGATGTTGTCCCTGCATTTCTGGACATTGTGGCTTCCTTACCAGAATGTGCCCAGCCGATTGGTGTATTTCTAGACCATCATTATGTCCGAGGCCGACCACGCAAGTATGCATCCCGCTGTTCAGTACAGACACGAATGCCATCGTCATACCCTCTGCGGTTCTGGAATGTGTCCGATGTCTCTGAGATGGACTTCCACGTACTAACAACCAGGTGGAGGCGTGGCATCGTCGGCTGAAGGTATTACTGGGTCGCCCTACTGTACAGCTAGCTGACCTTCTGTGTGTTCTGCAGCAGGAGCAGAACCTGACGGATACCGGCGTGAATCTCTTCTGAGGGGATGCCTGTAACACCGCGTAAGAAGGCTATTGTAGTAAGGAGCGTCGCCTAAAGCACATCTTACAACATAAGTGTGACTACACTAATGTGCAGGATTTCCTCCGTGCTGTGGCACATTTCTACAAATTATGATGCTGTCTGGGTTTCGTATGCACCAAGCACAACACACATCACATTGCATATTCAATTAATAAAGGCTTTGCCCATAGCACACGGGTTCCATGGTACCACTTTCATGCCCATGTGGCATGCTATCCCAGCAGGATTTTCCACTAACAATTGCACATGGTGGCTTCTAAGGGGGTGCACAGTGTATCACTGTGGTGGTTTGTATCTGCCACCTGTGGTTAGGGTGTAGGGGTTCCCTCAATTTTGACAGGGAATTGTCCACAGTCCTTTGTCACTGCAGTTAAAATGTCATCCCGCCATGTGTCCACATCCAGCTGTCTCACAGGTGGGTGTCGCACCGCCTAGGTGCCTGGACCCAATAAATACATAAGAATCATGAAACCTGATAAGGGGGTGGGATAGCGCTTATGGATACCATGATTTATGTGGGGAAAATGATGGAGATCCTGAATGATGACACTAACCTCCCATGCAGGACTAGCGTAATCCTGCACGGAAGCACCCATTTAGGAGCAGGATGCCAGCGCGCCATGCATAGTAATGAAGGCATGCTGGCTGAGCTCTTAGGCTTACACGGAGCTTGTACGAGTGCAGGGGGAGTGTCTGAGAGCAGAGCTCTCAGAATAAACACTTCCCTGCAATGTAGAACAGCAGAAGCTGTTAAGAAATGAGCAAGATCGCTCATAGGTGTCCTCATATCCCCACCAACAGTCCCCCATGTGTACAACAGCAACAAGACATTTCAATTAAAAGAAGAAACCCTTTTATTTTTTTAAATCCGATTAAAGCTAACCGTAGGTGTACAGGTGTGCCCATCGCTTAGCTACGGTTAATGTAGCTGAAATAGTAAAAGGAGGATATAAAGCAGGATATGTGCAAATGAAGCAGTACAGCAATATTGTAGTAGGTAGAATGTTCGCCTCACGAGTAGTCAATCCCGGTTCGAGTCCCACTGCAGTACATTCCATTTCCATGTCAAATCACCGTTATGATCAATATATTTGATTGTATAGCCTAATAAATAACATATGTGTGAACTGGAGTAGTAAGCTGTGTAATGAATGATAACCCCATACACTTGCCAAATTCACCACCTCCCCAAGAACCAATAGACTATTACTGTCTAAAATATAGCGGTAGTATGGATAAATAAGCATGAGTAAGCAGGTGCAAGTCTGTTTGCACGACAGTAAGTGGTGCTTACACAGATTAAGCAGTAGTGAGGCTAACCATGTGTAAGTGGATGTCACCGGAAGTTAGCAGTGCTCACTATCACACAAACCCACTGACAACTGTGTAAAAGTGCTTCAACCACTCTGTATCCAACGGGCCTCATTCTGTCCAGCAATAAATTAAGTAGACCCTGCAAGGCTTGAACCCAGGAGCCTGCACACCATAGCCAATGTGATGTACCACAAAGCCACCGCAGATATATATAACCCTGACGTATTCACAAACATAGCATCCAGCAATACCATTCAACATTACAGGACATGTAGCTAAATATGTAGATGTATGTGTGTGTGTATATATATCTGTAACTAAATGGATATATACCTCTCCCTCTCTGTATTACATATGTGTATATATATATATATATATATATATATATATATATATATATATATTTTATTTTATTTTACATTTGTTAACCGAGGGTGTCTGACTGAGCCAAAAAGGCCCTTTTTCAGCAGAGGCCTGGGGAGAAAAGCTCCACAAAGAAAGATTACAGATACATTTAGTTATTTAGACATGATCGGTGTACACTCAAATTACAAGAGACTTGTTTTTACAGTGGTATGCGGCACATCAGCAGTTACAGTGGAGAGAACAAACAAAAAAATATTAATTTAAAAATAAAGGTAATTAATAGATTTGTGGTGTACAGCTGAAATTTGGAACATAGGTAGAATACATATATAGTACACAGGTACAGTACATACATTATAGATTAGCCAGTGTTTGTGAGTAAGATTGAAAACTATTATCAAGTTCTCTAGATTTAGTATGTATACGTTATCTGCATACGTTTATATATATATATATATATATATATATATATATATATATATATATATGTGTGTGTGTATATATATATATATATATATATATATATATATATATATAGACATGCTATGTGTAAATATCCATATATATAGACATATACATATGCAGACATCCATACATCTATATGTCGTTAGATATATACAGCAATATATATATATATATATATATATATATATATATATAAATTTATGTATATATATATATATATATATATATATATATATATATATATATATATATATATATATATGTGTGTGTTTGTGTGTGTGTGTGTATATACACAGATATATATCTATAATATGATAGCACATAAGAATGACATATATGACCACAGGCACCGCCAGTGGGGGTGAGGGGTCTGAATCAACATACGTGTTACACATACCAGTACCCCCCCCCCACAGCCAAGCAGGTGAAACATACAAACACACAAAGTAAACAAACCATTGCTTCCCAACCACAGGCAGGATACTACCAGTGGGAGAAACATTGTGGACCTGCTAAGTCTAATCTAGAAACAAGAACAAGAACGTTCCTTGCGGGGCAACCCAAAAATTATAGCATTTTCAGATTCCTGTCATTACACCGATTCGTCAAGGCAGGGCACATATGTTCTTGGACTACAAGGTTGGGAAAGCCTGATGATCCATGGGTCAAGACAATGTACGTGGTGGGTCCCGATAAGTGGAGAGTGGGCAGTGTGTAGTGGTGTGGTTAGACCCGACCAGCACCCAGAGAAAGGATGATGCTGCAGAGGAGGAGCAGTGGGGGGAACGATGGCTATGAAATTATGGGTCGAGGCGTGCCGGTGTTGGATGGAGCGGTTTGAATCGGACCACCTCATGGATGTAAGCAATAGTCTGAATTGGTTAGAGCATTCGCCTAACGAGCAGGCATTCCCGGTTCGAGTCCCACTGCAGCACAGTCTGTTTTACATGGCAAAGCACGTTATAACCAATTTTGTTGTTGCAAAACCCACTAAATAACACCAAATAACACATGGTTGCAGCTCCCTACTGTAGGCAGAATGGCTGGCGTTGGGGAAGGCACTCGATTTAGAGCACAGCACTGGGGCACCCAGGTTCATAGGTTCATAGGTAGGTACTAGGCTATCGGCCCTGGGGCCTATACAAGCCCCGCCAAAAAGGTACCCTGGCTTTTGCCACCCAAGAAAATAATTTTCCTGTGCCACTGTTGAGCAGAGCCACAGAGGTGATCCCCAGGGTGAATTTCCTATTTCCCATCCAATCATCAAGATTTTTCTTGAAGAGTGCTAATGAGGAGCTTTGTTTGCTATAGATAGGTAGTTTATTCCAGCGTATGGGAAGTCTCTGGGACAGGAATCTATCCCTCCGGCATGTTCTGTTTATTGTGGTGACAAGGTTTAGGTCTCTAGAGCGTGTAGCACGGAGGGATTGGGATTTCTTTAATTGGAGCATGTCCATCAGCTCTGGGTTTGACATAGCTTTGTATTTTAGGCAGAGATCACCTTTGAGTAGGCGGTTTGCGACTGAGTAAAGCTGGAGTTTTATGGTATGGCTCCTGGTAAAACAACATGCGGAGAGACTACTGCAGGGCCACTACCAAGGCTCTCAGTATAAAGTGGAGGCCATGGACAGTCTCGCCCATGGCCTCACCAGTGCCACTGGTATCCCCCTGACTGGTGAGCAGGTCAGGCATCACCAAGCTGACCTGAAGTGGCGGAAGGGTGATCTCTTGGACCAGTGGATCCAAGAACCAAGGCAGATGGCCAATGCCCCAGCACTAAGTACCCATTCTACTACGTAGATAATTGCTTAGCTTGTGTATACTATGGATAGGTAATGGCTAAATATCCCTGTATTTCTCTGACAGATGCAGATGAGCGGGCTGCAAACCAGCAAGCTCATGCTGCTAGGCTGCAAAGGCTGCATTGCGAGGCAGGTTAATAAGAGAGGTACCTGTCACCCGCCATCAGGTCCTGACTGTGGTGCGTAGGGAGCTTGACAAGGAGATTCGAGACCAGCTATGCCAGCTTGAGGGCCACATGGCGCAATTAGAGGGTGAGCCTGCCCCTCCTACCCAGTCCTCAGCACAGCCACCTTTGGGGCCGTGAAGGTGCAGTGGTGGCTGCCCATGGGTGGGGACCTCAGTCCCAGTGCTTCCAGTTGGGTGCTCATGGGCTTGCGACTTCCAAACACCCCACCCCGTCCAAGGTGTTTACCCTCCACATGTGTCATACACCACCCCTGCATGCATCTTGTCTTGTCTGTTAACCTACCCAACCTACCTCCTCAAATATACCTACTACCCTCACTGACATCCCGCCCTCACCTGAAAAAGAAAAAAAAGGGCAATCTGTTCCCACAAAAAAATCTCACCCCTTCATAGCTGTCCATTTCGAACACATATCCACTGGACACATGTAATCCAGTCTAATTGGCATCACAACGTATTATTGTTGTCCTCACCCCTACCCAGGGGTTTGTGTCCAAAGCTACCTCCAAATTCAGTGTATATGCACAGCTGTTGTTGTAGAAGAAATGGCCAGCTATGGACCTTCCTTTCAGTCTTCCTGCACATCCCTGGCTATTTTCCCTACTGTCTTTCCTTCTTTGTGCCCCTTATTTCACCACTTTCCTATCAACCCCTTTTTCTTTTCTTTTAAAGAAATTAGCATGGGCAAAAGTGGGATTAAGCATTTTTAAGCAGCAGTAAATGGGTTTAAGCCTGTTTGTGTGGTGATAAGCACTGGTCAAGCAATGTAGAAGCTGAGTGTAAGAAGCTGTAACTGGAGGTTAGCATTGCTTACCTTCGCACAAACCCGCTTACAATTGCTTAAAAGTGCCTTAGTCACTCTGTATCCAACAGCTCTCATCCTGCCCAGCAACAAAATAATCTGCACTCCCAAGTTGCAAACCCCGGACCCTGCACACTATAGTCAAAGTGAGTTCCCACTAAGCCATGGCAGATACACATACAGCTGATGTTATCACAAACATATCATCCAGCACAGTCATTCAACAGTATAGGAAATGTATGTAATTATGTAGATTAATACGCGCAACCATTTGTATATTGCTCAAATACAGTATTTCAAGCAGTCTGTGTGTATCAAAAAGTAGTGCCTGTCCAATCATACTGTGAGAACAGTAGTCTTGCATAATATTTAAGAAAATAATAAAAAAAACAGTGCACGTCGAGGGGGCGTGTGGGCGTGCTTCATGCTCAGAATGTCAAACCTAGGATGTCGGTTCCGCAAAACCAGGAGATGAGGCTGGGCAGGTGTGTGAGCAAACAGCTGCTTCTCAAACCCCTGACAGGATGCTACTAGTGGGAGAAACAGTGTAGACCAGCTAAGTCTAATTCTGACACAAAAACAGGTCCGTCCCTGACAGGACGAACCAAAAATTGAGAGTCAAACCGTTGTCTACACATGTCTTGAAAGATGAACAAGGCAAGGCTCATACGTACGTGGACTAAATTGATGAAGAACCTAAAGAAGTTGGGTTGAGACAGTATACTGGATGAGTACCGAGACGTTTAGAGAGGGCAATGTGTGGGGGTGGGGTATGGCTGAGCTAGCAACTAGAGAATGGATGGTTGCTGTGTACGTGGAGCTCAAGGGTGGAGGAAGGAACCATGGGTATGACATTATAGAAGATGTATGCAAATGAAGCAGCACAGCAATAGTGTAGTGGGCAGAGCATCTGCTTAATGAGCAGGCATTCCCGGTTCGAGTCCTACTGCAGCACGGTCTATTTTACATGGCAAAGCACGTTAGAACCACTTTTGTTGTTGCAAAAACTACTAAATAACACATATTTATGAACTAGAGTACTGCAGGAAATGCATATCTGAAGTGTCAATGTCATAATGAATAAGGCAGTACTAAGCAGGTGTAAGAACAAATAAGCAGTAGTAAGCATATGCAAGCACTAATAAGCATGTTTAAGTGCATCTGCATGGAGGTAAGCACTACCTACACAGATTAATCAATATGGAAGTTAATTGAGTAGAAGAAAGTGTAACCAAAAGTTAGCAGTGCTTACCTCTATGCAAACACGCGCACACCCAGTTACGACTGGTTTAAAGTGCCTTAATCACTCTGTATCCAACGGCCCGTGTTCTGCCCAGCAACAAAATAAACAGCCTCTGCAAGGTTTGAACCAAGGACTCTGCACACCATACACAAAGTGATTTAGCACTAAGCCATGGCAGATAGACATAATCCTGACGTTTTCGCAAACATAGCATCCAGCAATACCATTCAACATTACAGGACATATAGCTATACATGTAGATGTATGTGTGTACGTATATATCTATATATCTATATATATATATATATATATATATATATAGATATATATAAATATAGATATATATGTATATATATATATATATATATATATATATATATATATCTCACTCTGTATTACATATGTGTATGTATATATATATATATATATATATATATATATATATATATGTATATACACACACACATACATATATATATATATATAATATAAATATCCACATATTGATATATACATATGCAGACATCCATACATCTATATGTTGTCAGATAT
Source organism: Protopterus annectens (assembly GCF_019279795.1). Lineage (NCBI taxonomy): Eukaryota > Metazoa > Chordata > Ceratodontiformes > Protopteridae > Protopterus > Protopterus annectens. The sequence continues at coordinate 895,726,108 of NC_056730.1, read as the reverse complement.
ATATATACAGCAATATATATCTATATATATATATATATATATATATATATATATATGTGTGTGTGTGTGTGTGTGTGTGTGTGTGTGTTTATACACAGATATATATCTGTGATATGATACAGCACATAAGAATGACATATATGACCACAGGCACCGCCAGTGGGGGTGAGGGGGCTCAATCAACATACGTGTTGCACGTACCGATACCCCTCCCAGCCAAACAGGTGAAACATACAAACACACACACAAAGTAAACAAACCACTGCTTTCCAAACACAGGCAAGATACAACCAGTGGGAGAAACATTGTGGACCTGCTAAGTCTAATCTAGAAACAAAGACAAGCACGTCCCTTGCGGGACAACCCAAAAATTCTTGGGTATTTGGATTCCTATCATTGCACCGATTCGTCCTGGAAGGGCACGTATGTTCTTGGACTACAAGGTTGAGAAAGCCTGATGATCCATGAGTCGAGACAACATACGTGATGGGTCCCAAGAAGTGGAGAGTGGGCAGTGTGTAGTGGTGTGGTTAGACTCGACCTGCACCCAGAGAAAGGATGATTGCTGTGGAGGAGGAGCGGGGGGGGGGGGAACGATGGGTATGAAATTATGGGTTGAGGCGTGCCGGTGTTGGATGGAGCGGTTCTAATCGGACCACCTCGTGGATGTAAGCAATAGTGTGAATTGGGCAGAGCATTCACTTAACGAGCAGGCATTCCCGGTTTGAGTCCCACTGTAGCACAGTCTATTTTACATGTCAAAGCATGTTATAACTAATTTTGTTGTTGCAAAACCCACTAAATAACACCAAATAACACATGGTTGCAGCTCCCTACTGAAGGCATGTAATCCGGTCTAATTGGCATCACAACTTATTATTGTTGTCCTCACCCCCACCCAGGGTTTGAGTGTCCAAATCTACTTCCAAATTCAATGTATATGCACAGCTGCTCCTGTAGAAAAAATGGACAGCTATGGGCCTTCCCTTCAGTCTTCCTGCACATCCCTGGCTATTTTTTTCCTACTGTCTTTCTCTCTTTGTGCCCCTTTTTTACCTCTTTCCTATCAACCCCTTTTTCTTTTCTTTTAAAGAAATTAGTGCTGGGGTAAGTGGGACTAAGCACTTTTAAGCAGCAGTAAGTGGGTTTGAGCCTGTCTGTGCAGCAGTAAGCAATGCCTACACTGGTTAAGCAATGTAGAAGCTGAGTGTAAGAAGCTGTAACCGGAGGTTAACATTGCTTATCCTCATGCAAACCAGCGCAAACCTGCTTACAATTGTTTAAAAGTGTCTTAGTCACTCTGTATCCAGCAGCTCTCGTCCTGCCCAGCAACAAAATAATCTGCACTCCGAAAACCCCGGACCCTGCACACTATGGTCAAAGTGAGTTACCAATAAGCCATGACAGATACACATACAGCAGCATGTCAAACCTGGGATGTCGGTTCAGCGGAACTGAGAGATGAGGCTGGGCAGGTGTGTGAGCAAACTGCTGCTTCTCAATCCCCTGACAGGATGCTACCAGTGGGAGAAACAGTGTAGACCAGCTAAGTCTAATCTTGACTCAAAAACAGGTTGTCCCTGGCGAGACGAACCAAAAATCGTGAGTCAATCCAATGTTTACATGTGTCTCGAAAGATGAACAGGGCAAGGCTCGTACGTATGTAGACTAAACGGTTGAAGAGCCTGAAGAAGCTTGGGTCGAGACAGTATACTGGATGAGGACCGAGACATGGAGAGAGGGCAATGTGTGGAGGTGTATTATTGCTGGGCTAGCAACTTGAGAATGGATGGTTGCTGTGTACATGGAGCCCGGGGGGGTGGGGGAAGGAACCATAGGTATGAAATTATGGAAGATATATGCAGATGAAGCAGCACAGCAATAGTGTAGTGGGCAGAACTTCCACCTAATGAGCAGGCATTCCCGATTCGAGTCCCAATGCAGCACACTCTATTTTACATGACAAAGCACGTCATAACCAATAGTTTTGTTGCAAAACCCCCTAAATAACATATATTTATGAACTGGAGTACTGCAAGAAATGCACATGTGAAGTAACAGTGTCATATTGAATAAGGCACTAGTAAGCAGGTTTAAGCACAAATAAGCAATAGTAAGCATATGTAAGCACTACTAAGTGGGCCTAAGCCCGTTTGCGCGGCGGTAAGCAATGCCTACACTGGTTAAGCAAATCTGAAGCTAACACCTTGTAAGCAGATGTAACGGCAGGTTAGCAGTGCTTATCTCCATGCAAACCTGCTAACAACTGCTTAAAAGTGCCTTACCAACTCTGTATCCAGTGGCTGTTGTTCTGCCCAGCAACAAAATAAACAGCCTATGCTAGGCTCGAACACAGAACCCTATACACCATAGCCAAAGTGATTTACCACTAAGCCATGTCAGATATACATAACCCTGATGTATTCAAAACATATCAACCAGCCCAGTCATTCAAAAGTACAGAGAATGTATTCCAACATGTAAATGTATGTGTGTGAGTAAATATATTAATTTCTGAACAGATACAATATATCAATAGATGTAAATATATATGTATATATATATATATATATATATATATATATATATATAGATATATATATATGGCCACACATCTGTAGATAGCAATGATAGATTGACAAATACAAATACGTCCCCATGCACCATTAATGGGGTTGAGATGTCCCAAACAATATACGTCGTGTACGAATAGGCACCCCCCCAAACCACAGCCAAACATGTCCGCCCTGCAGTACACTAAGGTGTTACAGATCCCATAAGCAGGACCTGACATGACATGTGCACAACATGTAAACAGTACTACAACCCACCTGTATGATGTCAGGCTGGTATTGGTAACATATCATGCAGTACAGTGTGGCTCCCATAGGAAATGTAAAATATGGAAGCTATCAACATCCCTAATATACATATACACAGATACATATATGTAGATACAGATATACATATCTATATATATATATATATATATATATATATATATATATATATATAGTGTGACTACACAGACGCATGTAGAGATATGTACAGTAAGATACATATGTAGAAGGTGCACACAATATGGAACAGCCACTATGCCTACAGTTCACACCTGAACAACTGGACACTGTATGGGCCACCCATACAATTACAATTGTTGCCTGCAACATATCCCCACAGAGAGGTCATAGGAAAAACACCACACACGTTTGCAGAAATGGAAAACCTTTATTTGTGTACTATTACATGTCATATAGCTGTGCAGATACTGACATCCATATAATATATATAAATAATGTAGTATAAGGTACAAGCATACACATACACTAATTAATGAATGTGTTTTATATACATTTATTTTAGTTTAACTAATGTTATTTCAAAGTTAGGAATTTATAATGTCAGACTTTATGAGAATTGTGACAGTGTGAGGTTATTAATTAAGTTCAATTGTATTTAACTAGTTAATTAATTAATTGATGATTAAGTGATGTAATTTGCATTGATAGTATATAAGCTGTGTTTTTTGTCTGTTACACTGACTCTGAGGAAGCCATTAATTTGGTGAAAGCGCTTAGTCGGTGAATAAATTGGATTATCCAAGTCCTGACGTGGTTGCTGTGTTTTGAGGCTGTGATCGAACTGTTCTATTTATCCATATAAACAGAGTAATGCAACTGTGAAACAGTGATACAGTAGTCTGGAAACGTTCACAGCTTTTGCTGTCCAGGCCAATGCCTTCATATTGTACAATAGTAAAGACAGACTGGGCCACAGGATACCAAACAATCAACAGTATATAATACAACTGTATAGTTCAACAGCCTCCATCTACACGATGTACAAATTCACTAGGTGTTGAAGACTTCAGTTGACCAAATGGGATGTAACTGCTACATAACAAGGCATAACTGACACCATCACAAGCACACTGACAAACAACAGTCTTGTATGGCAGGAGGCAGTAGGCCTGCATTAACCCAATATATGTGAGTAATGGAAATATAGGTGACGTATACTGTACTGTGCATGCAGATACCTTAAGGCAGCTCACCCCTGATTCCCCCACATTTTGTAACAGCCTAGGTCAGTTATGGTGCATCCCACCCCTAGACACAATACTACAGGCCCATATACCACTGTTACATACACTGGCCTTTGGAGTGCATAAGTGCACACATGTATTGTTTTGGTATAGCCCACACATATATGACCCCAGCACCACTGTATGTGTGGGGTATACGACAGCAGTGGACTGGTGGCAGCAATGGCAGTGTGATATACACACAGCCCACTACAGAACAACCCCTGACAGCATGTCATGTGCAAAGCTTGGTATGTAGGTGGAGGAAAGAGGCTGGAACACAGGCCCATATGTGGGAAACTGTTACCATACACTAAGCAAGTTGCTGGTGTTACAGGATAGTCATACTTTTAGCTAGGGAATTGAGGTTAGAAACATAAATAGATGTAGCCATGTACTGAGGGAACTCAACACATACACTGCCAGTGACATATCCGACCCAGGGCCTGTGTGATGGACAGACAAACATGATAGGCACACCTCTGGCCACCTACAGGATAGGCCCACAGTTTAGATCTATGCAGACAGACTTCATTCCAAGGTAAACTAGTATGTACACACACACCCTGTAACACCAGTACTATACAAAGCATAACACGTCTCTACTCACACTCTGTTTGTAGTTCTCGAACCTCCTACAAATATGTAGTTGGCCTAAGTTTGCCAGTTCCCCTGGAAGAGGTACTGCTACCTGCTGTCTATAACACCAATGCCCACACACAGGAAGGATGTCCATCACACAGGAAAGGTAAAAGGATCACACCACGCCCACATGATTTAGGGATTTATAGTAGCTGGTTGCCATGACAGTGGTAATTGGAGGTACTATGCAGCAAGTTGCATGCAGTTAGCAAGTGTAGGACACTGATTAGTGCAGAGGCCATCACCTGATCAAGTGCATCACCTACTAAAGCCAGGCTGCAATCTACCCCAAACAGCTCAGTCCATTTGCAGGAGAGAGAAAGCAAGAAAGAAAAAAAAAAGGGAAAAAAGAAAACTGACAGACATTTACAGCTGAAAATGCAGCTATCTACGCAGCTGCCAGTCTTTAATACATACTTCCCACAACAGGTATGTGAAGTATATGTACATGTATTAGAATGTAGTACCTGGTCCATAGTACTGTGATATATGATGTGGAATGCATTATATGTGTCAGCAGGTGGTGTGATGATGGTCAACTGAGCAACTGCTATGGACAATAGTGTTTGTCCCTGTGGGTAGAGGGCCATAGCTGTTACCTGTGCAGGTCAGCACTGACAGGATGTCAGCCATCATAGTGTGTGTTGTGTAATAGGGATTATGCGTATGACGTGGTCAGTAGCCGGTGGTGGAAGTAATGCCAGAATGTACCTCACAAGACATCTGCAGCAGCTGGAAAGGCCACAGAAGTACCTCACAAAGAGGTTTACTGGCCTCAAACAAATGCCCTACACTGACCGCGTCAAAAAACTCCAGCTTTACTCAGTAGCATATTGCTTGCTCTGAGGTGATCTCTGCCTAACATATAAAGTTATGTCAAACCCAGAGCTGTTGGACATGCTACACCTAAAGAAATCCCAATCCCTCCAAGCTACAGCTCTAGGGACCTAAATCTTGTCACCACAATAAACAGGACATGCTGGAGGGATAGATTCCTGTCCCAGAGACTTCCCATACTCTGGAATAGGCTACCCATCTATATCAAGCAAAGTTCTTCATTAGCACTCTTCAAGAAAAATCTTGATGAGTGGATGGGAAATAGGAAATACAGGTGAATCTGTAATGTAGCTTGGCAGAATGCCATAGGTGTGTAATAGAGTTACCTGCAAACAGGTCCCATATATACCCCAGTAATGTCAGGCTGTGTCCATATATGGCACCTGTCTGTGTTGTACCAAGGCAGAACAGTGCAGCTGTGCAGGGAGGTGTTGTGAGATTGTAGAGCTGATGTCTGAATGTACCCCGCATATAGGTATGAATTTTGGAGTGCCTTCTGTGTGGAGTCTGCATGTCCTCCCCGCGGTTGGGTAGCGTTCGAAAGACATGCTTGCGTAAATGGGCATGCCTTCGTTGAAGGTTGGGCGTCGTGCTGGCACCTCGGCGTTTCGTAAAAATATACTGCCAGTCATTAGCGGACCGGAGTTCCGCTGTGGCAACCCCTTACTGGGAAAAAACAGAAAGACAAAAAAAAATGTGTACATATGTCACAGATATAATATCTAAGTATAAATGTATATCAGCATGTATCTCCAGAAATATACATATACCCATGTGTAGATATATATATATGTGTACATATATATGAAGTCACGTATATCTGCACACATATGGATAAATACCGATATGCAAATGTCTACATCTGTACAAACACACACACAAAACAGATATGTATGGAAAGACATTTCCCCTATATCACTACCACAGTGGTGTGTGCTATGTGCGAGGCAGCAGCACACATAGCAATACACACAGATATCTACAGGTGGACAGGTATGTCACACGTTAGTCCTATCCTAGCACCACAATGTGAAGTATGCAATGGTAATATGGGGTAGTATGGCAGATACACACATGGAGGTGGTCAGGATTGGTAGATGTAGAGGACAGTCTACAGGGGTGGTATGTGACACATGGTGGGTAAACACCGTGGATGGTGTGTGTGGTCTGTGATGTGGATGCCCCATGGGCCCCAATATGGGCACAATGGGAAAAAGGCTCCCACTAAATGCCACTCACAACAGCAGTCCACGTCCTGAAGGTGCCATGTCTGGCGGCTGAGCAGGAGGAGCATGTAGGCCATGTGAATGTGTACTGGGCGCCTCAGACTGATGTAGTACATCACTCTTGTGTCTGTGGAGCCTGGCATGGAACAGACCCTAGACCTGAGCTCAGGGGACAGGAACATGTTAGTGTGTGTCCTGAGGGGGGTGGGCCAACATCCCCTGGGTGGTTCCACCTGATGGTATTGCTGTAACAGTACATGAGGAGGCCCCAAGTTGGCACACACATGTGATGTAGCAAGGTATACTGGTCAGATGGTGTGGAGAGGTAGATCAGCTGACCAATGGAGCATATACATGTTATTGTGTCACTGTCATAGTACATATATTGGTAGTGATAGTCTACATAATCCCGGTACATGTCCAACAGCATGCACAGAACCATCTGTAACACAGACTGTCAGATGTGCAGCAATCTCAGAGCAGCCATACCACTGGCATATATGTAACCATACTGGCCCTGACAATGGCATGCAAGCGAATAGTCTGTAACAGGCCAGCAATGTTAGTGGCCACACAGGGGACATGGCTACTATCACATAGCAAAAGGTGTTGTACAATACACTATCTGTCCAAACGGTAGTTAAGCTGTAGCCATACCTAATGAGTTGGTGTATAGTCTGTTGAATCTGATATGGTGAGAGGGGATGACAGAGATGTGTATTATGAACTGTTGTAATCTTGTCATATGAGTCGCTCAGGCCTGTTCCCATCCTCATGTTTTTCAGGTAAGATGGCACACATTAGGTTGCCGGTGTATTCAGCAGAGGTGAATGAGATCATCATAAACCACCTGGTTCATCACTACCAGGTCCTATTTGGCAGGAGGGCAGCAGGAGCGGACCGTCCTGTGGAACGATCCCGTCCACAGGGTCAGTGATGTCGGCCTGCATAACCACAGATGTTAAATTGTCCAATCTCACCTTCGTTCTTGCTGGATGGGTTCGGAGCTGATCCTCAGCTCCAACTCGGCCACTTACTATAGCTCGAGAGCTCTTTACTGGCTCGAGGCTACCCCTTATCCCAGAATTCCCAGCGCCAGCTACCCAGATCTCATTTGCCACGCTTCAGCTGCGAGGTTGCGACAATACTGGCTCAGGCTGAGTATAACTTTTTTTCTCTTCTTAAAATTCAATAATTTACTTGAAAGGTAGTATTTTCTTCACTGTTTTATAGTAGTTTATAAGTTATTTAGTCCTAAACCCCTTATCACATCATTTGCTGTGTTTTATGTGTTGTGTTGGCTGTCGCCAGGCCTTCTGTTTGTTTACCTGAACTCATTTAAGTTAGAGAGTCCCCCCCCCCTTAATGACAGCTGTTTAATTTAGAGGCTCTCCTTTTAAGGTTTTTATCAATATAATTTTTATTATTGTAGTGTGTCTGTTCGTGTGGTACTTCTTTCTTTTTTCTTAGTATATCCGAGGAAGTTAAAACCTCAGGGTTCAAAAAGTGTGACTCATGGTGTCAGAAGATGTCTCTGACAGATGGGCACACTAGTTGTGTTTATTGCTTGGGGGCTCTGCACCTGCAGGACTATTGCACTATTTGTCATGCCTTTAGTCCAAGGGTCCTACAGGAGCGGAAAAACAAGCTTATCCTCTGTGAATTATTAAAACAGGATTCTCTGGCTAAAGTATCTCAGCCAGCAAAACCTTTGAAACCAGTCAAGCCGTCAGCTCCATGTTCGGAACCGACCTGTCAGCTTGACAAATCAAGTGTGTCGGTGCCGGCTGGCACCGACAAGATTACCCCTCCGTCAGCTCCAATTGTTACTTCGGAGTCATCTTGGAGCCACAAAAGAGCTAGGTCTCCTTCTTTGGAGCCGATTTGCTCGGTGTCACAATCACCATTACTCCAAAGCAAGTCCAGTCATCGCTCATCTTCCCACTCCTCTCGATCATCGAGGTTATCAGATCAGGATGTGGACAGAGTGGTCAGTAGGTTGTTTAAGTCACAGGCCCTTGCTAAAATGCTTTTGAGCCCACCTCAACAGGCTTCAGTTCCATCTGCTTCGATTTTGATTCCTCCTTCGACTATACTTAGTTCGAAGCAGGAGTCCATAGTGGTTCCTTCGGCTCCGATGACATCCTCATCGGCTCCAACGTTGGCTCCGATTACCTCGATTCTTCCTCCCATCGAGGTATCTTGGTGCCGAAGCTCTCTGGTTGGCTCCGAGGGGAGAAGTGGCATTGGACCCTTGTCCGACCCTGCTCTCCCACTCAGAGCGTCGGCTCAGTTGAGCTCAGCCCCCACATCAGCCTCAGAGCCATCGCTCTCGGTGCAGAGTGATATTCCTGTCTCTTTGGAGCTGAAGCCCTCCTTGTGTCGAGACCATGATGCCTTCGGGGTCATGCGGAGAGTGCTGTCCCCACAGACGGCTTCACTATTGGTTCCATCGGCTCTGTCCCCCTCGGTGCCTGTGACAACCTCTGCTCCTCCTCCAGTCCCAAAGCGTAGGGAACCTATGCCCCAGGACACCCCATTGGGTGAACCCTCTTCTTTTGAAGCCTTCCTAGAGCATTCTGAGAAGGATCCCCAGACGAAAAAGTGCAAGAGGAAGCACCTAGACTCCCCTGAGTCTGTCACCTCAGATACAGACATGGATGAATCGGAGGGGTCTCTAACGTCCCCCTCTGAAGATGTTTACTTTTCGGATATCCTTGAGATTCTCAGGCAGAGGTGTAGCTGGACTTCCCTAGCCCCCTCCGAGGACGAGTCTGTATATCTGGACGCATTTGGTTCCCGACCTTCCACCTCCTGGATGTCTCCGCCTTTTGATCCACTCATGTCTGTAGTGTCTCGAAAGGCTTGGTCTGCTCCAGTTTCCATGGAACCTGTCCCGAGGAGACCCAATAAATTCATCACAGCTCCCCATGGCAAACAATTTTTAACTAAAGGTGTCCCAGTTGATGCCATGGTGGTAGCAATAGCCACAAAGAGAGAATTAGCTGAAACCTCCTCATCTGTCCATCCACTGAATAAAGACTCTCGTATGATGGACAGATATGGGAAACAAATGTTTTCATCAGCGACTTTCTCCTTTAGGTCCCTGAATTATATTTCCCATTTTACTAGGCTTTAGAGGGATCTCCTAAAAGAGCTTGGAGATACCCTATAAGATCCTACAGCTGAGGGAGCTTCAGCCAAGGTAGCTACCCAGCCTGCGTCTCTTAATTCAGTAGTCAACTCCTCCATGAGGCTTATTTTGTATGCAGCCGATGGAGTGAGTAGAGCTGCGGGAACAGGAGTAGCTCTTAGGAGACATTCCTGGCTGTGGCTGTGTCAGTTTGCAGAACCTTTCAGAGCGTCCTTCACCAATACCCCATTTGATGGCTCCTCTGTCTTTGGGCCTCAGGTGAAAGACACGCTTACCAGGTGCCAGCAGGAAGGCAAAACACTTTCTGATGTCGGAGTCTATTTTTCCACTCCTACCGACCATACCCAAAATGTCAGAATGGTGGAAAGATGTGGTTTCGAAAATCCCAAGGACCCTTGCCTGATGCATGTGGTGAATTTTCCCCAGGGGCAGAGGAGGAAATAATAACAATGGCAGATGCCGCCCTTGTGGCAGAGGGGGTCCGCAAAATCAGGGTGACAGAGATACGTTCTCTTCCAAACCCTATCAACATCCCTGAAGGGATGCCTGACTGCTCAACTCTGGAGGCAGTTGGGGGAAGGCTTTCATTGTACCCAACCACCTGGCAAAATATTACAAAAGACAATGGGTACAAGCCATTATATCTGGAGGTTACAAGATTCCCTTTCATCAACCCCCCTTTGTTTCAAAAAAATCCATTCCTTATCTGGACGACTGGCTCCTCACTGCTACCACCAGGCAACAACTTATAGAAGCACAAGATTACACCATTGCATCCTGTGCTCAACTAAGCATCACAATAAACTTCAAAAAAATCTGCCTTGTTGCCCTGTCAATCTATTACATACATAGGAGCAGAGCTAAACACAAGAAGAATGATTGTAAAATTGCGTCAGGAAAGAGTTTCCATTATTCGAAAACAAGTGTCACTTCTCCTGAGGAGCAAAAGAATTCAAGTCAAATATGTTCTTCAAGCTCTAGGGTCCATGGCAGCAGCCATTCTTCTAGTTCCTTTAGCATGCTTTCACATGAGAATCCTTCAGTGGCTTCTTTTCACACAATGGTCCTTCCAGGAATTACCCATGTCTCACATGATGCTAATTACGGAATCTTGCAAAAGACACCTTTCCTGGTGGATGGTCTCCCCACTAGTTACTCAGGGCAGACCTTTTATGGAACCCCATCCAGTCACCACAATGACCAAGGAAGCTTCCCTGATAGGGTGGGGGGGACATTATCTAGGGCAGACAGTTCAAGGCACTTGGCAACCTCACGAGTACCACTTGCACATCAACGACCTGGAGATGAGAGCGGTGCTCCTAGCATTGCAAGCTGTTCAAGACTCTCTCCCTGCCGGGACTATTGCAATACAGATGGGCAATATGTCAGTGGTTTGGTACATCAACAAACAGGGTGGAACCAGGTCTTTCCCCTTGTGCCGAGAGGCCCTCAGACTGTGGCAATGGGCGATTTCCTCCCAACGTTTTCTTACAGCAACGCACATCTATGGGACATCCAATATAATAGCGAACAGGCTCAGCAGGGCGGGGCGATCCTCATGCCTCACGAGTGGTCTCTGAAACAGGAAATTTTGGATCTTATTTTCTGCAAATGGGACCAGCCTTGCTGCAATCTCTTTGCATCTCCCCTCAACAAAAAATGCAGCAGCTACTGCTCCCTTGTTCCTCCTCCAGGTCAGACACTCAGGGATGCTCTAGTCCATGACTGGCCTCAGGGACTTCTTTATGCATTTCCTCCCTTTCCCCTAATTCCAAAAGTCATTCAGAAAGCAAAATCGTTGGGTTGCAAAATGATCCTCATTGCCCCCTGTTGGCCTCGACAGGTTTGGTTTCTGTTCCTTCACCCCCACCTTCTAGCCCAGCCTTGGATTCTGGACCCAGTACCGGACCTCTTGAATTATCAATCAGGCGGGCTACACCAATCCCTCCAATCTCTCAAGCTCACAGCTTGGTTACTCCACTTCCAGTCTTAGCCAGGCTCCCCAATATTTCCCCAGCAGTGCGTGATATTATTGTTTCCTCCCATAAGAAAAATACAAGGAAAGTCTATGCTAGCAAATGGAAAAAATTCTCTTATTGGGCAGAATCCAGAAATTTAGATCCTTTTACAGCTCCTATACACAAGATTTTGGATTTCTTAGCCGAACTGTTTCATTCTGGTCGAGCTGCTGCTACCATGAGAGTACAATTAGCTGCCATTTCAAAGTTTCATATCGGAGTTTCTAACTCCAGCTTAATGTCTCACAAACTCTGTAAGGCCTTCATGAGAGGTACATCTCTACTTAGACCCCTAGTAAAAGAGCCCCTTCCACCTTGGGATCTCAATTTGGTTCTGGCCTCCTTGATACTACCACCCTTTGAACCAGCAGCATCATGTTCCTTGAAATTTCTCTCTTGGAAAACTCTTTTCTTAGTTGCTATTACTTCTGCCAGACGTGTCTCAGAACTTCATGCACTATGTGCTCGCCTTCCATACCTAGTTTTTCACAAATACAGAGTTTCTCTGAGAACCAACCCATCTTTTCTACCTAAAGTTTGCTCAGAACACAATTTGAATCAGTCTATTGACCTTCCTGTCTTTTTCCCTAATCATTCCAACAAGGCAGAATACAAATTACACCAATTGGATGTGCATAGACAACTGCGTTTCTATCTCCATAGAACTAAAGAAATGAGAAAATCAGATCAGTTGTTCCTTTCATTTGCTAACAACAAACAAGGCCTTCCAGTTTCTAAAGTAACATTGTCAAAATGGTAATCGGACACCATTGTCCATACCTACCACTTGAGACAAAAAGATCTTCCAACAAAACCCAAAGGTCATTCAACCAGGTCAGTAGCTACTTTGGTAGCATTTCAATCTAGATTGCCCATAGATTCAATTTGTGCAGCAGCTGCTTGGGCAGATCCTCATACATTCATTTCTCATTACAAAGGAGATGTGGTCTCACGGGGAAGAGCTTCCTTTGGTTCCACTGTTCTGAAAAGTCTGTTTCAATGAGCCACCCAGGATTGAGGTGCTAGGGACGCTGTCCCATCCAGCAAGAATGAAGGCGAGATTGGCCAACTTAACATGAAGTTATGTACCTACCATAATGTTCCATGTTAGTTGTCCTTCATCTCGCCTTCCTTCTTGCGTCCCTCCCTCCTTCCCCTTCCTCGAGGATTGAGAGGAGTTTCTCAATGGTTTCACTGGCTAATTTGTTTTGTTATTAGTCGCTTCTCAGCCAATCCATGACAATTAACTGTATATCCAGGTTTATTAATGGATTATCTTCTATAATTATGTCTAGTGTGAGTTATTTCAAATAAGATCTGGGTAGCTGGCGCTGGGCATTCTGAGATAAGGGGTAGCCTCGAGCCAGTAAATAGCTCTCAAGCTTTTAGTTAGTGGCCGAGTTGGAGCCGAGGATCAGCTCTGAACCCATCCAGCAAGAAGGAAGGCGAGACGAAGGACAACTAACATGGAACGTTATGGTAGGTACATACAATCTTTTTACGGGCAGGTCCGGAATAACTGCAGCGACCTGCTTTGCAATGCCCGTCGGCGTGCTGCCGCAGTCCGGGGGGGATCACCTTGCCACAGGGGGGAGCCATGCCATCCATCCCCCTGACACATGTGGAGAAGCTGCTGGCCAGCCTCGTGGCACCTGCCGTTCCGGAACACCATCAACCACTGGACCCCTACGTGGAGGTGGGTGTCAACCACACACCAGCCGTGGAACGTACAGGTAAGGACACATCAGTAGACCACTGTTGTGTAAATATCTGCAGTGGTACAGGTAGATCATGCATATCTGATATGTCATACAAATACTGTGTTGCTGCATTGTAGTGATACCAGATGTCCAGATGTGGTAGTATTGTGTGACTTTATGGTTGATGTATGGTAGTACTGTGCCCGGCCTGTAGTAGTGCCACAGGTGTGGCTACTGACATTGCATCTCTCACCCACTTATGTAAGACCCTCTGGGGTAACAGCAAGGCAGCAGCCTGAAGCTGGTGAGTATGTCTTATGTAGATGCATGCCAACACACCAGACATGTAATGGTGATGTTATATTCCATGCACACATCTAGCACATCTACCCTAAATGCATGCTGTACATGTGCATGTAGTGTTGCTGTGGAATGCATGGTCTCACAGGAGCGAACATGATGGGATATTGAAAGGGCATGTCACACACCTGCATGACAACTAACATCCTGTCATTGCGGAATGTGTTCACAGGGGGTAACATACTGTTGGTAGACATGGCCTACAGTAGCGACATGTTCTGGGCAACACCCATGTACAGCGCAACACCAGTGTACATACCTGCAGGGCAATGCCAACTGCTACTGAGATACACTATGGCATACAGCATTACAGTAGTCCACATTATCAGCTGGGTCTAAGCTGCAACATGTGTGCAGTGTATGGGACACTGCAAGCTGCCACATATGTGTAGGGCTTACCTGTCATGCATCTGCATAAATGCTGAGGGGGGGTTCTCAGCATGAAACACCAGTCCAATGCAGCTGGGATCCTAAGGATGGTAGGAATGGCTCTGTCTGCATATAGTCAGGTCCAGGACCTGTGGCAGCTGTAACCCTACCCAAACTAAAATAGTGATGGCATTGTGTGAACACCAGGGGATGTGCACATGAGTAGATCTTACAATCATGCAGAATAGGGGGACATGTGTAGGGTAGGCTGAACATACACTGGCAATTGCAGAAATCCCATGCCCGTATACCCCTGCCATGAGCAGTGACTGCTGTAGTACACACAACAAGAGGTGTGATAAACCATCATGAAAAGGGTGTGCACACATATCCCTACATGGTGTGTATGTATTGCGGTCAGCAGCCACACACCTAACAGTTTGTAGACACTGCATGTGAAAGTACAGGACATATGTTACATACCGGGCATGCGTACAGCTAAGATCTGCAGTGCTGTGGTCCCATGGCAGATTACAGACGTGAGTGTAAAAACAATAAAGGTGTGTACACCCCCCATAGCCAAGGTATGCTCTGATGGTTGTCAGTGTAAGCATTTCTGCAGTGGCCATACATGGTCTGTTGATGTTGACAGCTGTAAATCAGGCATCAGGCATTCACCAATGACAACAGTCCACATATCATCCCAGGTACGTGTTGCTGAAACACATAGGGGCTGTGAGAGGTACAGCTGGCATAACTGACACGGTACTACACATTCCAGCTGTTGTGTTACCCATATAGCTGTCATTACCCAAATTGAGTGGTGTTGAACACTTGCCTTTACATCCTAGATTGTGTAGTCCTTGTCATTAATATGACTGTTGCATTACATATGTTGTTTTATCATAATGTACACATAGCAGATTCATACAGTGGGATACATGTGGGAGGGTATACACAACTGTGACGTTTACTCATGACAGGTATATGGTTGTATACATATAGGTGTATAGATGTCTACATGTACATACACAGGTATACACATACAAATGTCTGTGTACACATCTGTATAGTGCTACATATATATATGGCCATGTGTACACCTCTTTGTTTGTACATATGTATACATATCTATACATATATGCATCTATACATATGTGTATATATAGGTATATGTATATGTACATATAGATATATGTGTATCTAGCCATGTACGTATGCACATCCTATGTGTACAGATATCCCTAGTTGTGTTGGTGTATATATATATATATATATATATATATATATATATATATCTATGAATGGGTCCCCTACTATTTACCGAAACGTCGATTCGCCGACAAAGAAATCACCGACACCAAACGACCGACAACGCAGTTGAGCGACACGCTGGAATCCCGACAGCCGGAAGACCGACAAGGGGAATGTGTAAGCGCGACCTGGTAAGTATGCGATAGTGAGGGATTTAGGAGTAGGGAGCGGACAGGTAAGTGTGCAATAGTGAGGGATGTAGGGTTAGGGTGTGTGATAGGTGAGTGTGCGGTAGTGTCGGAGCTTGGGGTTAGGGGTGAGTAAGTGAGTTAGGGTTAGGGTGCAGGTAGGAGTGTGCGGTAGTGTCGGAGCTTGGGGTTAGGGTGGGTAAGTGAGTTAGGGTTAGGTGCAGGTAGGGAGAGTGTGTAGTGTCGGAGCTTGGGGTTAGGGGTGGGTAAGTGAGTTAGGGTTAGGGTGCAGGTAGGGAGAGTGTGCGGTAGTGTTGGACCTTAGGGTTAGGGTTTGGGTTAGGGCTAGTGGATATGTCCGGTAGTGTACTGTGTTGTTTACGTGTAGTGTGTCGGTGTTATGGTGTTCGGTGTTTTGCGTTGTCGGTACTTTTTGTTGTCGGTCGTTTGGTGTCGGTGATTTCTTTGTCGGCGAATCGGCGTTTCGGTAAATAGTAGGGGACCCCTATGAATATATGTGCATACATATCTATACTGATATACCTCCTACTGTCGATATATCTGTAGATATCCATACGTATATGTGCATATGTATCACTATATTTATATGTGTAGACATATATTACTCTGTATTCTGTATATGTGTGTGTGTGTGTGTGTGTGTATATATATATATATATATATATATATATATATATATATATATATGGACATATGCATACCCATCTGTATATGTTGATATGTATATGTGTAATCATCAGGTATGTATAGCAGGTATATTGGTAGACTATTGCTACTGTAATTGGGATTGTCTTCACAGACATGGTGTGTGTGGGGAGGTCACATCTGCTTTCCACGTGTGTGCCATTGGCTACTGACAGACATCCTAGTAAAGTACCACTACTAGCACATAATGCCCCCATAGACTGCAGCACAGATATTGGCCAATATATGTGGACATTCTGAAACACTCTTTACAGTCCAGAGGTATACACAGAACCCCTTAGTGCTAAACATGTGTGCCATGCATGACAATATGGATGTTAGCCATGTAGATGGGTGTAACACATAACGACTGGTATACATATGCCACCATTGGTTATGCATTCATACACCCCTGTCTGGCCTGACACATAATAACCACTGGTACAGGGGTGCCATGGCCACATACCCACTAGATATTGGCATACATCTGTACAGCATCCCACTGCTATGTCTGACATGCATGACTGTTAAGGGAGACCTGGCAGCAGTACATCCAGCAAGTATCTCCACATGACATCTCACTGGATAAGTACACTAAGCTGCTAGACATGTTACAATGCACTGTGCAGGCTAGAGGCAGATTGGCTTAACACTGGCCAACATCTCCTATGGGGGAATGCACTTGTACCTGCATATATAGCAGTCTCTGCAGGCATGTCACAGCACAGGGTAAGATACACATGTGTGAAGGTGCATAACCACATCCAATGTGAACACAGCCACAGCCACATATGGTAAGCTAGCCTAAAAGTACAGTAAGTTTGTTCAACGCCATCCTCATATGTGCCACTCACAGACTAACCCTACATATACTGGGCTGCTACACGGTGTGGTCTGCTGGCTGTCTGTGGTATGGGACATGTGTGTATATGGCCCTACAAACAATACGGTAACATACATTGGAGCAGCATGTAACATCAGATAGGACGGGACTTATAACAATGACATCTACTACAGTCTGTACACAGGCTAAAGAACATGTTAACAATACACACACTGTCAACATTCACCATAGTTACACAGACCTCAGTACTGTACAAACAACCACGGAATGTCCTGGTAATGTTGTCAAATATTACCCGTATTGTACATAACATGTGTAGCAGTCTGATGTCTCACTGGCTTGCTATCAGATATGATGACCCTAATGATGGTGTACAGCACATATACACCTCTTAATGCATGACATATGTACAAAGGTTGACAGAGTTGTGGCTGGAAGCACATACAGGGGGCCAATATTGACATGTTGCTGTGATAACCTCATGCATGCACTGTAGTAACAGGGTTTGTTGCAGCATGTGTCCTATGAGGGATATGAAGTCAGTAACTGTCACGGCTTTCACCATCTACAGACTGCAATCCTCACACTACCTTCTGCAGTTCACAGATATGTGCTCTGTGGGTAACACATGACACCAAGGGCACAACACACTGCCCAGTCTGCAGACGACCCTGCAGATGCGGATTCCTCATAAACAAAGAACTGACATGGCAGGTATTAAACATGTAGGACGACCATATCCACACACACACACACACACACACACACACACACACACACACACACACACACACACACACTGTTAAACCAACATTACTCCACATGCAGTATAGCAGCACTTACAGTTTTTAGTCAGGTCAGACACATCCCACTCATGTGTGTTTCCCTGTTTCCACAGTGTATGTTGTTAGGGGTAAATACCCAATCCATCGCAGATGCTGTTCGCCAAACAACAGATCTAGTTCCTGCCCACAGTGAATGTAAAGGTCCAACACTAACATGATGGTCCTAGATATTGGAGTGTGTTTCCATGCAGTTGGCTATGGGAATGTTACCACAGCTGTTCCACATGCAGTCATCTAGAGGAGGACTGCAGTTGGTGCAGAAGCCATCAGCTGATCATGACCATCACTTACAAAACACAATCTGCTGCCTAGCAAAGCAGGTGTACATCCCACATCCACCAGAGAGGGTGTGAGAGGGACAGACAGAGACAAAGTATGTCAGGGAAGGTGTGGGTGAGTAAAACCTAAGCATGTTTATGTCACACACCTACCAGTACAGGGTTTCAAACACCTGACTGACTATGCATAGCTATCACATGTGTATGCAGTTATTGCATTGCATGCGCTACATAGGTTACATGTTGGTGAGCTGTCCAAATGTATATGTGCTGGTGAGTGACATCTGCAACACTGTTGTGTTACAGTATGTGTAGCACACAAGCCTGTCCACATGAACAGGTGTCAGCGTCAACACAGCCACACTCTCTAAGGGACTCATACACATTGCCACACTTGGCAAGGTAATGAATATACTTCCTAACCAGTTACTTTTCCATAATTCAGTAATGCATAGGTATCAATTGGCCCACAGGGGTTATCCTGGGGTTCTATTGTCAAAGGGTATGTGACGGTGTCTGACATTAGAGAGCATACTTAAACATGCCAATGGGGTTGGTAGTGGGTGTGAATGTGGTCTGAAGCATCATACACCACACACACAGACACAGGGTGCTAGTACCGGCGTGCTTGCGTGCATTGTTTCACAGGTGTGTAGTGGTTGATGGTGCCAGATGGCTGTACAAGGCTAGGTGAGGGGCATACCTTGGCATCAGGCCACATGAGAATGATCTGCATTATGGCTAAGGGGTATAGTGTCTGGAATGGCCCACACAGGTGGGTATAGTATTCACCATCCAGTCACCTGGGTTACTATTGTGCGTGGCCAGTGCTGTGCAATGCTTGCCACGTATGTGTTCTATATGCTATGACATGGATAGGGTTTGGAATGTGCACACATTCCACATTCATGTACAGTGGCATGTAGAAGTGTACCTGGTTTGCCTGGCCCATGTTGTGTACACAGAATATTATCATCAGATGTGACAGTCCCGCCCTCATGTGTCGGGGCCAGGTAATGGACAACAGGTTGACCCTGCACCTACATTGATAGCATGCTACAGGTATTCCCTGGTGTCAGTGGCATCTGTCCATTCAGGGCATGTGTGTAAGGCATGGTATGTCCTTTGTGGATCACGTTTGATGGAACCACAGTTGTTGCAGGCGTCCAGTGGGAAACATACTGAGGGTGCACTGTCTGCAATTATATGCCTGTCGTACTGATGAACAGGGTGCCATGCCCTCTGTAGGCCACTGCATTCACACCATGGTTACTATTAGTCGCCAGTATGCAGTGTACTACACACATATTGGCTGTTGCCTCGGCATGTGTGTATTAATGAGACATGGGTTGAGAGTGTGCTCTGGGTAATACTGGGGTTACTAACTGTGATTGCCTGATCTTGATGTTATATGTATGGGTATGGATATGCAGTCCAGCCTCTCGGCTATTTCACAGCTGTTATCCCTGTACAGTGGACATTGAGATATGTACTAGGGCCACCATATAAGAAATTTGCAAAACCCGCTACACATTGGGCCCAGGTGTCACACATGCACACCCACCTCTGCACAGGATATGAGGTGCACACACACGCACACACCTGTCATGTCCGGTAGTTGAACCACTACCTAACTAGTTTATTACACTACAGCACTATGCAGTTCTAGTACGTGCCACAGTAATTACTGCAGTACTCTTTCCCCAAAGGTGTATATCATATTGGCTGACATTAGCAGGATTACCACAGTAGGGCATTTGTCATTTACTGAGTGTGACTAGCCTAAAATGCATTGCTCCCTACACAGACAGTGGAACACACACAAAACATCCACAACCAACATGTGCGGGTATAGAACCCCTAACAGACATCTATAACACACTACAGCATGGAGCTGTTATAGGACGCACCACGGGGATTACTGGAGGACTCCTTCCCCAAAGGTGTATAACACATTGGCTGACAGCGGGTTGCCAAAGTACGGCATTTGAAATGTGAGTGTGACTAGCCTCTAAGGCATAACTCCCTACACAGACATTGAAACACACACAAAACATCCAGAACTGCCATGGGTGGGTATAGAACCCTACCAGATTTCTGAATCACACTACAGCAGTATGCAGTTATGGCACACAGTATGGAGAGTACTGGGCTACAACCTTGCCAGAGGTGTATTTCGGGGTGGATGACATCAGCAGCCTTACCAAGGTAGATCATTATATTGTAGGTGGTGTGCCTACCCTAAAAAGTATTGCCTTCTACACAAAGAGATTCAGGCAGACACACACACACACACACACACACACACACACACACACACGCACACAGTTGCCAAGGCTGGAGTTAGAACTCCTACTTAACTAGTTTATCACACTGCAGCAGTATACAGTTACGGCACGTGTCACGGAGATTACTGACCTATCCCTTCCCCAAAGGTGTATTTCACAGTTGATGGCATTGGCACACTTGTCAAAGTGGACCATTGGAGGTTGTAGTGTCTGTGAATGGACTCAAAAGCACTGCTCCCTACACTGGCAAAGGAACACAAACACACACACACACATACACACTTGCCATGTGTGGGAATAGAACTCCTACCTAACTAGTTTATCATACTACAGCAGTACGCAGTTACAGGACGCAGTACGGAGATTACTGGGCTACAGCTTCCCAGAGGTGTATTACTAGGTGGATGACATCAGCAGCCTTGTCAAAGTTAAAAAAATGAATTTTAGGGCTTGTGAGTACCCTAAAAAGCATTGCTGTCTACACAGTCAGAGACAGACAAACATGCGCACACACACACACACACACACACACACACACACACACACACACACACACACACACACACACACACTTGCCAAGTCTGGGGTTAGATCTCCTACCTAACTAGTTTATCACACTACAGCAGTACACAGTTATGGGATGCGCCACAGAGATTACTGGGCTACAACTCTCCCAAAGGTGTATTTCACATTGGATGACCTCATCAGGCTTGTCATAGTAGGGCTATGGGGAGGGCGGTGTGTGCATGGGCCATAACCCATTCATCTAGGGGTTGACATGCTACATGCGGGCACACACGGGGTCATATTTCACATGTACGTGTATACAGCTGCTAGATGACTACTTCCTTGTACAGTCATGTTGCACAGCTGGCACATGCACCACATAGTGTGTGATGCTGATAGATACTGGTGGCTAGTATCTGCAGTGAGTGACATCTGCACCTCATGTGTTTGGGGCCCTTTGGCTGTATGCTGGGTGGGACAGGCCTGGATGGCTCCTTGTCACAGTCACCCTCTTCCACACATCTACGTACGTCTACCTTTGGCTTATTATAGTGTATTGTCCTGACATATATGTCTGTATTCCTATCAACTGGGTGTGCAAGGCATGAGTGGTGCATACTGATGAGTGTCTGCACTGACAGCTGCAACTGCCAGCTATGTCTGGTCCACTAGTGTTTGCAGACGTGGTCTTCATGTGTTTTAAGTGTGTGAGCATGTCCAGTATGACCATCTGTATTGAATGTGTGGACCGTGTACAGGTAGATTGTGCTGCAGTGCTGACCTTTGTGTTGTACACCGACAGGTAGTACGCTGTCTCTGCAGGGTATCCATCGATCATTTGGCTTACACTGTTACTACATTTCTGCATAGCGTGGGGACACACCTGACTGTTTCTACATTTCTACACAGGAGTTGGGGGGCACACCTGACTGTTATTACATTACTATGTAGGATGGGGGGGGCACACATGACACTTGTACACATTTGCTAAGACTGTACTGGTATGTCAGGTACTTCATTTCATTCTGTATTGCTAACTATAATGCTGACTAGAGGCATACCAGTGTACTACAGATCGTGGCTTTGGTTGCCTTACATACTATTGTCTGACTTCCTACCCTTCAGAACTAACATCCCACTGCTTGCCCTGCTATGGTCTGTCTGTGTAGGCCTGGAGGGGGTTACCATAGCCATCATTTTGGGGCCATGGCACAGGCTCTGTTTGGGTTTGTCTAGATCTGTCCTGCTGGCTGAGACTGTTGTTGGGTATTTGAACTATCCTGACTGGCATGTGTGGGTCATATGGGCAGACATGTCGCTCAGCACATTTCCTGTAGTGGGTTTTGTCACCCTGTGTAGTACTGGCTACTATGGTGACTCCAGTATGCATTACAGATGTCATGGTGTCACTGTGGGTGTCTACTGTCTGCTGCTATAACATTCAGCCACCCAGTTCCCTTGCATGCTCACATCCATACCATAGCCACAGGTAACGACACATTCTACTCCATTTCGCAATTGGTAGGTTGAGTGACTTACCTTGTGGGTGTGCCAGACTTGCAGGTGGTGCTGGTGGGCTGCCTATGTCGGATGCACATAGTACACTCCCTATTCATGGTTGAGCACAGGTAATGTCATGTTTGGCATCCTTTTTACTGTATGTGTGAGTCAGAGAGAGGTGTCATTCCCTGGGTCCCTACTGTGTCAGTGCATGTGCTATGCATTGCCTCTTTGCCAAGGCCAGGGCATACTGGGCATGCCTCCTTCTGCCTACTGGGGTAGGCTCAGGTTGTTCCTCCTCCAGGTCACTCTGTGCCTGTGCAAGCCTTGGCATTGGTGGGGGGCTGTGTGGCCCTGCCCCATGCTGTTCCTGCTGCAGCTGTTTCCACAGGATCATATTGTGTAGCATAGCACATACCATAACAATTTGGATACATGTAGCTGGTGAATACTGCAAGGCTCCACCAGATGTGTACAGACACCGGAACCGTGACATGAGCATCCCAAACACATGGTCTATTATATGTCTAGCCTATGCGTGTGCCTCATTATAGCATTGTTGTTCAGGTGTGTGTGCATTTCTGATGGGTGTCATCAGCCACGGCTCCAGTGTGTACCCAGTATCCCCCACTAAGTAACCGTATGGGATGTCCCCATTGGCAAATCTCTGGTACAGCTGCGTCAGATGCCATATGTGGGAATAGTCATAGCTTCCAGGGCAGCCAGTACACACATTCATTATAATGCCCTGGGCATCACATACGACCTGGCAGTTGATGGAGGGGATACTCCTGCAGTTGATGTAGGCCCTACCCTGCTCACCAGGTGGTGCTTTGATGCATATGTGCTGCGTGCAGTCTATAGCACCCACTACCTCAGGGTATTCTGCTATTTGGTGGAAGAAACGCATATTGCAAGTCAACACCTCACTGATGTTGAGGAAATATACATGCTCACTGGCATGTGCTGACATGGCATCCAGGAACTAGTGGAATACTCTGGATGCTGATGCCTGTGATATCCCTATGATATCCCCAGTTGTGCTATGGGAGGTACCTGTGGCTAGTACACCTAGGCCTACACAGACCTTGGTATCCACTGGGATATATTCCCCTCTGTCAGTTTAGTGTGACAGGTGTGGCCGGCACAGCTCAACACTTTGCTGTAGGAGGTCTTGGTCAACCCTATAATGCTCCACTATCTCCAGCTCATGTAGCCCCTGGTAGGTTACCCTGGGTCTGTACACTCTTCTCCATCTCCTCACTGTGGGTTGTTTGGCAGCATTCAAATCCTCACCACCATCAGCCTCTTGCACATGTTCTATATTGCCTGCTGCAGCCCTTCTCATTTTGTAGGTTTGTTAGTTAAAATTTCCCCGCTTGTATACACCGGTGGTGTAAAGTGTGGGAAAAACCATAAGGGAAGGTGTTTGCTTAGTTTATAGTAGTGTTCTGGGCTGGTTTGGTCTGCTGCCTGTGTAATTGGCTGATTCTGATACATTTCACCTGCCAGCTAATCTAGTTCTCCTTGATTACCTTCCTACTGCTGTTTTCCCTTCCCATTGCCTTCCTGTTTAAGCCCGTTTGCGTGCAAACAGAGTGCTCATATGTGCACACTGCTGCTGTTTCCTGGTTTAACTTCTTTTTCCTTCCTGTACAACCCGGTGTGTGGCATGCACAACTGCTTAGGCTTTGTAAAGAGTGCTAGGCAGATTTAGACACACCCCCTAGCTTAGCTCTGCTCAGCTAGGAGCAAACCCGAACCACAGGGCTCCGCTTACAGTATGCCTGACACCCCACCCCCCCATGATGTTGCCTACCTCCTTGGCTTGCACCAAGCTAGTCCTACTCTTACACTGTTGGGACCTGACTCACATCCTGGGGAAAACTGGGATTCACTATCCTTCCCCTCATTTGCATAGGATTGCCTGCTAATGCATAGTTACATGTCTCACACTGAGCCCTCCCCCCTTAGCAACCACTACTCACTGGCCGGATTGTATTCTGCCTGCCATTGACTTGCATGGCAAAATACAGATTTTCATTAGAATACTTACTTTAGGTTCATTTTGTTATTTTTTCCCCGATCCTGTTTGTGCACCTCTGCTCTACACTTAAACAGCTGAGACTGGCAAAAAAAAGTAGTTTTTTTTTAATTTTTGTATTGTTATAATGCCAATGGCATTATACTTGGCCATTGGCATGCTTGCTACATGATATGCAGCCTTTATTTGGAGCTGTCATAGCTCCGTTTTGGATTTTGCAAAAATGCACTCGGTTATTAACCAAGTACATTTCTGCTGATTGCACTAGTCCTGTATGGATGGTTGCAAGCTTCCTGGATTGCAAAATCACCTCATTTGCATGGATTTCTCCTGCAAATGGGGTGATTTGCATACAAGGGCTTAGTCCGTGCAGGATTAGTGCAGGAGCTGTCATGCACGCCCCTGCAGGCTGTTCCTGGATTGCACGGCAGACATATTGCCTGCTTGAGCTCCTGTACAGATTTTGCACTCTGTGCAAGCTTTTGAGAATCCAGGGGTAAGTATTCCAGGGTATCTACTAATGAGATTAATGTAGCACATTACAAGATAGACTTTGTGCTAAAAGAATTGCTAGAAGAAGGGATGATAGACCTGGAGACATTCAGATATTTATGGATTTATAAACCCTTGATACCATCCGTATTTGGTATCCTAAAGGTACACAAATCCCAAAGTGATCCTCCTTTCAGGCCCATAGTGTCCTGAAGTAGTTCCAAGACTTACTCTATAGCCAAGTTTTTAGACGTCAAACTAAAAGTCTAGATAGAGCAAAATAGTATACTGAAAGACTCCTCTGACTTTTTAAGGGTGTTAAATCGGGTCTATATTGCATCACCGAATGCTTAAAAAAGTGAACAGTGATTGATTGACCCTATGTAAGTGAAAGCTTATAATATCGAACTGTCAGAACAGCGATTTTTTTCCAAGGGAAAAAAAAATGCTATTCTAACAAAAAAAAAAAAAGAAGAAGAAGAAAACACTTTATAACATTACATTAAGTGGGGGGGCTTCACCCCCACCCCCCAATGTGGGGGGCTGTGACCCCCCCACACCCCCCTACTTAAATATACCAGCTCCGAGACCACACTACAGTGCCGAAAATGGCAAAGTACCAAAGTGGCCAAGCAAATTCTTACCCAGGAAAAGAATTCGCTTACATGCCGCTTCGATATTTTGTTGTTTCAGTCTTTTGTGTTCGACCAAGATGCAGTCGAAAGAATGCGTCTTTGGTCTTCTAACAGGAAGTCGTTAAATCGAATTTGTACTAGAAATAATTGATTTTTCTAACGATAGACATTGAAGACCTTTTTAAGGTGATACCTCACTCTACAGGCCTTTCATAGTTTGAAGAAGCCTTGGTGGACAAGAAAGGGTTTTCTAATGATGATTTTAGGGTTTGTTTGGAATTAATGGAACTCTTGTTGTGTAATAAATTTTTATATTTTGAAGGGGAATTTTTAAAACGGGAAAGCGAGTAGCAATGGTGTCCTGTTTTGCCCCAAACTACGCAATATAGTGATGTCTATTTGGGAACAGAAGTTTTTATTTAAGCCCATTTATGCTAAATGTTGGAATTGCTATAACAGATACCTGTATGACATTTGTGTTTTCTTGGTAGGATCTGAAAATATGAGGTACGAATTTCTTAATTATACTAACCAGACCATCAACTTCCTTAAATTTACCTATAATATTAATAGGGACAGGATGGACTATCTAGATGTAATTATATGTAAGTTGGATGAATTTCAGGCTTTTAAATAAAAGATTCACCGCAAAGGCACTTTCTCCAACTCCTATTTATACTTTGCTAGTGCCCACCTTTACAAACAAAAAAGGAGCATTGTTAAGGGCTAATACATTAGGGCATCTAGGATGACTTCACTGGAGGATGACTTTTTTAAATGGATGTAACCCCCCCCCCCCCCCCGTATATGTTTAAGGAGAGAAAATACCCTGGGAATATGATGGATCAGGTGACGAAAGAAAGGGATGAATGAAAGGACAGGTAAATGTAAATGTACTGTAGGGGTTGAAGAAAATGAGAATCACCTTAGAGAAAAGTGCGGTGAACAATGACATGAACAACAAAGGAGCATATACCATGTATTTTAACAGGGATACTAGAAATATCCAAAAAGTGATTAGTAATAACTGGAGGAAGTTTGCTAGCTTCTCATATATAGAACCTGTCTTTAAGGAACCTCTTAGATGTGTTCTGGAAAAAAGGCAAAAACATTAAGAAATATTAGAACAAAATCCGAAGTTGAGAAGAGTGCAGAAAAGACCATGTACCTTTTAAGTGTGGGGCATGTGGACAGTGCCGTATATATCAAACAAGGAATTTACTTATGTAAAGACAAGGGATAGGTGGATACAAGCAACCACCTAATCAAATTGTAACAGTGTAGGTTAGTATATTTAGTAGAGTGTAAGGGCTGTGATGCTTTTTTATGTTGGAAAAACTACACATAAACTTAAAAAGAGAGTATATGAACACCTATATGATGCACAGAAGAAAGATGCAAATAATGCACTAGATAAACACACTTTAGAATGCAAACAGGCTGGTTTTAGTTGTTTTTTTCTAGACGTAGCAGCTCAAGACCCAAGAGGGGGACCATGGGAAAACCAAAATAGAGTAATAGGGAGGTCTGTTTGCAGTTGGTATTAGAAGCCAACAGACCACTGGACTTAAATGAAAATATATCCCTGGTACCCGTTTTAAAAATAAGAGCAGCTAGACTCTAGGACAATACTTTTATGGTTAGGTGACAAATGCACTCCCCTACAGTTTATGTATTTGAATATGTATGATATCAACCCCTTCAGATATACAGAGCACATACAATTCTACAGAAAATTTGTTCAGCATTTTTGCACTGATTTTTTTTCAAGACTTTACATAATTTATTTCCTCTTCAGACTACTAGTTGGCACCACATTTCATGGAAATGATAGGTTTTATGAAATATTACCTATTTAATGAGATTTATACATATTTTTACAAGTTTTTCAAAGATTTGTTTATTTTTGTATAAAATTCATTATGTCAGAGATTTTTTTATAATTTATTAATTAGTATTTGTTGTATGGTTATTTGCATACCTTATCTCCACAGAGGGAACTTGGGTAGCTTGCAAATGTATTTTAAAATTAATTATTTTATTGGTTAATTGTTTTGGTGATGGGATTAGGGTAAGAACAGTATTTGTAATGGCATTATATCTGATGTCCTGGCATTTAGAGGACGAAAACACAGTGATTTCATTAATTGTTAATAAAATATTGTTTTTACAACTTTAAAACTTTGGAAGTGGTGTCTCCTTTCAACTGGTGCCTCCGAGTGCCCTTTTTTAGTTTTAATACTTGGGATCAAGCTCTCCCTTCCCTGGGTCTTCAGGCCCATTAGGGTTTGTTGGTACTGGAGGAGGCCAGTACATTTTTATATACCAGGCTTATAGAGATGTTTGATGTGTTGTGGGAGCTTGAATTGCAGATGGAGTACCACACTCTTAACAGTTATGGCCCAATGCCTGGCCTGTTTTTATACTTCTTGTACTTGGTGAGTCCACTCCTGCTCACCAGGTTCTGGTCCTCTGACACCATGAATGTGACAGACAGTTACATGCTTGCCCCTACATGAGACTGTCATTTCATTCACACCTGTGGCTACTGGTGGGATGACTCCCTTCCTCACAAGCTCATATACAGAGTCTGAAAACTGGAAAGACATTGCATTTACAATAAACAAGACAAGTGATTCCCTGTGTCCTTTAAGACAATTTGGTGAAGTTTTGAGGCTCCTGAGGTCTGCTATGACCTTGTCTTGGCCCTTATTTTCTTCACTCTAGAAAAAAAAAAAACTCATATGTATCTGATGAAAATAGTAAAAATAGCCTACATCATAATATTGCTACAGATGGTGATCAAGGATGCCAATTAGACAGGTCATAGACACTGACTCCAGGACCTCAGAGAAGACAAATGCCTTTTACAATATCCCTTGGATAAATGGACTGATTTCTTTACCAGGCTTCCTCAGACTGACTCCACTTTGATCACTTTGCTGAAGGATAGATCTCAAAAACCGCAGTACTTTGCTTCTTTTCCACCACACAGATTCCAGAGCTCTGAACAAGTGTGGTGCGAGAGTATATTTTTCTCTTTTTGCTACAGCTGCTTATCTCTTGTGCTCAGATTCCATTCCCCTGCTGTGGAGCAGGCCTTGGAAAAGCTTGCAGACCTGCAGTGTGTTGTCAGTAAAGACCTGGATAAGACTCTGTCTATGACTTCCACCACAGAATTCCACAAGGCCCGTTGTAATTATGATTTTGATGACACTGTTGCCAGAACTGCAGGCTAAGGTATGTACCTGCATGGGATGGCTTTGTTAAGCCTATCTCTTCCCAAGACCAAACTCGGCAAAAACATTCAAGATACCTGGTGTAATGGTAAAGTATTCTTAAGTCATACCTCTCAAGATCTGTTTGTGACCTCGTAAGGAAGAGGAATGCCTTCAGCTATGTAGACATCCTTTATAATTTCGTTGTGCCATCTTCTTCTTCTTCCTCCACTTCCAGACCAATATAAAGCCAGAAGAGAGAGAACAACTTTTGCCAGTTGAGGAAAGCAATCAAATGCCAGGCAGTCTTGTCCCTTACTGTACCTGCCACAATATCCAGGAGGATGACAACATCAGCATAACTGCACCAGTCCTAACTGCAGACTGGGGCTGCCCTTAGTGGAGAGGAATTGTTTTCCAAGTTCACTTTGGCTTGGACATCCATAATTTATTTATGTATGTATACATTTCTTAACCAAGTATAGGTGCACTGGTTCAAAGACTTTTGTCAGGTACAACCCAGGCCAAGAAAAAAAAAACATAAGCAACATGACATTGTGTAAATAATTGTTCACAAGGCTGTACATAAATAAAAGAACTATACATAATTAAAGAGGTAGTGAGTAATGTGAAGTCAAGCTTAGCTATATTGTTATATCTATGTCTAGATTAAGTCTACGGATGCATAAGAAGAAAAAATACAGAGAAGAACAGTACATTGATAAAATCTGATGCATATAATTATGTAAATACTGTTTATATGTATGTACTCTACATGAGTGTACATTGTAGTTGTCTGAATTTGATTTGAACATTTCTGTTCTGTTCATGCAATTACCTTTGAATTAACTCCATTTTTTTGTCTTTGTGCTTGGGTCATGGATGAAAATGATTCGCTTAATAGTCTTCCTACATAGTTAACTAAACAAAAAAATAAAAGTTCTATCTTTTCCTTTTTCAAAAGGTTGGCTTCACAGGTGCAGAGCTGGACACACTGCAGTTCTGGCTATTGCTCCCAGTGGAGAAAGCCCAGGAACTCAAGGCACTGGCATTCTGGATGAGGATGTAACATGAAGACCAATTTAAGATCCTACTTCAACATTTGGGCTTGATAGATCCCATGATCTTCACGGTGCAATTTGCATAGTTGAGGATGCTGGTATTGCACTGAACTATGAGGTTTCATTGGTTGTAGAACTATTGCATGCATATGTATTTTCTTCTTGTATCACACCCCTATCAGTGGGCTATGGAGTGGTGGACAGCCCTCAGCAGTTCCTCCCATTACTGCAGCTTAAATCTTTGCAGGTCCTAGCAACATTTGCTTTGCTAGTAGCATCTGGAGATCCCCTAAGCTCCTACACAGTTAATGAGTCTGCATAGTCCCCCCATCCCACCTCCCTAAGAAGGGCTTCACATGATCCATTTGGAGCTGAAACACTTTTCTTAAGCTTGAAGACCTTGTAAGAAAAGCTTTTTCCAGGATCGTTCATTGTTTGGCCTTTCATGGTCACTTCTCATTATGTCTGATAGCTAGTCCTCTGTATGAGAGTTAAACAAGCAATAGAGAGAGAGAATGTGACATTTCCCATTAGTATGGAGATGATTAGTGTCTGCTGGAGGACTAATAACACCATAAACACCCATTCAAGAGATATTAACATCCACTGAAGCATAAAGAGGACCTGCTGGTAAGATAGGTAGATAAATATATCCCAAATAATCCCTCTTTTATTGAGTACACTTCCTGTGGATACACTTCCTTTGGATATAAACCAAAGTAATTCCCTGACCTGGACGTTTGGATAGCAATCATAAATGCACCCTGGGTATGACTTCCTCCATCCCTCATTGAAAGATTCAAAACTAACTATGAATCACTTATGTCAACGGGTACTTTCAGTTTGTGAAACTGTAGCTAATCTGCTAATGGTCCTGCGGATCACAGCCTAGTTTTAACCTCTGAATCTATTACTGTAGAAAGAGTCATCATTCCATCATCATTTTACATCCCAGGAGAAATTAATGGGCTGGTGGCCTCTGAGCTGCTCTCCCTCTCCTGTATTGGAGTTTTGAATTCAGAGACTGTGCTTTTTTTGGGTCTTCAAGAACTGGCGCATTCCAGGGATCATTGCATTTGCTACTGATAAAATGCTGACTTCCCCTTTTCTGTTGACTGTAGCAGGGCAAGGTTATAGTAGAGGTAACCATTCTATCCATTTTGTGGCTTAGCTTACTGTATATCGTCCAACAGATGTAAAGCCTTAATGCAAAATTCAAGGAAGAAGGACAGAAACTATTTCTCATTGTCACATGGCTGTAGATTCAGATGGTCAGTTTCCTGCCAGTGCAGGAAACTCTCCCATTCCTAGTCATGGTGTTTGGGACCACAGTTGACTCTACCTTTAGGGTCTGGGTCCTGATGTTGGACATTTGATCCTGCTGCATCTTTCATTGAGGGTACTGCAGATGATGGATGCTGTTGTGGAAGCCTTCCATTTGATTTGGCTGTGTGTTTAAGTGAAAGCAATTAGTCATTTGGATGTAGTAGTAGTAGTACCATGTACCAACCCATCGAGGCACTTTAAAGTTATCCAAACCTTTTTCTGACATCTGTTTAGTTTAGGCCACAATTATTTCATGTTCAAGGGTTCATGCTTCAGCTATTTCTGTCCTTAATGACTTTGGGGTAGCTTGGTAACTCTGTGGCTAAGAACTCTGCTTCACAGTTCCAGGGTCTGGGATACAGTCTTGTCCTAAAGCCATTATCAATATGGAGTCCACAAGATCCTTCCTTGTCTGCATGCATTTTCTGTGGATAATCGTTTCTCACACCTCCCAAAAATGTGTTTGTTGATTGTCCACTCTAAACTGCCTATATATATATATATTGCATTTCCTTTGCCATAGTGGCCAGGGTCAACTTACCAGGCTAATAGATGAATAAATTAAATTAAAAAAAAAATAGATGATGGGATTGCTTGTCAAGCATTTCTTTAAAGGAATACTACATCTGTGTCACCCTTTGGATAACCACTGTAGTTCATGGAATAGAAACGTAATACTTGGCAGGCTTATCCTTTGCCTTGTTAACTCACCAGCTATATAGTGCTGAATTTCATTTCCTGGAAAACACATTTTCTTGTGGCCATCAGCATTGCTCACAGGATGTCAGAATTACAGGTGCGGGACCAAGTTTTTGCTTTCATTTGAAGTACATGCCCCATAATATAATCATGTTCTCCCAGAGTCGGATTCTGAATTATTTCTGAAACATTCCATTCATATCCTTGTTTTCCTTCGCTGGTTACAGAATAGGACAGAGGATGGGGAATTATTCACACTCTGGAGGTGCAGTGACACCTCAGGGGCAGAATTCAAGGAATCAGAACAGCTGTTTATCACCTTCATTTCAGGGAGGGAATAATTTACAATTGCCAAAAAAAAAAGACATTTCCAGGTGGTTTGCTAGCTGTATTATCTTTTGGCATCAGGCAGCCTAACATCTCTTGAATGATGCTGAGGTTAATGCCACTCTGTACAGGACATGGCTGCTTCCACTGCTTGCTTTAAGACTCTTTTTGGTACAGACATGTGCCATAGCAGTTTGCCCTTCATTGCATAGCTTCAACAGCTATTATTGTCTTGACTGTAGCTGCAGTAGTCAGGCTTCTTTAGGTATGACTTTATTTCAGTCTTCTGTGCCTTGATCATGGAGCTGTCCTCTGGCTTCATCTAGCCTGATTATTTACTGCAAGGGGCTCAGACAGATTGTAGGACCGATCTGTTGATGTTTCCATTGCTAGATGTAACAGACATATGCTTTTTAGTTGATCTACATCAATAGAACTCCCCTAATGGTTGATTTATTAGTCAGGGATCTGGGAACTCATGTAGATAGTAACCAAGCCTTTCACCAACTTGTGTACAAGGTAGTAAGAAAATCCTTCTCTGTTGCACAACTTATAAGCAGGGCATCACATCTAGGTTCAGAAAGGTCATCATACAACTCAAACCCATCATAGAGTGTAGTACCCCCCCCCCTTGGTATATACCGGAGCATACACATGCAGCAACTGAAATGCCCACAAAGGTTCCTTACAAAAAGAATGCAGGGAGTAAACACAGTGTCCTATGCCAATCACCTCAAAGTCCTGTCTCTTCACTCAGTATCACACAAGGCATCCCTGGGCTCTGTTTTGACGAACCTTTTGCATATCTACAAAACAAACAGTATCAGAACAACTAGATTAAAAGAGCTAAATTTTGCTTGTGACATAAATTGACATGTTTGGAGAGAAAAAATTGTTTTCTCAGAAAATTCCCTTTCTCTGGAACAGGGTCTCCATCCATTTGAAACAGAGTTCCTCCCTATTTCTATTTAAGTGCAACTTGGACCATTGGATGGGTGATCAGAAATTCACTCCAGTCTGGCACTTATGTCTCTGATGGACAGAGGCAGTCAGTAAATCACCCCCTGTATAAATCAAATTTGTAAGTCATATTTAGGTGCACAGCTAGGCTTATAAGGACCGTAGTGCTTATTAGCCTAGTATAAACATATTGCCCTATAAGTAGATCACAAATTCCTCCTACAGTCCTCTATTGCTTGGCTGGCTCCTGTGCTCCAGTTATGCTGTTGCATTTCCCCTGTAAGTAAGGTAGGTGTATATTTCTATATTATTCATTAATGATATATCTTTCTTTATTGTTTTGTCTTTATTTGCAAGAAGTGTGCTTGCTAGTGTTTGGGAATGAAGTGGTGGGCTCAGGCTAAATGCATGTAGCCGACATGAATTCAAGGTGTGCACACTTCCTGAGTAGGGTATCATCTTCAAAAATGCCAGTTTGTGACTGGTGAAAAGGATGATCGGTGTATTCATAGGATCAATCAAGGGAAGTCCCCTGACAGATCATTTGAACAACAAAGTGTCGGTTATATGCTCTTTCTCAAGGGAAAAAATAGCCTTGATGACAGAAGAGATGAGCAGAAACTCAGATATAGTTATAGAAACAGCCCTGGAAATAGTAAAAGCTTGATGGAACAAAAATTCCCCTCACCAGCAATGGCCTCAGTACATACTACAAAATAAATTATAACAGGCTTAGGGCAGCATGCTGTGGTGAAGGTGCATTGCGTTCATGAGATGGGCAATAGTCCTTGGTTTGCAAATAAATTACAGGTGACCTTTTTACTTCTTGTCACAAAACTCAGCAGATTATTAGCCAGTACTGTTGAGCAGATTACTTCTGTAAAAACATTGTGAGATAATTACTGGTTTACTAAACAAAGTGTGATTATGTAAGAGGAAGAAGTTCCATACATCTGTGCCAGTACAAGACTTTTTTGTTGGCAAACAGCTGTATGTCTTTTAAAAAGGCACCAGTGCCGGGTATTTTGGTACCCTGGCTCAATTCTGATTTTTACCCTGAACTTAGTGGTAACTTTGTTGCACTGTTGTTTTGCGAAGACAAAATTAAAGGAAAACCCTAAGAGTGGGGTACTCTCTTAGAGAAGTTTACAACCACTGACTAACCCAAAAAGAGGAGGAAGAGATAACAGTATGGAAATGAGATCATCTATTTTACCAAACTTGAAAAAAAAAATTACTTAACACAGCATTCCAAGTCTCAAGAGATTTGTAGCCTACAGATTCACCAACTTGTAGAGCTGGCATTGTCCAGCAATTTTCTCTTATCAGTTAGAATTATTCAGCTTTCTAAATCTCTCCATTAAAATATGTGCGATGAAGCCTTTACAGAGTATAGAAAACTAGAGAGAATTTAAAACAACTGAATTGTTGAAGTCTACAAGGATTATGTTATAAAATTTCTTATTACGCTTTGACAGTAAACTGTACCAGATTCACCTTTACTGCAAATAGATGTAGCCTATAATTTGATAAAAGTTATTAAATAAGAAAACATAGAAATTGTTACCAAGAATAAATATTTTAGTCTCTCACGTTCTCTTTTTCCTAGTAGGCCTTATCTGAATGACCTATGACATGCAATCATCATACCTTTGAACCTTGTAGTGCAAGAATCAGTGACAAAGCCAAAAAGTAATGAGGAACAAAGGTCCCAAGTAAGGGTCATATTTTAAATAATGCTTTTATATACATATAAAGCTGATAGAAGAGCAGATTTTGGATCCAAATACATTTTCCGAATGATTTGTAGTCTGAAACTCAAATGACTGCCATTATTTAGTTACTACAGCGACAAATTATTTGCCAGGGAGCCACAAATTTTATGAGGAACAGACCAAAATGTGAGTCAAAATCGGGAAAAGCTGAGAGCTATGTCAGTCATAGATTTAACAAATCCAAATAATGCTGAGATTAAAGTCTGAGGGAATACTTAGTCTTTGTTACATGGATAACTGTAATACAACTATTACTCTACTACTTTAAGGCTAACCTCCTGTTATTAAGTGATAACCTGGCAAAGTTTCAAGCCCCTATGAACACTTAAATAGTACTACCTATGCAGAAATATTCACAGAAACCCTGCACAAGCATGTTAATAGCTGCATATAGGCAGCTGTACCCACCAGGAAGAAGTACAGAACTAATTCAAAAAAACAAGCCAACCTGGTGGAATCACAAAATCAATAGGCTGTATAACAGAAGGAAGAAAATCATGGCAGAAATTAGGAGCTGCAGCACCCGGCAGAATAAGAGCCCTCTCATCGAACTAAACAAACATCTCGGAGGACAAAGTTTACCAAAGCCAAATATGAGGTAAATTGGCCTCCCAGGCCAAGGACAACCACAAGGCATTATTTAGCTATGTCCACAACCTCAAAGGCAGTACACAGTTTTGTGCAAAGCTCATTGTAAATGGAGCCACCTATACTGAGCCAGAAGGTATCGCAAATCTACTGGCCGATAAATTCAGCTCCAACTTTATCCCTCACCTTCCCTCAGGAAGTACCATCAAATATAACTCCCCCTGCTATCACTAGGGAACAGATCCTAAATGCTCACTCTGAGGCCCAGACAGTGTCCCAGGATACCTTCTAAATAGCATGAAACATGACTTATCAGGGCCTCTGGAATTGCTATTTAACTGTAGCCTCCAAACAAGCTTCGTGCCTCATGAATGGTGAACAGCAAGTCATCCCTCTTCACAAAGGTGGGCCATCTACCGATCCTGGAAACTACAGACCCATAAGTCTCTCAAGTCTTATATGTAAAGCCATGGAAATAATTATCATGGAAATGATCAATAGTGATATAGTAAACCTCTAGACTCTAGACCCAGCCCAGTTTGGATTCGTCAAGGGCAGATCATGCCTACTCAACCTGGTGGATTTCTGAGAAGGTAACCAAAGCAATGGATGAGGGCAAAATGGTTCACACTGCCTTCCTTGACCTGGCCAAGGTATTTGACACAATGCCCCACTCTGGCATTGTTGACAGACTCAACAGGTTAGGTACAAACTTATGTGTCACCCGGTTGATAGCCAATTGGCTCACAGGCAGGACCCAGGAAGTTAAAATTAGGGAGTCCACCTCTACAAAGAGGACAGTCACAAGTGGAGTCCTTTAAGGATCAGTTCTTGGACCGCTCCTTTTTGGCATTTACTTCTCTGAAGTCAAGGTCAATGCTAGTGCTCTCTTGTTGACTAAATTTGCAGATGATTGCAAATTAGGAGCTGTCATTGAATCTCACACAGACACAAATGTTCTCCAGGAGAGGCTTATACAGATAAACAACTGGTGTCAATGCCACAGAATAAAACTAACTGCCAATAGTAATAATAGTATCCTTCAGGAAGTCATCCACCCCTGGTAACTGTCATATTAACAACACACCCCTTAGAGTTGACCCCAGTAGCCAGTGACTTAGGGACATACATTGATAGTAATCTGGCCTTTAACTATCACGTGTCTACAGTTGTGAGGAAATCATTCTATGTTGCTCAACTTATAAACAAAGATATGGCATCTAAGTCCAAGCAAGTCATTGTTCCACTGTATTTGGCATTCATCAGACCTATCATTGAGTACAATAACCCCCTTTGGTATACACTTAACCAGGCATAACCAACAATTGGAATGTCCACCGAAGTTCTTCACTAAAAGAATAAATGGCTTAAGTAAAATGCCCTACGAAGACCGCCTCAAGGCTCTATCCCTGTATTCTGTCTCCTACAGGCTTTTGAGGGAAGATCTATGCCTGACATACAGGGCATTGGCACACCCCACTCTGATGGACCTCCTGCATATCCGCAAAACAAACATCACAATAATTACCTGTTCTAAAGACTTAAACCTTGCCTATGATATAAATAGGACCTGCTGGAGAGACAGGTATGTATCCCAACGATTACCCTGTCTCTGGAACAGACTCCCCATCCATGTGAAGCAGAGTTCCTCCCTAACCCAATTCAAGTGCAACCTGGCAATTGGATGGGGAACAGGAAATTTATCCCTGGTTTGGCACCTGTTTCTCTAATGGACACAGACAACCTGCAAAGTGTTCATCTCCCAGGCCCTTGCTTGTAAATGGACACAGACAACCTGCAAAGTGTTCATCTCCCAAGCCCTTGCTTATACTTATCAAGGGTATCAGAACTTGTCAGAGATTTGGGTTGCACAGCTAGGCTTAAAAGTGCCCTTGTGGTCATTAGCCTAGTAAACACCTATGAACCTGTGAACAACTGAACTGGATCTTTCAGCATACTGAAATCTATAACCTTTTCAGCAACTTGAGTATAACTGTGACCCTGCAGAAGCTTTTCTCAGTAAGAAAAAGTAGAAAATGCACACTTGATGATGACATAAGTCGAACAACAAGAATACGCCATGGGCTGTTCACTTCTTAAACCTCTTGACTTCATGTGTTTCTCCACTGATAGTACCAGATGTCAAAGTGCACATAATGTGCAATACATAGTGGTTGTTAACATTTTTTTGTAGTTTTTGTTGGTAAAGAGGCATTCATGTAGTAGACCAGATGACTCCCCATCAGTATTGTAGGACTTTGGGTAGTGGGTGAGTATAGCAAACGTACAACTGGGCGTATCGTTTACTTCCTTTGTGGCCAACCCCCTTCAATTCTGTCTGTGATACACCAAGGAAGCCTTCTATTATCAGAGTTGAATCTGGTCTCCAGGGAAAGGCAGTTGTATCCATCCGTTCAGTGTTATTGCATCACATCTGACTCGTATAAGCAGCCACTACCATCTACAGTCTAATAAGCAGGTGGGGATCATATGTAGATTGCCAAATCTTTCATACTTATCTCAAACGCATACACACACACACACACACACACACACACACACACACACACACACACACATATCCTACTGGGAATTTGGTTGGTGGGGTCCCCCTCCCTCTGAAGTCTCCTTGTTGGTGACCTCAGCCTGAGCTGTATTTTGGTTGTAGTAAAGTAGCATTTAAGAGAAGCCTTTTGTGCTCCCAGTCAGAGAATTTCTGTCCTTGGGATGTAACTGAACACTGTCTATAGCCAAGCCTTCCTTTCCCAAGAGGCAGATCAAGAGAGCAAAGATTTTGCAGTGTATACCCTTCTGTACCTGTTGGGGTGAGTGACTATAGGAGTCTGGCCTCCTTTGCTATTTCAGTGCTTCTGGGTTCAGCCTTTTCAAGTTTGCCTTTCGGCTTTCCTGTATCTTCTTCCAATTTGAAGATTTTTAATACTGATCCAAATTCTTCCATATTGTAGACCCTGATAGCAGATATAATCCATATGTAGTTACCATATCAGTTGATATCATAGGGAATCCTCTTGGTGGTTGCTGATTACCCTTCTGTTCTTTTGAGTCTGGACAGCCCCTCTATCCAATGCCTGTTCTTTAAGTTAGGCAAGTATGTATTTATATTTCCTTGTGCATTTTTTTTGTCTTTTGTTTTTCTGTCTTGGAGACGGTAGTTGCACATTGGAATAGGTTGAACCTGAGAGTGCAGGGGTCAGACATACTGTCATAGCCTGGTGTGAGATGTCACATTGTGAACTGGTAGCAGGCATGTCTATCCTAAATGCAAGAGCTGAATAGAAAACTAGATTGAAAGTGGAAGGGTAGAATGTACCAGTCATACACCTACAGAGTTGGGTCTCCTTTAAAGGTTAAGTAGCATGGCATCTGTCTGTTATTTTGTCTCCTTTACTGTCAGTAAAGTGGGTAATTCAGATGAGAAGTAGACCATATCCACGCAAAATGTCAACTATATTATCTTTTGTCACCAGTCATATAAAGATCCGTTAGCAAATGTCAAATGTCATTTTGCCAGGAGGGTGGCTGCCTCTAGTGCTTGATTCTAGAATGTGTTCGGACATTTGTGCCATGGTGACTTGTTCTTCAGTACATACTTTCACTAAACTCTAGAGTTTAAACCTTCATTCCAGAAACAGTTTCCTATGATGTTCCACTGTTTCAATATTACATCTCCTGGATTTCAGACAGGCTTCATGTCTTTGTTTATTTATTTATGTACTTATTTTGGTTAGTTGTTTGTTTTGTTAACCCCAACTTTTTTTTTCAAAATGACTGGTGCTACAAGGCCTATGGTAAATGCAGTATGCATTGACAGTTTAGAGTAGTCAGTCAATTCGACTGTCTTTGGGAGATGGGAAGACATTGTACCTAGAGAAGACATGGAGAGAACTTGAAAACAACACATAGAAATGATCAGCCATCAGAATTTAACCCCAGACCTTGCAAATTTGAGGCACTGATCTTAACAAGTGAGCCACTGTACTGCCCATTCTGGGCTTTGTTGTCTTTTTAGGGTTTGAAAATGCTGTTTTGGATTTTTCCCAACATTTCCTTCACTGTAGATGGCACCTCAAGGTATGATAAACAGTTGAGTAAGTGCTAACTGTATCAGTTCATCTTTAAGAAGGCTAACTTACAACCCTCATCCATTCTCTTTTGCCTACAAGTTTTTCTTGCTATACAGAATATTTTATCCACTTGTAGGTATCACAAGTTTATAATTTCATATTTTTTCTTTGGATGCATGTAATTTCTCCCATGCTTAATGGGGGTGAAGAACTTGTGGTCTAGGAAATCGATATGCAGCTAATAACAATGCAACAACTGCCCCAAACTTAGTCTTTGAGATCAATAAAATGTCACTAGGAGGATTCATGGCATGAAAACCCAGTAGTCTTCCAACCTTTTGGGTTTCTAATACCATGATGGGAATGGATACCATTCCTGAGTCAAAGTACGATTAAAGTTCATGAAATTAATATTGTTTCAATCTTTAATGTCAGCCAGGAGTGCTCTTCGCAGCACCCGCAGTGTGCCCAGTAATGACTTCTTCTGCAATTTGTATGGGGTTACATGCATTGGTAATGTATCTAAATATGATTGTAAATTATTTTTTATAAGACCCATTGCGCCTACTACTATTGGAACTGTCTGTGTATCTTTCGTCCACATTGCTCTTGTTTCTGCCTGCAAATCCTGATATTTTATGACTTTGTGTCTCTCTGTATGCAAGACACTGTAGTCACTGGGTGTGGCAATTTCAATGATCAATGCTACTTTTTTTAGCATCCATCTTTTGAACTGTTGGTAATGGGTGATCCCACGTGATGTAGACTTCATCATTTTCTATGATGCTTTAATGTTTGCACAATCCCTAGTGCAACAGTCTTGCCACATTATTATGCCTTTCAGTATACAGTCCTTCTGCCATTAGTATGTCACAGCCAGCAATGAGGTGTGCAACTGTTTCCAGTTCTGTTTTACAAAACCTACATTTGTCTGTTTCTCTCACATGTTCAATGGACTTTGTAAACCAACATATATGTAGCCAACTATCTTGTGCCGCCAATATTAACCTTTCATCCTTTGGTTTCAGTTTCTCCTCTCCTTAACTATTCCTGCATTCAATCCTGATCAACATGAGTTTCTTCCAGAAGTTTTCTGTATTTGCAACTATATTTATGCATTTTCCACATTTCTTGCCTTCTCATGTGGTCCTTCACCTTATATTCTTTCTTTTGTTTTTGGCACATTCAGTTGCTGTCTGTTTTTTTTTTCTACTTCATTCCTGCTTGACATCGATATGCTTCTGCTAGCCTAAACTGGGAAGTCATCTTAGACTTATTCTGTTCATGTTTCAAGACTTTCACTACATTCGGGTCCTGTGAGGTCAGCAGGTATGTATGGAGTCCCACGATTGCAGATCTATACATGTAATCAATTTCAAGGAGACCCATCCCTCCTTCGGAACAGGGAATGTATAATCTTAGTATGCACTGATCTTTATAAATCATTTGGTGAGCATAAAGCATCCTTCTTGTTTTCCTAGGAAATCTATCCAACACATTTTGGGACCAGTCAGTCACTCCAAAACTGTAAGTTGGGACAGGAAGAGCAAATTGATTTATAGCTTGGATTTTGTTCTTAGATGTCAATGCCTTTTTCAGGATTAATTTAAGTCTTCTAAAGTACTCCTTACTAAGCTTTATTTGCATTTGTTCATGTTTTATTGTTGATCCTTCATCACTTGCAAAATATTTATACATTCCCTCTTGCTCAAGTTCTTTTATATCATATTCTTGTCCCAAATTGATGTTTTCTTGGTGCTGCAGTTTTCCTGGTTTAAAGGTTGCTTTTGCACATTTATCAAGACCAAATGACATTCTTCTATCTTCTGAAAAAGTTTTGACAACTTGCAGTTGTACTTTGAGTTCCTCATCTGATGAGCTATACAGTTTCAAATCATCGACAAAGAGAAAATGAGAAGTCTTTACACTTGGTTGTTTTCTAGGAGCTAAATTATAGCCATAGTCTAAGCTGTTAAATAGACAGCTTAATGGGATAAGGGCAAGGCAGAATAGCAGTGGTGACTGAGCGTCACCCTGGAATATCCCCCTTTGAACTTTTATCCCTGTAATAACAATTTGTTCTTTATCATGACTTAATTGCAAAGTGGTCTGCCACTGTTTAATGGTTACTGTAATGTAGTCAATCAGTGTAGGGTGTATCTTATACATTTTTAAGTACTCTTATGCATGAATGTGGGATACTATCAAATGCTTTTTTGTAGTCAATCCATGCC
The DNA here is from genome assembly GCF_019279795.1 of Protopterus annectens. NCBI lineage: Eukaryota > Metazoa > Chordata > Ceratodontiformes > Protopteridae > Protopterus > Protopterus annectens. The sequence continues at coordinate 895,683,865 of NC_056730.1, read as the reverse complement.
ATACTTAAATTCTTCCCCTTTTGGCACTTTTCCACTTATTTAACAGCAGATGATCCTTTGTTCCATATTTCTTTCTTTTATTGCCCTTTTGTTCTATTGCCATAAATTTAGTTTTCTTCTAAATGACTATAGACTGTGTCGGCATCAATTCCAGTATATAGTTTATACGTCGTCAGAAGGCAAGTTATTGTTCTATCATTTTTAGGGTAGCTTGCAGGTTCACTCTTAAGTAGGAGCATTATTTTTCCTGTTGTTAGCTAGGTTGGTGTCTGTCCGGGATGTGCATATAAATAGTTCTTACTCCTGGTTAAATCTACATGCAAAGATGTTAATACTTTTAATCAGAAGTTAGGTACTGCATCAGGACCTGGGGTTTTCCAATTTGAAGCTTTTTCTTAACTTTGTTTCAATCTCTTTGGCTGTTACTTCATGCCATTTCATATCCTGTACTTTTAAACTTCTTATTCTTTCTTTTACTACTTCTGTCCATTTAGCATCTTTGTTAGGTTCCACAGGATCGTCATAGATACTTCTCCAAAATGTATCTATTTCTTCTTTTTTTGGTGGTCTTTCAATTCCTTTTACCTTGTTTCCCAATTCTCTATAAAACTTTTTTGGGTCATCAATAAATTGCTTATTTTGTACTTTTCCTTCATATTTATCTGCGTATCATCTAAGTTTTTCTGCCTGTGCTGAGATTTTTAGTTTATTTGCGATGGTGCATGATAGATCCTGATCTGTTTTAATACTTCGCATTGCTTTTATCACGTCTATCTTTCTAAGTATTTTTGTTGCTCTGTTCCCTCTTCTATATTCTTCTAACAATGATTTCTTGCCTTTATATTTTTCTCTATTCGATACTTCCATGATGGTATTCGATTTCTCCCCTTTCTGTCCCTCACTACCCTGTGTTCTTGTGGTAGAACTTATCAGTTATTAATTCAGCTGCACAGTAATATATCCTGTTTACTTCTGTTATATTGCATGGATCTCTATGGACAATCATAATTATTGTGTTCATTTGTTTTATCAGACTTCTGACTTTTTGGGTTTTATTTACCTTCTGCAGTCTATTTCTTTCATTAATCTCAATATGTCTGTCTATCTCTATTAAGTCAAGCAACTCTTCTCTTAATTCGTTTTCTTCTAAACTGAGGGCACATTTTTTTGCTTTACATTTCCTGTGGGCATTCTATAGAAAGTTCTATTGCGTTTTCCTGGGACACATTCTCTTCATTTTCCTCCTGTGACATCCATTGCTGTGTCATATGAGAACTCACTGGCCTATCACTCCTCAACATTAACTGTGTCAGAGTTTCCACTGTTTCCTGTTCCTTCCCTTGCCATCCAGCTTCAAGTGAATGTTTATACTCGTTTCCTGTGGAAAGCTCCAAAATGTCTTCATATGGCACATGACCAATTGCTTCCCATTCTACTGGTTTCCTTAATTTGGAGTTCCATTGCTTTATCCTGTTGTGGTGCTTTCTGGTTTCCCCTTAATTTGGAGTTCCATTGCTTTATCCTGTTGTGGTGCTTTCTGAATTAGATTTTCTACACCGAATCCGTCCTTTGCAGGTACTCCATAACCTCAGTTTCTATTTCTTTAACTCCTCCCATTACTGATCTCCTTTTCTACTTTTCCTCTGTCTTCTTATTTTTTGTATTGTAAAGTTTTCCATGTCCAGATTCCTTTGCCTATATTTCTCTTCAAATATCTTTGGTGCTGCTCTTTTTATATTGATTAGTTTTGTCTTCTCCTTTGCATAGATATTACAACATATTAACTCTCTTTTTCTATCCCATGTCCATATTTCTTCTTTGGACGTCTCCTGAACTTCCTGTTTCTCCTTAATTTGGGGACTTGTTCCATCATGGTGTGATGTAACTTGGGTTAGACCTTCTACATCAAATCCTTCACTTCGCAGGCACTCCATAACTTCAACTTCTATTTTTTTAACTTCTACTTTATTAATGTGCTTTTCTAGATTCCCTCTTTGTGATATTATTTTTTTGTTGTGAAATTTTCCATGTATGGACGCCTTTGCGTGCGTTTCTCTTTGAATATCTTTGAGACTGCCTTTTTTATGTTGATTTATTTGGCTTTCGTCTTTGCATAAATATTGCACCATATCACACTCTTCTCCTGCAGTCCGTACCCAAAAGCAGCAAACATAAACTGAGAACCAAAAACTGAATTTATTAAGCGCTTTTGTTTCACTACAGTGGAAACTTCAGGATTGTGATGGTTTTGTTGTTTATATTTTCACACTTCCTCAGATGCTTCTTTTTCCAAACACATCAAAGTTTCTTAGGTCTATATGCTGTTTTCCAAAAATCTTTTGTATTAATGACCACAAATTTTTATTTGAAGCTTCTGACAGTTTTTCTTGCGGAAGTATTTTTCTTTCCTCTAATAACTCAATCTTTTTGTATATCTTGCATCTGGAAAGTCTGGGCTTTTTGCATAATAACATTACATAATTTCTTTCTTATCCTCAATAGTCCACTCTGTTGTTTTTATGGCTCTTCTTTGGCCTAACAGTTTTTGAGATTTTTGTGAACTGCTACTTCCTTCTACAATGGGGGGGGCATCCTCCCCTTGGGCCTGGCCTGGCCCCATTGTAGGAATGTTTCCATATTTTGAGGATTCTACACTCATTTTTTTCCAGTCCTGGCACCAGTGCACCTACCAAGATTGGTTACTATTTTATCCCGGGTCTTGTGCACCCAGCTATCTTTTATAATTTTTGACCTACTTGTCCATGATATATGCTGTATAATTACAGTTTATATATCAGTGTTGGCTTGGTGAGATTTTGTAGAAAACAGGGTCCACCTCATGAAGGTACTCACCAAGACTTGAGGATGAATTCAGTTTCAGCACTACTACTACTCTCCTTTACTTGCTGACTTTTCTTCTCTCCATTCAGACCTATCTCTCTCTCCATTCGGACCCCTTCTACATAAGGATGATTGGAAGTACTCTATAGATTTTCAGGATGCATACTGTCACATCAAAATAGATAGGTGCTCCCAGAGACACTTATTCTTTTGGTTGGGAGCCAGTCACTACCAGTTCAAAGCCCTGCCCTTTGGACTCACCACAGCCCCTAGGGTGTTTACCAAGTGTATTGCAGTGGTAGCAGCTCATCAGAGGGTACAAGGATTCCGTATTCATATCTAGATGACTGGCTTCTGACCACCCCAATCATCAGTCCAGGGACACTTTGCTCAAGATTTATCAATCACTAGGTATAACAATCAACTTTGCCAAATCAAAACTGACACCAGTACAGATCCTGGAGATTATTGTTGCCCATCTGAACACAAGAACCCAGATAGATTACTTACCTTCTCACTGTGTATGTACACTCAGGTCTCGGGTTCGTCAAGTTCTATCTCATCCTAATCCTCCTGCAAGATTAATTTGTCAAGATTTAGGTTCCATGGCAGTTGCCATAGTTTTAGTCCCTTTAGCATGCTATTTTATGCGTGTCCTTCAATGGACTTTCCTTCGACAGCCCCTATCGTTTTCAGTCAAACTTACTCAAAGCAAATGCCATATTCACTGGAGGCCCAGTCAGCAGAGATTTATCTAGGTCGGCCTTTCGTTCTTCCTCCCTGCTTGGCCAGTTTGACCACGGATGCCCCTCAACTGGGGTGGGGGTGCATTTCTTGGGAAGGACGTTCCAAGGCACGTGGTCTCCCCAAGAAACTAGTTTGCATATCAACATCCTAGAAATGCGAGAAGTCCTTTTAGCATTGCAGGTATTTCAAGATGCTCTCAGTCTATAGACCGTTGCTATTTATACCAACAACATACCTGTGAACTCAGTCTTACTTCTTTTACCATGAAGCCATGAGGGTTTGGCAATGGGCAATCTCCTCGACCACTTTCTTGTAACATTTTACATTCTGGGGAAAACCAACGTAATAGAAGACAAACTCAGTAGGTTCATTCTGATGCCTCACAAGTGGTCTCTCAATCAGTCAGTGGCGGAGAAAATTTTCCTCTATTGGGGCCAACCATGTTGTGATCTCTTTGCATCTCCCCACAGCAACAAATGCAGCAAGTACTTTGCTCTGATCCCCCCTCAGGGGAGTCGAGAGATACTGTATCCATGTTTTTTTCTTCCAGTCTCCTATATGCCTATACCCCAGTACCTCTTACAGAAAGCCAGTCTGTTGAAGAGCTCAGTCATCCTCATTGCCCCTTTTTGACCTCTCCAGATGTAGTTCCCCTTCCTCTAGTCTCATCTTCTTTATCCTTCCTGGCTACTGGATCCAAGTCCAGATCTTCTGTCACATCTGTCAGGGATGAATCATCCCAGTATCCCAGCTCTTAGACTAACCACATGGTTTTTCTGGTACTGTTAATAGCCAGACAGCACAGGCTTTCTTCCCCAGTATGGCCCATGTTGTTATCCTCGTAGAAAGACTCCACCAAAAGGATTTACAAGATTAAATGGAAAAGATTTTCTTTTTGGGCAAAAAACAACATTAACCCCTTTACTGCTCCCGTCTCTGCTGTACTAGATTTTTCTAGCTTCTCTCTTTAACAAAGGTGCTAGTTTTTCCATGTTCAGACTACAGTTGGCAGCCATATCAAATTTTCATTCTAGAGACAAAAAGTATGCTTTGGCTGCTTCCAAGTTACTTAAGAAGTTCTTAAAAGGTACCTTCCTTCTTATACTTCCAATAAAAGACCCATCACCACCCTGGGATCTAATAGTGTTACTAAATGGTTTGACTCAAAAACCCTTTGAACCTTTGGCAAAAACAGACTCATGGAAAACAGCCTTTTTAGTGGCTATTCCTTCCACTAAAAGGATTTATGGACTGTAGGCTGTTTCATCTAAGATGTCTTCCATTGTTTTTCATAAGGACAGAGTTACCTTATGAACCAAATCTTCTTTTTTACCCAAAGTGGCTTCTGAGTATAATGTTAACCAAACCATTCACTTAACAGTCTTCTTTCCAAATACTTCAAACAAAGGAGAATACATGCTTCATTTTCTAAATGTGCATAGACAATTGCATTTATGTTTACACAGAACAAAGGAATTCAGAAAAAAAGACCAACTGTTTGTCTCATTTCACCAAATCGGCTGGGATTTCCAGTCTCTAAAGTTACATTGGCCAAATGAATAACCAACTGCATTTCCTGTATTTATTCTCAACAGGGCCTTTCTGCACCACGAATGCCTACAGCCCATTTAATTGGAGCCATGGCTACTTCATGTGCTTTTTGGTCAAGAATGTGTATTTATGGTATTTGCACATCAACCACATGGTCTTGTGCTCATACCTTTGTTACTCATTATAAACTGAACCTAATTAACAGAAGCAGAGCTGCCTTTGGTTCAGTGGTTCTCCAGAATGTCCTGCCATGAGGGCCACCCAAGATTCACATAGCTGGGGACTGTGTTCCATTCACTGAGGAAGAATGAAAAGGACAACATCAGATTTAAAAGTTATGTGAAAAGGACATCAGATTTAAAAATTATGTACTCACCATAACTAGGCATCTGTATTGTCCATTTTCATTCTTCTTCAACTCCCACCCTCATCCCCCTTCCTGTTGTCTTCTGGAGTGACCTGATGAACCTTTGGAACCTGTAATTCCAGTTCTAAGCCCTACTTTAATATCCATTGTTCCACTTTTATTACATAATGAATGCTTTATGGCAGCAAACTCAATCTCAGGTATTGGGGTGGACTAGGGCATTATGGGTGGAGGGAGGAGGTCTAGAGTTGGATCCAAAGTGTATAGTATGTGGTCAGATCAAATCCAAGGATCAGATCTGTAACCTCTTCACTGAGGGAGAATAAAAGCTGCCTACTCATGCTGAGTACATAACTTTTAATTTCACAAAACAGTAATTAACTGTATTTGGAAGAAGAGTACTGCGGAGATTTAAACGGCTCCCTCTTGAAATGTTAGCTTGTGAAATGCCAAGTGCCGATAAGCAGAAAAAAAAAAAAAAAAATACAGAAGAGTGAATCTCAAAAATCGCCCTTCTCCTTAAGCCCCCCTGAACTTCTATATACCAACTCTAAGATGCATATCCTGGAGAAAAGAGAATTTTCCAGGCAATGGCATCTCTGACTTATATGTAACTCCGATCTTTCGGCTATTCAGTCTCTCTGTTTCAGTACAAGCTGTAGCAGGTCCCGACATTTCAAATGGTTATCATTTTAAACAATCGGAAACCAGTTTATTTTATTAGCTGTACTTGCAATGTTATTGGACAAAATGTATTGCTGTGGCTCAAATGTCAAGTTAAAAATATGTGGTAGATAACATAATGTGGTATGACACACAATTCAGGGCATCTTACAGTTGATTAAAGAAGTTACATGCACAAGAATTTCTAATATTGTAAGGAAATGTATTTGTACTACAAATGTAAAAAAGCGCGTCTATGTCAACATTTCGAAAACTGAATAGTTCAAATCACTAAATGTCGAACTGACATGATCAAACTATCCAATTTTCGGATGCTGATTAAAAAAAATGAACTAACTGGTGTTGGAAAGCCCCCCTGCACCCCACAGATCCCCTGCTACTTAAATATACCAACTCCGAGACTGCACTACATTGAGGTAAAAGGAAATCTCCCCTTACAAAGATTTCCGTTTACCCATTCGATGTTCTGCACTTTTGGCATTCTCGATGCGACAGTATCAAATTAGATATTGTCAGCATTCAAGATGCTGATAGGGACCCTAAAAAAAGCGTATGCTGAGCTTGACCACTGCAGTCTACAAATGATACTTGACATGTTTGGCTTCAGAAATATTTTTTTTTGAAATGGGTATTTCAGATATAGCAAAATGAGAAAATGAGGCCAATGGTTTGGAGTTTAATCAAAATAACCCATATCACTGTGTGAGATAACATTTAATGTATGGTTTGGTTGTGAGCTAGGATGTAGTATTCACACAGCTGTTGTTTGGTTATAACGGTAAAGCTCAAATGACCAGACACAGCAGAGTTAAGTATACAGATACCGTAGCCATCTGCTAATGCTATAGGACAGTGCTTGTGGTGTTTTGGTCTTTTTTATTTTGTGATTTCATAGCTTTGCCTTTATACAAATTGTACATTTGCCATGTGCATTTTTAAATCAACATAATATGACGAAATGATGAAATAAAAATGAGAACATGTTAGTGTAGCACTTTAACAGGAACTGTGTTCCTATTGTGAGGGTTATATTTCATTGGTGACAGTGTAACTCCACAGGAGGGAAACAAAAAGAACTGCAGTTTTTTTTCCCCCTTCATTGAACGGCATGTCAGGAGAAATGAGGCTGGAAAATGAAGTTGTACGTTTCAAAATGGTGGAGCTGAAGAATTCTTGCAAAAATGAATTGAGGCTTGCTGCTTTTTGGAACTCTGTGTATGTTTTTTGGTGCTTAGAGTGTAATTGCAGCATCATCTTTTTTAAAGGACAGTAAATTGAAAAGTAAATATGAGATCCTTAAAAAAAGCATGTGAAAGAAGGACCAAGAACAAAGGGACACCATTCTTTTGAAAATCAGCACAGTCAAGTACATTTAAACCTGGTCCCTGTTTAAAAGAAGACACTTATTGAGTGAGAGAACACTGTGACAGGTTTTTTTATCAGTAAGTAGCTATCTCAGGGTAATTTTAAGATCTAAACACACTAGCTCTGCATTATGTAGATATAATCCCATGACTAATCCATTCATTTCAGTTATCTGATTTGTGTGCTGGGTGTTCATTGTCCACCCTGAATAATGCCAAGATTCAAAGACAAGATAACTGGCTGTGTAGTTGGTGTCATTCTGAGAGGATCCAGTATGTGTCAGCTTGGGATGAGATGACTCACAAGTATTCCTGTTTTGCCGGTAACAGCCTTCACCTCTCTTACCAAGGCCTTTAGTGCATTTTTTAGTCTAAGAGTACATCTGAGGAACAGTCCAGTCTAGTAAATTCTAATCTGGAACACATTAATGTCACTGTATTCAGTGACAGGATTCTTAACAAAATAATGCCCGAACTTGAGGCTTTCCTACAACATAAACACATTCATATGTCTGTAGTTACAGAAACATGGTTTCCGAGCAATTAAAGCACTCCCACTGTTCTTAGGTACCTATCACATCTTCAGACCAACTGGCAATTGTGTGAGGGAGTTTAAGTAATTGTCAAGAATATCCTCATCTCACAACAGATTATTGGCAACACCACATGTGAACGCCTAGAAGTCCAAATCAACCTAAACAAAAGTAACTACCACTTCATAGCTAGCTGTTGAACATCCTCTATGTCCCCTTCTGAACTTGATACATCTTGACATATTAGCTGAAATTCCCATTAAACCAAGACCTTTCTACTGGGGGAATTCAACTATCTGTCAATAAACTGTCTGACCTACACTGCCAATGGTCAGCATTCCCAGCATTTCATTGACATTATAAATGCTAACTTTCATTCATAAATAGTTAACCAATCTGCTAGGAGCCCAAATATCCTGGCTCTAGTCCTCACAAGTATGGGCACTTCTTGCACAGCTGCATATGTATCATCATGTATTGTTAAATCAGACCATGATTTAATGACCTTTACCTTTAAAACTGGCTGTACTTCCACTGTAAATAGCTCTCTGCGTTTGGAGACTTGTCAAAAGCAAACATTCTTCAGTTATTTGATGACTTAAATGCTGTAAACCTCCTCTGAAGGAGCCTATTTCGTAAACTGCTACATATATCTCTGACTTTTATTCCCACTTAAATAATTGTCTTGATAAGGCAGTCCTTATCTGCCTCAAATATAGTGAGAAGTTTAAAAACAAAGCCCTGTGATGCAATACCCATATAAATAAATTATATAACAAGAGAAAGAAACTGCTTAATGCTTATAAGAGATCTCATTCTACCTGCCTTAAGAGAACATTTAAGCAAACTAACAAAGAGCTTAAGGGAACCAATAAGAAGCTCAAAGCTGAGTATGAAACTGAAAAAAAAAAGCTGAGTATGAACTTAAAATAGCCACTATAACCAAAATAACTACACATCTTTCTTTAACCATGTCAGGAAGTTAAAAACTAACACCTAACAGCATTCAGAGCTAGTCAACAGTAATTCTACATTGTCTGATCCAAAGGAAATATCTAAGATCCTAGCCAACAAATTTAGTGCAAATTTTGCTCCAACCATAGTTATAGCTATCCCAGCCACCCCATTTAATTACTATGGAAAAAGTTCTCTCAGCCCTTTCAAAAACTAAGAATACTTCATCCATGGGCCTGACAACATGCCATGTTGCCTGATTTATCAGTGCATAGTATGGCCTTTCTCAACCCCTACTTAAACTTTTTAATTTATGCCTCTCCAAGCCATTCCCAAAGTCTGGAAAACAGATACGGTGATGCCATTACACAAAGGTGGCCCAACCACAGACCATGGTAACTATAGACTCATTAGTCTCACTAGTCTCATATGTAAAGATGTTGAGCAAAAAGGAGGACTGTTGACCCAATCAAACACTTGTCAGCTTAAAATATATTAAAAAGACTAATTTTACACATACAGTTAAGTGCTTTTGTCCATAGTGTGTCATCAAAACTAGTACACAGTCATTTGTAACCAAGTAAACATGCTGATAAAAATAATATGACAGAATATGCCCAATAAATGAATTCCAATTAACTTTTATAACTTTATGAAAGTAAGAGCCAAAAAGAAATGAAATTGACATTATAAATGCTAACTCTCATTCAAAAATAAAATACAAAAGTGACCACCCCTTTCAATCCATCTTGCTGTTTTAAAAATAGTAACTCTCCACTAAACCTTAACTTTTTAAACAGGTAAAACTCAAGTTACCTACTTTCACATCTAACTTCTCTAGTGCACACTGCAGAGTGCATTCTTTTCAATCTTACCTTTAAGCATCCCTGTGACTAGCATTTTCTCTAATACCTGCTGGAAAGCACTAGGAAGCCTTAAACTCATACAGACATTGAACTCTCCTTGTTAACAAGGAGAAATTAATAGTAGGCACTAAACAGCCTATAATTGCAAAGTACCTTGCTAAGGAAACAGCTCCTATACTTTACAAAGAAAAAAAAAAGCCCCAAACCAGGCATGTCCAAGGGTCAGCTTCCGGTGATTTCTCCTGTCCACCTAGTGAATCTGGGCATATTGGGGCAATGCAGCAATTGCCTCATGTACACAGACAACCCTCTCCTCCTGCCACCCAACACTACAACCTGTGAGAGATGCACTTACATAGCCAAAATGGAAGCAAAGCTCTGTCCACCCAAGATTGTGCTAAACAGTCAAGAGGAGAAGGTTAACACCCACACTACACCTCAAGCAACACATAGCCCTTCTAAACCCGCACCACCAACACCCACATATAGCAACACTAAATCCACATATGCAGAGGCCCTTAACTGTAACCTGCCCAAGCAACAAAGACCTCTGAAGCTGAAACGCAAACAAACACCAATCACAACCAATGTGTCACATAGTTCACAACACCAGTGTGCCACCCAGCAACAGCCCCTAAGGCAAGACAATGTACCTAACACTTTAGTCATAGGTGACTCTATAGTCCGGCACACTGATGTCCCTCTCACCAAGTTGAATAAGGAGAAAATTACAGTCAGCTGCCTGTCAGGTGCCAGGATCAGCCACATAACGCATGCACTCAAGTTACTCCACAACAAGTACAAATATGACTCTGTCATTGTCCATGTTGGAGTGAATGACTTGAGACGTACCTCCCTGGACTACATGAAAAGAGACATGGAAGAGCTCTCGGATCATGTGGCCCAGGCAGGTATGACCCTAGCCCTGAGTAGCATCCTGCCTTCGCCCAGAATGATACCACAATATAAGGATAAAATGACTGACTTCAGCAGTTTGCTAAGCTTATGGTGTCATTCAAAGGGGATCCAGTATCTGCCTGGGATGACATGATTGACAGACCACGATGCTTTGCCAGAGATGGTCTGCACCTGTTGCCCCTGGGATTCAGGTTACTGGCTAAGGCTCTTGCCACCCCTATAGTGCCTTTTTTAGGCAAACTTTAAAGAACAAAACCACCACCGTAACAGGTACAAGCATGCAAAATCTGAAGATAATGCTACTCAATGCTAGAAGTCTAAACCTCAAAATGCACTCGCTCGAGGCACTCCTAAAAATGGAGAACATCGATATCTGTGCAGTAACTGAGACCTGGTTCAAGGCTCCAGAGAGCACCCCTGCAATACCAGGCTACAACTCTTACCTCACTTTTCGGCCAGCAAACCAGGACCGAAACACTAAAGGTGGAGGAGTGTCAATATTCACCAAGGATATTCACACCACCAGGCTAGTTGGCCAACACAATGTGTCTGAAATTCTCCAAGTGCAACTAACACTAGGTAAGACTGCAATCCAAATTGTAGCTTGCTACAGATCCCCCACCATACCCCAAGATTCTCACTACACCTTTCCAAACATACTGGAAAATATTAAGATAGAACCAAACACCCTAATACTGGGTGATTTTAACTACCCTGCCATTAACTGGGAAAACTACTCATGTCCCAACACCTTTGCTAACGGTTCTTGGAATTCATAAATTCCAGTGCCCTGGATCAACTAATCCATAGTCCCACCAGGGGCTCCAATATCCTAGACCTGGTCATTACCAACATGGGAAATCAATGCTCCATACCTATGGTCACCCCTCGTTAGTCAGGTCTGACCATAAGCTAATCACCCTTAACATCCACATGCCCCCCCCACCCCCAGCAAAGAAACCACCATAAAAAACTTCTCCAAAGCCAACTTCATGCTACTCAAGTCAGAAGTGGCAAACTTCATGACACCCATGCAGACGGGAACTGAAAGTTCAACTGCTGAATCCTACACTAAGGCACTGTATGAGCACATCCACTCATGCATGAATCGTGCCATCCCAAATAGAACCAAAATGCTCTCATCCAAAAAAAAGGAAGCCAATCTGGTGGTCCCCTGCCATAAACAAACTTTACAACAAAAGGAAGAAACTTTTGCAGAAAAGAGGAAAATCCCAGGATGCAAAAACTCCTTACTAGCCTCAGTAAGAAACTGAGATGCCTCATAAAATCCTCCAAAGCTAGTTACGAAAATAAAATTGCCAAAGATTCCAAAGACAACCACAAAGCATTCTATAACTATGTCAAGAATCTAAATGGCAATGCTCAGATCTGCTCTGAGTTAAAACAGAATGGCATTAAATATACTGATCCGAAGGATATTGCCAATATCCTGGCAGATCGATTCAGTGCCAACTTCACCCCCCTCTCACTCCCTAAATGGCCCATCTCAGTACCGGAAGATTGCCAAATTCCAGTAATAACGGCCACACAGTTACAAAATGCACTCTCTAAAGCCACGAATACAGCATCCATGGGACCAGATAACATCCCGGGCTGTGTACTACATGAACTACAATATGAACTGGCACCTCACCTAAGTGTAATGTTTAATCATAACCTCACCTCAGGTTTCGTGCCCACTGAGTGGCGCAGAGCTACAGTTATCCCAATCCACAAGGGGGGATCCACCTTGGATCCCGGAAACTACCGTCCCATCAGTCTGACAAGCCTTATCTGCAAGGCCATGGAGCGTATTATCATGGAACTTATAAACAAAGACATTAGCAACCTTCAAACACTGGACCCCACCCAGTTTGGGTTTGTGAAGGGCCGATCTTGGCTCCTAAACCTGATTGACTTCTTTGAATCAGTCTCCAGAGCCATGGATAAGGGTAAGGTGGTCCACACAGGCTATCTAGACCTTGCCAAGGCCTTTGACACCATCCCCCACTCTAGAATCATAGATAAACTTACTAAGTTGGGCATTAATCCCTATGTCACCCAATGGGTTGCTAAATGGCTTACTGATAGAACCCACACTGTAAAAGTAGCCGACTCCAAATCCAGCTCCAGACAAGTGACAAGTGGAGTACCTCAGGGTTCAGTCCTGGGGCCGCTCTTGTTTGGCATCTACTTCTCTGAAGTACAGGTCAACACTAAGGGACTCTGGCTAACAAAGTTTGCAGATGACTGCAAACTGGAAGCCATTATTGAATCCCCAAATGATGTGGATACTCTACAAAAGGGCCTTACAGAAACAGATGCTTGGTGCCAGAGCCATGGGCTCAAGCTCAATGCCAAGAAATGTATTGTTATCCCCTTTGGGAAAAAACATGTATCCATGAATTACCATATAGGTGGCAGTACACTAAACACAGAAAGTGTGATAAGAGACTTAGGGACACAGGTGGACAGTGGTCTCACTTTCGATAACCACATCGCCACAACAGTCAGGAAATCCTTGTATGTGGCACACCTCATCACGAAGGGCTTTTCATCCAGAAAAAAGAAGGTCATTGTCCCACTGTACTCATCCCTCATTAGACCCATTATAGAATACAACGCCCCATTTGGTATGTACCTCTCAAGACATCTGCAACAACTGGAAAGCCTCAGAAATACCTCACTAAAAGAATCACAGGCCTAAAGCAGATGCCGTACGCTGACCGCCTTAAAAAACTCCAGCTATACTCTGTCGCATATCGTCTACTCAGAGGCGATCTCTGCTTAACATACAAGGCCATGTCAAACCCAGAGCTGTTGGACATGCTACACTTAAGGAAATCCCAATCCCTCAGAGCTACACGCTCCAGGGATCTAAACCTTGTCATCACAATAAACAAAACATGCTGGAGGGATAGGTTCCTGACCCAGAGACTCCCCAGACTCTGGAATAGATTGCCCATACATGTCAAGCAGAATGCCCCTTTGGACCTCTTCAAGAGGGACCTTGACGATTGGATGGGAGAAAGGAAATTCACCCCAGGGATCACGTCAGTCGCCCTGCTAGACAGGGGTCCAGGAAAGTAAATAATGTGGGAAGAAATAGCCAGGGAATTGTTATGGCTAGGCTTGTATAGGCCCTAGGGCTGCTGCCTAGTACCAACCTATGAACCTATGAAATTCTCATGAAGTTCGGCTAAAAGAGTATTATTATATTGCAATTTAAATGAAACCATATGAACAAGAACATGTTAAAAGACAGAAATAAGTAATAATAAAAATGGTAAAAGTATATAGATGTCTAGAATTATAACTTGGAACAAAGTAATTTTAAAATACTATTAAGGGAAACTATATCATTCAAGCCATGGTGTTCAGTCAAAAATGTGAAACAAAACACCTCACCTAAGTTCTGCTAGACGCCAAGGAAAAAATATGAAGAAAAAAAAAAAAAAAACGTTGCAGAACACTGCTGAATGTCCAAAGGTTTTAATAAAATCCAATGTCAAGTAGAAAAAACTGTCAAATCCAACTTTAGTAAGCAGTAAAAACAATTACAGATGAGCGCTTTCGGGTGTAACCCTTCTTCAGATAACCATCAAACAAAGTAGTAACAATTTAAAACAAAGCATGGCCAATCAAATTCAATAAAACACCCGCCTATTTTTCAGGGCGGGTTTCATTGGAATCATCTCATTGAGACCTGGAGGTCTATGGGCCAATAGGGCCAATAGTGCAACAATCCACTTGGCCTCATTAAGCTCTGTTATATTCTTAATATCACCCCCTCTACTGTTCAACCTGATATTAACACTGGCTTTAAATCTGAAGCTGTGCTGTGCATGTTTCTCTATATGCCTATAGAGGGCATTATGAGTATCAGCATTCCTAATAGCTGATAGATGTTGTAAAATCCTAACCTTAAACATGCAATTGATTTTTCCAACATAAAAACTTTCACACTGATCACACTCTGCCATATATACTAAATCTGTAGTCCTACATGTGGCTCTGGCTTTAAACTCAAAAACCCTCCCAGTAACTGGATGAACAAAGCTAGTGTTTCTATTAATATAAGCACAAGCTTTACACGAACCACATGGAACAGTACCTGGGTTGGCCTTGAAATGTTTAATATCAGTTAACTTTTCATGAGACAAAATGTCTTTAAGATTTTTATTTCTTCTAAAGCCAAAACAGGGATATTCCCCTACTATGGAATGAATTCTATCATCAGTGGTTAGAATATTCCAATTCTTTCGGACTACATCACAGACCCCTCTTATGTTATTACTGTAAGTGAACATAATTTGAGGTTTCCTTTTATATATGCCCCTATTTGACTTAGATGAACTGCATTGCATATCAGAGAACAGCCATGGCGTCGACCTATCACTTCTATGTATCTTGCTGTTCTGGATAACTCTTTTGGTCATGGATTTGTTGTAACCTCTTTCACTAAACAAACCAATCAATTTATCAGCCTCAACATTGAACAGTGTTTCATCTGTACAAATTCTAGAAACCCTACTAACCTGTCCTTTTATGATATTAGGAAAGGTATGCCTAGGGTGCATACTATCGAAGCTTAGTAGGGTGTTTTTCCAACAATCCTTCCTAAACAGGTGTGTGGAAAAACCTTCATTCCTTTGAACTAAATGCACATCTAGAAAGTCAATGTCAGTCCATGAACTATTGGCCGTAAATCGCAAAAAGGAAGTGGATGAATTAATGAAAACTAAAAAATCATTAAACTGTACTTCATTCCCATTCTATCTTCGAATACTGTCTGACGCAGATACTTATATACTTATAAATCCCCTACAAGTTAAGCTATTGGTAGCACATGTTCATAATGCACTTAAACAAATTTTGGATGATAAGCGTATTGATGAGCAATTGTTTAATATTTTTAAAAAAGGATGATGTTGTTACACCGATTTTTAAGGCGTTACCCAAGATTCATAAAAGTATAACGGACCCACCCCTCCGACCTATAGTGTCAGGTAGAGGGTGGGTCACAGAGAATATATCTATTTGGCTGGACTGCACTCTAAGGCCATATTTGGATTGTATTGATGAAGTGCTTAAAGATACAGGACATTTTTTAATGACTTTAGGGGCCATGAATATTGATAACAGCAATGGGTTACATTTGATGGCCACAATAGATATACAAAATCTGTTCACAGCCATTAGTACTGATTATGGTGTCATGGCTATACATACAGTGTTACATGAAATGGAAGTAGAGAGTTCGAAGATTGATGTTATCACTGACTTGCTTACTTTGGTTTTGGAGAACAATGTATGTTAAGTTGTCTATCTCGCCTTCATTCTTGCTGGATGGGTTCGGAGCCGACCTCGGCTCCGACTCGGCCACTCTAAAAGCTCGAGAGTTGGTTCCACCGGCTCGAGGCTCCCCTTATATCCCACAATGCTAGGCGAGAGTTACCTCAGATCTCGTTTGCCGCTACAGCTTCGAGGTTGGTTGTTTCTACCGGTTCCTGGTGAGTGCTATTTTTCTTGTAAAAATTACTCTTTAAAACCCCTTTTAAGTTAATATTCTTACTTAGTTAGTGTAGATTAGAAAACTTTATTCCCGACCCTAAATATTTTCCGTTTCTTTCCCCAAGAACTTTTGGTTCTTCCATTGGGCCTTTAGGCCTTCCCTTCCCTAGTGGAGTGTGTGTGTTTTTTTGGTAGTTTATTCTAGTTATTGTAGTTTTAAATACTAGTATTACTACTAATTTTATTGTGTTTTCCTGACAGGGTATAACTTGTGTGTTTGTGTGCGTGTTTGTGTACACCTGTCAGTCAAAAATGTCTAAAGAAGCAAAGGTCTCCGGATTCAAGAAGTGTGATGCGTGCTGTCAGAAAATGTCTCTGACAGACGCTCACACTTCTTGTGTCTATTGTCTGGGGCCTTTGCACCTGCAGGACTCCTGTGCTGTGTGCCATGGCTTCAGCCCCAGGGTCCTGCAGGAAAGAAAAAATAAATTAATTCTTAGAGGCTTACTGAAGCCAGAGGATTCCCTGTCTGTTTCAACAGGGAAGCCCTCTAAGGCATCGAGGTCTTCGGCTCCGCTTCTGAGCCGAGACCTCAGGTTGCTCAACCTTTGCCTTTATCGGCTCCGGCTGGAGCCGATAAGTCTCAGTCCACAGTTTCTGTGGCTCCCTCGGCTCCGGCCGGAGCCGAGGTTATTGAGGTTCCCGTGTCGGCTCCGACCAGACCTTCGGAGCCGACAACTAGGAAGAGGTCCAGGTCACCATCTCTTGGCTCCGTTCATTCGGCTCCAGGATCTCCCCTGCTGTCTGAACGGAGCCAAAGGTCTCACTCCTCTAGGTCATCGAGGCTGTCGGATCATGACCTTCAGAGGGTAGTGAGTCGACTACTTAAGTCCGAGGCACTAGCCCAGATGCTTCAGAGCCCGACTCATCAGTCGATGCCTGCCCCGGTCCATCAACATTTTCCTCCTTCGACTCTCTTGAGTTCGGAGCCGGGTCGCGTCGGAACCGAGACTGTGATTACGTCGGAGCCGATACAATTGTCTTCGGCTCCGTCGTCGGCTCCGTTTTCTTCTTTGGAAGAATCTCGGCGCTGAGCTTCCCTCGTCGGCTCCGAGGGGGTGAGTGGCATCGGACCCTTGTCCGACCCCCCTCTCCCTCTCGGGGCTTCGGCGCTGGTGAGTTCGGCTCTGACATCGGCCTCGGAACCATCACTGTCGGTGCCGAGGGGGGTTCTTAGCTCCTCGGAGCGGGGACCTCTGGCTCTGCCTGACAGGGGTGCATTCGAGGTCATGCGGAGTGTGTTAGAGCCTGGCTCTACTCCACAGTCGGCTCCGTCCGCCCCTCCCTCTATGCTGCCTCAGGGTAAGTCGACTCACTCCCTCATCCCGGACCGCAGAGAGCCAGCTCCTCAGGAGCCCCTGTGGGATTTCATCCTCTTCCGAGGCCTCTCCTGATTTGGCAGAAGAGCCCCTCGGAAGAGGAAGTGTAAGAGGAAACACATTGACTCACCTGAGTCTATCACGTCAGACACAGATTTGGATGATTCTGAGGGTTCCCCGTTCCCCTTCTGAAGATGTCTCATTTGCAGACATTCTGGAGATCCTGAAACAGAGGGGAAATTGGCCAGCCCTCAACCCTTCGGAGGACGAATCTGTGTATCTTGAGGCATTTGGCTCTCGTCCTTCCACCTCCTGGGTGTCCCCTCCCTTCGACCCCCTCATGCAGGTGGTTGCTAAGAAGGCATGGACGGCTCCTGATTCAGTGGAACCCACTCCCAGGAGACCCTCTAAGTTCATCACAGCTCCAGCAGACAAGCAATTTTTAACAAAAGGAGTTTCTGTGGATGTTATGGTGGTAGCTGCTGCCACAAAGAAGGAACTGGCTGATCCTTCAGTACCTGTCCATCCACCTAACAAGGAATCTAGGTCCATGGATAGGTACGGGAAGCGGATGTTCTCCTCAGCGACATTTACCATGCGTTCGCTGAACTACCTGTGCCATTTCACTCGTCTTCAAAGGGACTTGATCAAGGAAGCGAGTGAAATGTTAAAGGATCCTACAGCTGCGGGTTTCCAAGACAAGATGAACACGCAGCTGGCTACCCTAATTCCATATCCAACTCCTCCATGCGCCTCCTTTCTTACGCGGCCGATGGAGCGAGCAGAGCCGCAGGGACAGGTGTGGCCTTACGTAGGCACGCCTGGATGCGGCTATGCAATTTTGTGGACCCTTTCAAGACGTCTTTCACGAACTCCCCTTTTGATGGATCATCTCTCTTTGGTCCTCAAGTGAAAGAAACCCTGACTAGGTGCGAGACTGATGGCAAGACCCTTTCTGCCATCGGAGTCCGTTTTTCGACTCCTTCCAGGCCTTACCCCAAAGGCCAGAAGGGTGGAAAGATGTGGTTCCGTAAACAATCTCAAGGGACTTCGCCTGACGACAGAGTCGCTTTTCCTACCAAAGGCAGAGGTGGGAATAACAATGGTAGACGTCGCCCTAGGGGCAGGGGGGGTCCGCAGAACCAGGGCAATCGGGAAGCCTTCCCTGACAAGCCTTTTCAGCATCCCTGAGGTGTTGCCCGACTGCCCATCTTCGGAGGCAGTCGGGGGAAGATTGTCACTGTACCCAGAAGCCTGGCTATCCCTGACTCAAGACAAATGGGTACAGTCCATCATTTCCGAAGGCTATTCTATCCCCTTTCTTCGCTTTCCAAATCAGTCAAAAAAATCCCTTCCAGATGTTCCACCCGCTCAAAGGGATCTAGCAGCTTTGGAAATTTCAAAACTGCTTGCAAAAAGAGCAATTCAGCCAGTGCCAGCAGACCAACAAGGATACCGAATTTACTCAACGTTCTTTATAGTTCCAAAGAAAACAGGGGACTGGAGACCGATTTTGGATCTCAGTGTCTTGAACAAATCAGTCAAGAAAACAAGATTACGAATGGTCACGCTGCAATCCATTCTTCCCTTTTGGGCTAAGGAAACTGGATGTGCTCTATAGGCCTTCGGGATGCGTGCTATCACATGAAAATGAACCTACGCTGCAGAAGATTCGGCCGCTTCAGGCTGGGAACCAGTCATTTTCAGTTCAGGGCCCTGCCCTTTGGTCTCACCACTGCCCCGGTGTTTACCAAATGCATGGCAGTGGTAGCTTCTCACCTGAGACGACAAGGATTCCAGGTGTTTCCATATTTGGACGACTGGCTCCTCACAGCTCCCACCAAGCATCTCCTTCTGATGGCCAGAGATTATACTTTTCGCGTTTGTCAAAAACTGGGTATTTCAATAAATTGCGAAAAGTCTGTTTTGTCGCCTTGTCGTACTATTACCTACATAGGCGCAAATCTAGATACTATAAACATGTCTGCAAGGCTAACACACCAAAGGATATCAGACATTCACAAATTGGTGTCACTCCTTCTCAACAACAACAGAATCAAAGCCAGGTTAGTTCTAAAGGTGTTGGGAATCATGGCAGCGCCATACCTCTCCTTCCATTAGCCAGATACCACATGCGGATCCTTCAGTGGATGCTTTTTACTCAATGGTCATACCAGGAACTTCCAATGTCTCACACCATTGTGATCACGCAGGCGTGCAAAAAGCATCTCATGTGGTGGATGTCTTCCCCAGCTCCTGTCGGAAGACCCTTTGTTCCACCTCCTCCGGTTGCTACACTGACAACGGATGCCTCCCTGATCGGGGGGGGGGGGGCATTATCAGGGCAGGACAGTCCAGGGCACATGGCAACCAAACGAATGCCACTTGCACATAAATGTTCTGGAGATGAGAGCAGTGCTTTTAGCGTTGCAAGCCCTTCAAGACTCTCTTCCCTTGGGAACAATTGCAATCCAGACAGACAATATGTCTGTAGTGTGGTACATCAACAAACAAGGCGGAACCAGATCATACCCCCGTGTCGAGAAGCACTCAGACTGTGGCAATGGGCGATCTCTTCTCAGCGTTTTCTGATAGCAACGCACATCCCCGGGAAGTCCAATCACATTGCGGACAAGTTGAGCAGAGCTATTCTCATGCCTCACGAGTGGTCTCTGAAAGACTCGGTAGTGAGAGAAATTTTTCTCAAGTGGGGTCAGCCTTGCTGCGATCTTTTTGCTACTCCCCAAAACAGCAAGTGCAGAGAATATTTCACTCTATTCCCTTTACCAGGCCAACCCAGCAGAGACGCTCTAGTCCAAGTTTGGCCCCGGGGACTTCTGTATGCATTCCCTCCTTTCCCACTGATCTCTCAAGTAATTCAGAAAGCTATCGCTCAGAAGGCATCCTTGATCCTCATTGCTCCTTACTGGCCTCGACAAGTGTGGTTCCCCTTTCTACATCGTTTTCTCTTGGAGCGACCATGGAATCTGGACCTAGTTCCAGATCTTTTGATCCATCAGTCGGGTCAGTTTCATCGCTCTCTCCCCTCTCTGAACCTCACTGCTTGGTTCCTCCAGTTCCAACCGTAGCCAGGCTTCCTCAATTATCTCATTCTGTTAGAGATATATTGATAGCTTCCCATAAATCTTCCACTCGAAAGATTTATTTGAGTAAGTGGAAACGCTTCTCATATTGGGCACAAGGGAAGGACATAGATCCTTTCACCGCTTCCATCCAACTAGTCCTTGATTTTCTAGCTGAACTCTTCCATGCAGGTTCATCTCCATCTACACTTAAGGTTCAATTGGCAGCTATTTCTAACTTCCATGTGGGTATTTCTGAATCTGCCCTAATGTCCCACAAACTTTGCAAAGCCTTTTTGAAAGGAGTTTTTCTTCTCAGACCTCCTATAAGAAATCCTCCTTCTCCTTGGGACCTAAATTTAGTTCTTGCTTCTTTGATTCTTTCCCTTTCGAACCTGCAGCTTCCTGTTCCTTGAAATTGTTATCATGGAAAACTCTCTTTCTGGTAGCTATTACATCAGCTAGAAGAGTTTCAGAACTTCAAGCACTCAGTTGTCGTCCTCCTTATCTTTTGTTTCATAAGGACAGAGTATCCTTACGAACTAACCCGTCCTTTTGCCTAAGGTGGTCTCGACATCAAATCTAAACCAAAGCATTGACCTCCCTGTCTTTTTCCAGAGTATTCCAATAGGTCTGAACAAAATTACACTGCCTGGATGTTCATCGTCAATTGAGGTACTACTTGGATAGAACAAAACAATTCAGAAAATCTGATCAGCTGTTTGTCTCCTATGCGGAAAGCAGAAAGGGACTTTCAGTTTCAAAGGTATCATTATCCAGATGGCTAACATCTTTGATTTCCCTGGTATATGAAATTAGACAACAAAATTGCCTAATAAACCTAAAGCCCATTCCACCAGAGCTTTGGCTACTTCTTTAGCCTTCCAAGACAGACTGCCTATTGACACCATTTGTGCAGCTGCTACTTGGGCTACTCCTCACACTTTTATTACTCATTATAAGTTGGATTTAGCTTCTAGGCATAGAGCTAACTTTGGTTCCACTGTTCTCAGGAGTCTGTTCCGTTAGGCCACCGGGACAAGGTGCTAGGGACGCGTCCCATCCAGCAAGAATGAAGGCGAGATAGACAACTTAACATATAGAAGTTATGTTCTTACCATAACGCTCCATGTTAGTTGTCTTCTTCTCGCTTCTTCTTAAGGCCCCACCCTCCTTCCGCCTGGCCTGGACAGACCTAGAGGAGTTGTGATTGTGACCTCTCTTTCTACCACCTCTTTCTTAGACATATGCTATTATGCATATTTCCTGGTTCAGGATGTAGGTCACCCTTCTTTCCTCCTGTTGTTAGAGGTGGATTCTGTTTTACAGTTATACTGTTACTATTATAAGCTGGGGTTAGCTTACAAACGAGATCTGAGGTAACTCTCGCCTAGCATTGTGGGATATAAGGGGAGCCTCGAGCCGGTGGAACCAACTCTCGAGCTTTTAGAGTGGCCGAGTCGGAGCCGAGGTCGGCTCCGAACCCATCCAGCAAGAAGAAGGCGAGAAGAAGACAACTAACATGGAACGTTATGGTAAGAACATAACTTCTATTTTCATGGGAGCCAATAGCATATATAGGCAGGCACATGGGGTAGCCATGGGCACCCCATGTGCCAATACCTATGCTAATTTGGTACTGTCTTTTTGGGAAAACAGGTTTATTTTAAAAAACAATACCTGGTCACAATATATTATTCTTTACAGGCGTTTTGTGGATGATATTTTTATTTTGTGGAATGGGAATGAAGTACAGTTTAATGATTTTTTAGTTTTCATTAATTCATCCACTTCCTTTTTGCGATTTACGGCCAATAGTTCATGGACTGACATTGACTTTCTAGATGTGCATTTAGTTCAAAGGAATGAAGGTTTTTTCCACACACCTGTTTAGGAAGGATTGTTGGAAAAACACCCTACTAAGCTTCGATAGTATGCACCCTAGGCATACCTTTCCTAATATCATAAAAGGACAGGTTAGTAGGGTTTCTAGAATTTGTACAGATGAAACACTGTTCAATGTTGAGGCTGATAAATTGATTGGTTTGTTTAGTGAAAGAGGTTACAACAAATCCATGACCAAAAGAGTTATCCAGAACAGCAAGCTACATAGAAGTGATAGGTCGACGCCATGGCTGCTCTCTGATATGCAAGACAGTTCATCTAAGTCAAATAGGGGCATATATAAAAGGAAACCTCAAATTATGTTCACTTACAGTAATAACATAAGAGGGGTCTGTGATGTAGTCCGAAAGAATTGGAATATTCTAACCACTGATGATAGAATTCATTCCATAGTAGGGGAATATCCCTGTTTTGGCTTTAGAAGAAATAAAAATCTTAAAGACATTTTGTCTCATGAAAAGTTAACTGATATTAAACATTTCAAGGCCAACCCAGGTACTGTTCCATGTGGTTCGTGTAAAGCTTGTGCTTATATTAATAGAGACACTAGCTTTGTTCATCCAGTTACTGGGAGGGTTTTTGAGTTTAAAGCCAGGGCCACATGTAGGACTACAGATTTAGTATATATGGCAGAGTGTGATCAGTGTGAAAGTTTTTATGTTGGAAAAACAAATTGCATGTTTAAGGTTAGGATTTTACAACATCTATCAGCTATTAGGAATGCTGATGCTCATAATGCCCTCTATAGGCATATAGAGAAACATGCACAGCACAGCTTCAGATTTAAAGCCATTGTTAATATCAGGTTGAACAGTAGAGGGGGTGATATTAAGAATATAACAGAGCTCAATGAGGCCAAGTGGATTGTTGAACTATTGGCCCATAGACCTCCAGGTCTCAATGAGATGATTCCAATGAAACCTGCCCTGAAAAATAGGCGGGTGTTTTATTGAATTTGATTGGCCATGCTTTGTTTTAAATTGTTGCTACTTTGTTTGATGGTTATCTGAAGAAGAGTTACACCCGAAAGCGCTCATTTGTAATTGTTTTTACTGCTTACTGAAGTTGGATTTGTACAGTTTTTTCTACTTGACACTGGATTTTATTAAAACCTTTGGACATTCAGCAGTGTTCTGCAACGTTTTTTTTTTCTTCATATTTTTTTTTTTCTTCATTTTTTTTCTTCATATTCAAGCCATGGTGTTCACTAGCATTAAGTCTCAGTTGCCATAATAGTTATCAGTACTCCAGTGTATGTTCCCAGCGTCCTCCCCTGGGATAGGAATAGCTTGTTTGAGTATTGTAAAATAAAACAACTTATTTGTGTTACAAAGTAATTTATGTTTTAAAAGGGCATTTGTTTCTCTATTCCCTTGGATATCAAAGTAATGCTCTTGAATCCTTCTTTTAAATTGTTCTGTTTTACCCACATAAAAACAGAAACACACATCACAAAAGGCCAAGCAAACAGCACCCTTTGTGCTGCAATCATACCTGGACTTGAATTTAAATGTATAATGTATGTTTTTTAATGTTAATTCACTTCTTTCATATATATACTTGCACTGAGAGCAGGCACCACATTTTATTAATTGACAGATGTCATAGCCTTCCCTGTGTCCATACTAATTAATACGTCCATAGCATAAAGATATATCCCATCACTATGGAAAAATCCTACATCATACCACTGTACAAAGGTGGCACATCTATAGAGTTTAATAACTACAGACTGATAGCTATTCTCTCCCACCTGTCCAAAATATTAGAGAAGTGCATCCATATGCAGTTGACATAATACCTAACCTCAAATAACCTGCCCTCAGAAACACAAGTACCAACCTATGATCAACATGGATTTAGGCCCCAGCATAGCACCACTACTGCTGTACTACATTTTACCAGTATAATAAACAAACATAGAAATGATGCTTGTGTCTGCCATGCTGTTAGACTTGTCAAACCCTTTTGATACTGTCTTGCACCAGCAATTGCTCGTTTGACTCTCCTCAGTAGGACTTTCACAATACTCCTTGTTGTGGTCCCTTAGTTATCTATCTGGAAGGCAACGAGCCGTTAAATGGCAACAAACCTACTCATCCTTTCAACCATTTAAAACAGGCTTCCCTCAGAGCTCTATCCTGGGTCCTGTACTATTTAATATATTTATTAATGACCTCCACATCTCCACCCACCATGCTAGTTTAGTTCAGTATGCAGATGACTCAACATTAATGTGTGTGGCCTCAACAATAAATAAGCTCCAAGACATTACCAGGAATCTTTCTCCTCTGTAGAAACCTGGCTCAAAGAATTAAACCTCCTAGCCAACCCCAAACTAAGTTAATACTTTGGTCCTCAAAAGTTGCAAAAATCAAAAGCAATCTTTTACCATAAAATCAGCAAATAATACTGTCATTGAAACTGTAACTCACAGTAAGCTTCTAGGCATTATAATAGACAACAGTCTTAAATATGACCACCATATCCTGCACACCATTAAATCTACACACCAGAAACTTGGCTCGGATCAACGGATTCCTTGCAGATACTGCAAAAATCCTCTACCCTCCCTTCTTGTTGCTAATTCTCTTATGTCACTTCTGTCCTAACAAACAATACTCAAAAGAAAAAAAACTCGCCTCCTGCTACAGTTAAATTTGCCACCAGTGTCCCTCATAGGACCCACCATTGTCTTAGCTTAAAGCAATTAAACTGGCTTGAACTGCACAGCTGTCTAGCATATTCACAAGTGAATACAGCACACAAACTCATTCATCATCCAGAAAACTGCCCTGCACTACAAAGCTTATTACTACCTTACTGTCCAGCAAAGGACCTCCATTCTAATAACAGATTCTTATTACTTACAGATATGTCAAATAATGTTGTGGGAAACTTGCTCTACTCCTAATGTGTTGCTAAACTCTGAAATAGTATCCCCATGCAAATAAAATTCTCTGACAAACCTAGTACCTTTAAACCACTGCTTAAACAATGTCTTAACCAATCCTGCTCCTGTGCATGCTCATCATAGGTTTAAAACTTTTTCACTGTAAAATACTGTTCAAATACTCTCCTTAAACATAATATTTTCAAACTCTTACTGAAATGACAAAATATTTATACATAACTGCTGCCTGTACAATCCACTAAGTTGCACGTTTGCTTTTCCTTTAGTAACTTACACCTCTGTAAAATCTTAGAATGTACATGTGTAAATGTAACTGTATAATATAGAAAGATGTCGTCCAAAAAATGAAAAAAAAAAAACAAAGCTACAATAGTGGGAAAATGTGATGATTTAAAGACAAATTTCTGTTCCCAATAGAATATCATTAAATCAGCAAAAAGGGGCCACACACTATTTGTAATATTTTCCTTCAAAATAAATGTAATTATTTGTTAAAATAGTTTCCATAAAGGAAGTAATAATGTTAACATCCCTGCTAGACAAAAAAATTACATTTACATAGAATTTCATTAAACCACGCTAATCCTTTATCATGACAAATACAGGAAAATAAGTCCATCACATCAGTAGTCTCCAAATGGCATTTGGGATGATAATATTCTGGGATAATTTGTCCCAAAAAATCCCAAGAATCCTTTAACATATAAGAATGTATTGATTTGAAAGGCTTTACAGTTCTAGCAGTTAACAATGCTAGGGGGTGTGTCTTTGATCCACCCACTGCAACAAAAGATGTTCTTCGTGTTTCACTGTTGCAGTCATCACATTTGGGTTATCCCTGCCAGGGTAGTTCTCGGCTGGCACGAATACCAGAGGCTTAGTATTTCTGCATCGATTGCTGTCGCTTCAGGATTGACATCAGGTCATTAGTAGTATAAAGTAAGGCAGCCGAAGTCATTACATCAATTTTTCTTGCACTGTCAGGAGCCCCCAAGTGGGAGCCAGGTTATGGTGGAAGAATCCCACCAGTAGAAAGTAAATACCAAAAAGTTCCTTGTAAGGAGAGAGGGAAACCAGGACTAGGACTGCAACAGTGAATACACTCGAACATCTACACTTACGGTAAGTAACCTTTTATGAATAGTTCAAAACATCTACCATCTAAAATTATATTACTATAGTTAAAAATCTTAAATTCTTTATAGTTAATACATTTTCTCATTGTTAAATGTATCAGTGGTCTTATTTAAAAATCAGTGTTTTACTATTCCATATTAACATCAGGAGAAGACATAACAATATTAGGTGTAGGGTATGCCAAGTTTTGTTGTTACTGGCTTTCATCCCTAAACACTTTTCTAAACTTTTTATCTATAATTTTAAAAGTGTCAAAATAATGATCTTTGTTCATCTAGAACAGTAAATCATTTATTAATGAATTATTTTAACATTCAAGTTCAGCAATCAGTTTCTCCATCTTCTTGATATTATCACTAAGAAGAAGTCTCATAATATTAAATCCACACTCATCAAAAAACATTAACAGTTCCCAGTGTAATTCAGACCCAGGTTCTACACCGTTGGGAAACTTATATAATCTAACATCCTTTGATTTTTTTTAAGGATGAACAATGTTTAAAATGAGTATTATCTAGTTGTAATGATTTAAACTTAAAAGAGTTCTTTCAAATAATGTCAAAGTTGAATCAAAGGTTCTGTTACTGATTCCATGCTGTACAGGTTGAAAAGAAAATTCATTACGTAACCAGCCTTCAAAGCAAAAGTTGCGACCAGCCGAATTATCAACATTATAAATATCCATCTCTTTTTCCTGACCAGTATGGTCAGAATGGACATTCCTATGTGCATGGGAGTTAGTAGCTTTCTGTCAAACTGCAGCTGTGTAAGTTTGTGACTTATCCAGAGTCATCTGTTGACTGTCAAGCAAAGAGTACAGGAGTTCTGGTACTTCCAAGGTAGGGCTATACCACCGTTTGACATATTGGCTGGTGACTGTGCTCATGCAACTGGCCTGAAATTATGCTGTGATAGTAATTGCACAAAGCTGTGGAGCACATTATCTTAGACTTCATTAATCTGGACATTGAAAATCTCTCAAGCATATACCCTCATCAGTTTGACTTTATCAAAAGAAGGTCTTGCTTCTTTAATGCCATTAATTTCTTTGAACAAGTAACAGTGAATAAAGCATATCTAGACTTGGCCAAGGCCTTTGACACTATTCCCCAAGCAAGCATTATTGATAGACTTGTAAATCTAAATATAAATCCCTGTATTGTGTAATGGTTTGCTAACTGGTTGTCTGACAGAACCCATGTGATTAGAATAGCAAGTGCCATTTAGGAAAGCAAAACAATTACCAATGGTGTACCACAGGGCTCAGTTTTGGGCCCTCTCCTGTTTGGAAGATGTACCCCTGCAATCTGACACTGTTTTAAGCGATCTGGGTACTCTTGTTGATAATTCCTTATCATTTGACTATCATGTCTCCACAGTACTTCAGAAAGATTTTTATATGGCCCATATAATTTCCAAAAGCATCTCCACTAGATCCAAAGAAGTCTTGAGTACCCTATACTCATATCTTATCAGACCTGTTATTGAATATAACACACCTTTTGACATTTATTTATCTAAACATATCACACAACTTGAGGGAACTCAGAGATTCATAACTTAAGATCATCAGTGGCCTCAAAGGTCTTGGTTATCAGGAGAGAATGGCAGCCCTTTCTTGTTATTCAAGTCTCTTACAGATTCCTCCATGGAAATCTATGTCTAGCCTTTTGTGCCATGAAAGGTTCAACCCTAGATGATCTCCTATTCCTTCGTAGAACTAATGGTACATCCAGTACTCAGTTAAACGAATTAAACATTCATCAGCAGATAAATAGGACATGTTGGCATGATAAATTCATATCCCAATTTGTTCCTCACCTCTGGAACAAACTTCCACCTCATGTTGCAGAGTAGCACCCATACCACCTTCAAGGTAAACATAGATAATTGAATGACCAGCCTCAAATTCTCTCCTGGTCTTCCTTATCCTGCCAACCATGAGGCTAGAGGGAAATTTTGAATTTTGTTTTGGCTAGGCTTGAAGTGGTCTGCAGACTAGTTGCCTAGTACTTAGCTGTAAGCTACATCTTGCAATAAAACAGTAAGAAGTTGTTTGGTTGTGCCTCTTTAAAAAATAGAAATGTCAGCAGAGAAGAAACCTTGATATTGCAGTCTGGCCTGGCTGTCTAATGAAACTGTAAAACTGTAATTTCTTAACAGTATAATTGTGAAACTGCATTTTAAAACATTTTTTGCTGCCATAATCCCGATTTCTGTATAATCTATGTCCATGGTCAGTAAACCTGGGTTTAAGGGACAAACACAATTTTAAAAATATATCTCTAGCAATTTGAATTTACAGGCTTCAGAATGTCATAAGGTGCCCTTCTAGCCCATAGTTAAAAAAAACATGCTGTGCAGTCTGTACTAATAAAGTACTGTACAAAGTGAATGTACTAAAAATGATATGTGAAATTGAAAGGAATCATTCATATTCTGCACATCTCAGAATGCATAAATGTTTGTTCCTTATTACTGACTAGTGTTTATAGATGCTACATGGAGCCATCCCTGCATAGCTGACAGTCAGTTTTTATAACAGATACTGATTTTATTTAATTTTTCTTAACTGAATTAATTTGACCTATGCATACAACTGATGCTGAAGCACATGCAATATATGTTTTTATTATTGTTTAAATTGTAATGATAGATAAATGGCTGCATTTAGAAGCAAATATGTTAGCAGTAAGAGCAGTCATATGTATTTGAAGGACTGTAGGCACGGGGAAAGCTTTAACTTTATTTTTCATTTCCACGTCATAGTCTTTCTAGTTCCACTGGGTGCCATGATTATGCACTGCATAGTTGTAACTTGCAAAAAAATATATATAAACTATGTGTGGGAGACACTGAAATAAGACAGTTTCATCTTAGGTAGTTGTTTATGTTAAATGAAGCAAATTCTGACAGAACAGTTTTACCAAATAAACATGAAGTGCTTAACTTTTTTAAGTGGTGGCTTGGGGAAAGTTTTATTAATTATTTTTTCAACAATCAAATTGTCTACAAAGACTCAGGGGTCTTGTAGGAGTCAGATTATTTTCAGCAGCAATAGTTATTGTGCTGAATAATTTTGCTAATTAATTTTAAAATATTTTAAAATCTCTGCAGTTTGATATATAGTGGTTTGGTTGAAAAGTTTAAAAGTGAAATGCAAATACTGAGTTCATATATTTTTTCTTTGTCCTTCACAGGCAAAGTAGTTCATTTTCTCCATCTAGACAGAAACAGACTTGACCACGTGCCTATAAATGTTCTGTTGCAGACAGCAGGTGTTCAGACAATCGATTTCCAAAACAGACCAAGAGTTATTGAAGTGTGATACCATAACCACTGAAACCAGTCATGTAATTTTGGAAATTGTTTGAACCATTGACCAGAGAGACAGACAGACACAAAATGTCACGTGGTTTATTTTCCTGAAAAATGTACTTTACAAACTGCAAGCCTTCACCAAAGATGCTCCGTACTGTTCAGTTTTATATGAATTTACCATTTTGTGCCATTAAGAAAGTAAAACAGTAAAATGCTGCAGGTGTTAAAATTATTTGCAAAATGTACACAGCTAGCATTCTTGTTTTCTATCCATTTAAAATGTCTTCCCTTCTGTTCAGAACTGTCTTCTTATTCTGTATGTTTTTATATTTGTTAGTAATATATACACACTACCAGAAAGTGTCCTTCATTGTATGTAAAACGATATATATCTTTATTACTAGTTTGCATTTTTAGACTGGTTGATGGTATACTTATCTTTACCGTACACTGTACGTTGCAGGGATGTAAAACTATAAGCTTATTCAAGCAATCAAAATTGCTTCCAGCACAGATGTTACTTCCCTAAACTTTAAATACCAAAGAAACATTTCAATGGATAATAAAAATATCAGACTCTTTCACTGACAAAAAAAGAACTGGAGCAGCACAAACCTTATTACCTCAACATGCCGTCAACAGCACTTAAGACTGTATGAAAACAGCAGAAAAACTATGAACATTAATCCCTAAGAAATTAAAAGAAAATACTGCCAAGACATAAAATGATTGAATGTACCATAAGTATGTTTGACAAGAGAAAAGTGAAGCATCAACACAAAGACTGATTCCGTGGTCAATAAACATGTTCAAAACAGTGCTGATATATATATATATATATATATATATATATATATATATATATATATATATATATATACATATATATCTGTTAACCACTTCTTCTTTCAGCTTTTCCTGGTTGGGGTCACCACAGTGGATCATCTGTCCGCTCATGATTGGCAGTGGACTTTTACAGTGTCAAGTTGCCAGCCCAGCACCCAACCTTCCACAGAAGGTACACACACACGCCTAGGGCCAATTTAGAGTGTCCAGTCCACCTACTGCATGTCTTTGGGATGTGGGAGGAAACCAGAGCACCTGGAGGAAACCCACATGACCACAGTGAGGACATGCAGACTCCGCACAGAAGGCACCCCAGCCGAGAATCAAACCAGAGAACCTCTTGCTGTGAGGCAGCAACTCTAACCGCTGCACCACCAAGGCCACTCAGACTTTTAAGAAAATTCTATAATAAACAGATTACTAAATGATCCCATGTTAAACAGAGCCTTCATCTTACAAGAAACATGGACTTTACCACTTCCAAAATGTTTTTAAATGAATAATAAAACAGTTATGAAGGAAAGGTAGACAGCATAGGGCACAACCCACCATTATCACTGGAGGAAACTGGTTACCTAAAATGCAAACCAAACTTAGCTAAAGGACTTGTACAAAAATGTTTGGTTTGATATACAACTGAATATGCAAAAAGGCAAAATGAAGGAGTCAGAAATATGACAGATGAATCCTTTAAGCAACAGAAACTAGACTAAATAGTTAACATAAACTTTTTTTAATGAAGAAACCAAAACCTGCAAATAATACAGCAATTACAGCCCCTCAAAAAAGTAGTCATCCTGTTAAATTAAGACTAACAGCCTAATGTTTAACTCCTCGATGCCAGTGGAAAGAATATTATATCTGAAAGTTTAGCTTGTACACCTGTGAAACAGTGCAAACTTTGTCAGGGCAATGGAGTAGCAGATCATTTATTTATCCTTTAAGGACATTAGAGAGTGTCACAGGAGTTTGATAGTATTCTTTACGTTAGTTTTGTGGACCTGGAAAAGATATATGGATGGGTAACCCAGAATGTTTTGTGGAAGATACTGAAATAGTTCTTGGACCCAGAGGTACTGCATGCCCTTCAGAACTTTATGGTAGTTGCATCCAACATTCTGAGTTTTAAGCTGAATATGGTCAAGGTGGATGTAATGCTCCATCAAAAGTATGTTTTGTGTCCTCTCCTATTCATGACTTTTATAGACAGTATGTCAGGACACAGTAGAAGATTACAGAATATCTAGTGTGTGTGTGGATGAGAGACATAGTTTGTTTTTGCAGATGGTGATTGTGATTTCTGCTGCAAATGGGGGGGTCACTGCTTTGTGCAAAACACTTACAATGGAAATCAGTACCTTTAAAATCACACATTATGACTCTTCCCCCATAAAAGAGTAAATTACTGTGTGCAGATGAGGGCAACAACTTCTCCAAGAGGAGGAATCTTATTCCTTAGTGATGGTAGAGGGTTTAGCAAACTGTCAAGCCAATGGTCACAGTAGTATTGCAGGTATTTTACTTGATTGTGGTGCTGAAGCAAGTGCTAAGTCATTGGATAAACTTTATTCCACGTTTCTTGTAAGATGAAGGCTCTGTTTAACATGGGATCCCAGTCCTCAGCTACTAGAAGAATTTATTTTGTTGACTGAATTTTTTTTTAGTCCTGCATTCCTAAACAGGACTTCAAGTTAAATTTCTTCATCCATGGAATGTATGTTAACTCCTTACATCTGAGTGACACCCCCAGGTGCATTTGCGGTTTTGCTACTGACACCTGTAGGCATTAAATATTGCTTGTTCATATTTGCATCAATAATTACAAAAAAATGCTATGTACAAGGTTTTAAAAGATTTTATTTTAAAGCTTACACAATACCAAGTTCAACTGCATTGATATTTGACCTCTGTCTAATATAGGTAAATATATATTAACTGTTGTTCTTATGATATTAAAATTTATATATATAATTTTCATATTTTTCTAAATATCTCATCAGCCAAGTAACTCATATTAAAGCTTTCCGCTAGATGAATAAAATGCTGCTAACAGTATGTATGTAACTTGAGTGCTTGCTGTGATGTAAGTTGTTTACAAAATATTGCAAATGTAATAGTTACTGCCTGGTTTTTCAACCAGTGTGCCACAAGTTTTTTTTAAAAGATAGTTAGCCTTTTAAAACTTAAGGATCACTTCACTCACCTGCTGTTGCTACCACTGAAAATGTCCATCTACAACCCACCATAGCCGCTTTGCTTCCATTTTATTTTGAATTAAGTAAATACAAGAATTATCATGGAGGCACAGATGCTCTGACTAGCCCGAATACACA
This sequence comes from Protopterus annectens, assembly GCF_019279795.1. Classification (NCBI taxonomy): domain Eukaryota; kingdom Metazoa; phylum Chordata; order Ceratodontiformes; family Protopteridae; genus Protopterus; species Protopterus annectens. Next base: position 895,650,608 of record NC_056730.1, on the reverse strand, counting down.
TGGGAAACAAAACATGATGCTGCCATCTTGGTTGTGCTCAAGGACAATAGGCCCCTTTTGGTGGAGGGACTAGCAATTGACATAACTTGCCCTGCATCAGTATTTGTACGGATGGTGCCCGCTCTGTGTCATGAAGTGTAAAAGGATTTGTTACACTTGCTTAAAAAAGAATCCTAGAATTATTTGTACTTCTTGTTTTCTCCACAAAGAAGTACTAGTGTCAAAATCATTGTTACCGGAGCTGAAAAAGTACTAGATGAGAATGTCACAATTGCCAGTTATATAAAAAGCAGGCCACTACAATCAAAATTGTTTTCAGCACTTTGTTCCCCAATGGAAGCTTCTCACCTGCAGTTGCTATTCCATACAGAAGTTAACAACATTCCATACAATATTAACAACAATGAAATAACAGCCTCAGATTACAATATTATACAAAAAGACAGGAAATCTAGAATGGGCAGAGGAGTAGCTATATTATTTAAAAATCACTTAATTCTAGTCCATGTAGAGATAAACACTCCTGAATCTGACAACGCTGAACTTATCTTTGCCAAATTAAAAATTAATCCCAAAAACACATTATTATTGGTGGTTATATCCCATCAGGAAACAATAGCCCCACTCTGGAAAACATATTTCTCTGGATATCCCATTCTCTCCCACAAGAAACAATTATGGAAGACTTCAATATAGATTGGCTTAACTGCTCCTCAGAAAATCCATCTTCCCACATAAACCTCCATGGGTTTACTCAACTCATCACCTCCCCTACAAGGACTGATAAATCTTCCAAATGACAGTCAATTCAGGTTGTCTGCCAGACAGTCTAAGTGACCATCAGTCAACCTTCCTTCTTATGACTCCGAGTCACCAAGTCATCCAGTCCACCTTCCGCTTAATCTGAAACCAAGAAAAAAATTAAACTTGAATATCTTCATTACACTCTAAATAGTTGTAACTGGGAATCGCTTGAACAGTTAGCTCTTGATGAAGCAGTTAACTCTTTCAGCAATGCATTCTTAGACATACTAAACACCCAAGCTCCCCCTAGAATTATCAGAATAAAATCTAAATCTGCACCCTGGCTAACTAAAGAGTGTAGATCCCTACTCAAGGCTAGAGACAAAGCCTGGCAGCAATTTCAAAAAAACAAAACACAAACAACTAAGCAAACATATATAGAATTTCAGAATAAAACAACAAAAAAATAAAAATTAAACAAAATCAACTGTTACCAAAACATCTAAAATAAAAATACAAAATCCCCCCAGAATTCTGGGTAGCAGTTAACAACATACATCAACCAGGTAAATCCACCACCCCTGCCCCAACAACAACCAACAATCTTGATGATATTGCAACCTAATTTAATAAATTCTTCACAGAAACTATCCAATCCTTAGCAAAGGCTTTGACAGTACCCTACCTCTCTTGCCCCCCGAGAACAGCACCAAATCCCGAGACTCCACATCCCACTTCAACCTACATCCATTATCTATAATAAATGTAAAAAAACTACTTCAGAAACTTAAACCAACAACTCTAGCCACTGACAACCTTCTAGCAGAATTTCTACAAAGTGCATCTGAAGCAATAGCTTACCCAGTAGCCATACTCATAAATGATTCTATATCTGAAAGTCAGGTACCTATAATATGAAAACCTCTCTAATTCTACCAATATGCAATGGAGATATTTCCACTAAATTCACCAATTATTGCCCAGTTGCCATTCTATCTCCCTTATCCAAAATACTAGAAAGAGTCATGCGCACCCAACTAATGGACTTTCTTCTCACACACAAACTACTGTCAGACACCCATCATGGCATCCGTCCCTTTCACAGCACCACCACAGCACTACTATCCTTTACTAACACTGATAACCACCATAGAAACAATAGAGAATTTGCAGCAGCCATATTTTTAAACTTATCCAAGGCCTTTGACATGGTCAATCACAATAAACTCATCAATATTCTCTGCACTCTAAACCTCAGCAATTCCACTATTACATGGTTTGAAAACTATCGTAACAGTATGACTACAAGCCATCCAATGGCAACATCAACTCTCTCCTCTTCTTCGAGTCTCCTTAGAGGTTCCACAAGGCTCAGTCCTTGGACTACTACTATTCTGTCTATTCATTAACGACATCAGGACCTCAGCACCACAAGCCACTGGATACGCTAATAACGCCACCCTAATATGTGATGCTCCCACACTGGAAGACCTCTACACCAAAACCCAAGATTCCTTTCTGTCAGTAGAAACCTGGCTCACTACCTCACAGCTAATTATAAATTCCAACAGAAATAATCTCCTTCTTTTTAGCCCAAGCAGATTCCCCTCTTCTTCCCAGTCCTTTAATATCTTCTCAAGGAACAAAACTATGATCACCCCAAGCACTCACACTAAACTGCTCATGGGAGAAATTGATAACCTGAAATTCAGTATTCACATAGCCCAACCCATCAAAAAGTTTCACAAGAAAATAGGTGTCCTATATAGACAGAAACAATTTCTTACAAATAACACAAAAGTTACCATAGCCCACACATACCTCCTATCAGCCCTCCTCTATGCCTCCCCAGTATTAACCGATCTCCGCAAAATGGACCTAAACCAACTGGAATCTTGCTATAATAAAATAGCAAGATTTGCCACTGGAGCTTTACATAGATCACATCACTGTACAGCACCAAAACAGCATAATTGGCTCAAATTCTCACAGCTTCTACACTTTAATCAACTAATCTTTGCCCACAAAATTCTCCACCAACCTGGTAAAACCCCTTCTCTCCAAAATCTCATTCAACCATACACCTCAGCCTGATATCTTCACTTCAGTAACCAGCACCAAAGCCAACAACTCAGCTAGAAAGTTTCTCTTCTCTAACTATATTCCTAAAATTTGGAATAAGCAGCCAACCCCAATAACTTCTAACAGCTCTCTTTCACAGTTCAAAAAACTCCTCATATCACATCTAGTGGACACCTGGCTATGTTCTTGTTACACCCCTGATTAGGCCTTCCTGATTTTCCAAACACTCTTCTACCCTCTTTATTTAAATAACAGGATGTAGTAACCTCATCTGTTAATTTTATAACCTTCTTTATCATTTCAATCACACTTGTAGCAACTATATATGCATGTGTATAACCCTCTCAATTATTTCAACTGCAACTGTAGCAATATAAGCAATGATGGGACGTTTTTCCATTACATGAAATGAATGTCTTCTAATTTTGCATTATTTGTCATCAATATAGTATCCTGTATGATAAAATAAATTCAAACTTCTCAACCGATAAAGGAACCAAGAACAACAAAAACAAGTAGATGAGTCAAAAAGAAGCACAATGGTTCCACACAGCACACCTTTAATTCCAGTACGACAGGGTAAGCGCTTTCACAGATATTCTCTGCTTCATCAGACCATACTATACTAAAACACCATCATAATGATACAGCTATTTAAATAATAAGCAACCTTTGGGAATATGTAAGTTAACAATCAAAATTAACCCATTTATCTCAGAGTGTCTATGAACAGCTTACCTATGTAAAAACATGTTAAAAACAACTACCATGATGCTATATTAAAATGAGAACAATCTCATATAAATTACATAGAATCTTAAAACCATATGAATATACTTCTATGAATATGTGTAAAATAAAAAAATAGATAAATTACTATAATAGCAAAAATATTTAGACATATTGCAAACACACATAAAATCAACAGTAATATATAGATCCTTTTAATGTTTAAGGGCTCTAGCTTTTACACATGGTTTCAACGAAACTTTACTGTTTAGACCTGGGGGCTTATCAGCCTGAAAGCATATGATCCATTTCTGCTCCACAGCTTCAGTTTTATTGCTGAGATCCCCATCTCTCATGTTACTATGTAGAATCTCCAATACTAAAAACTTAAACTTGTGTCTAGATCCTTCTTTGACCACATGCATGGCCGGAGCACTGGTTTCTTTAGCATTCCTAATGTCTCTGGGGTGTTCAAGGATTCTTTCTTTGAATACTCTATTAGTCTTACCTATGTCAAACGAGAAACACTCAATACAAAAACAGTAGTAGACATTTTTAGTCTGACAGCATAAAAGGTTCCATGTATCTCAAACCCAAGCTGTGGATATAAAAAGTACCCACCAATGTGTATACATACACAAGCCATACATCTCCTATTGGCATAAGTCCCCAGTCTTTCAGACTGAATATAACTCTGGGGACAAAGAGGCCTATAACATAGATGGCTCTTAAGGGACCTGTTCCTAAACGTGAAACTGGATTGATGACTTATCACTCCTTTTAGTTCTTGAATTGTAGAAAGGATATCCCAGTTATTTCTAATTACGTCACAGACCATGTGAATATTACCCGCAAAAGTCAAAGGCATCCTGATCTTCACCTCCCGTCTCTCTTTCCAGGCTTCATTAATCTGGAAATCAATAACATTACATTTACAGCCCCTCTCCATAAATTCTTCCTTAAGTGTAGCCAAGGCTAATATTAGCTTGACATCATCACTGTATAGGCGCATAGTGATAAATGTTTGCCCTCTTAATATATTAAGCTTGGTATGGTTGGGGTACATACTACCATAATGTAATACATTGTTCCTCCTTACACTCTTCTTATACAGAGGGTAGAAACAGAATGCAAGTCATCCTTACTCACCTTAACGTCTAAGAACTCAATCCATCAGGTGAATACTTGTATGTAAATTTCCAAAAAACATTTAAGCTATTTATGTACTACAAAAATTGCCTTAACCGTTCTTCTGTATCTTGTCACAATAAAAAAATGTCACCCACAAAACGCTTATACCATTTTATTGAGGCACAGTATATGTTATTGGAAAGAGCATAGTTAGTCTCCCAATTACAGGTGATAGGTTGGCATAGCTGTATGCACAAGTAGTGTCCATAGCCACGCCAACCTCCTGTATGTAATAAGTGTCATTAAAAATGAACACATTATTCTCAAGAATAATCTCAAGGAGAGTACAGGTAAGTCCCACCTTGTCAGTAATAATATTTCTTTCACATAGCAGTTCCCTAGCATTCTCTATGCTCCAGTTGTTAGGGATGACAGTAAATAAAGATTCTATGTCCAAGGTAACAAAGAAACATGGACCTACTATAACAAAGTTTAGGAACTCCATGGTATCTTTCAAAACAGTCTGACAATTATTTAGAACCGCATGCAAATGATTTTCTACAAAAATTGAGAGTGGTTCTGTTACCCAACCTTTGCTTGATACAATGGGTCACATCGAGGGATTATATAGATTCTTATGTACCTTAGGGAGGCCATATACTATGGGAACCACAAGTTGGTCCACTTTAAAATACCCAAACAATGGTTCAGAGATCATTCTAGTTATTAGTAGATCAAATACATAGAATTGTACTTTCTCAATAACACCTCTCAATACAATGAAGGGTGTAGAAGTATCTAACTCACTTAAAAGGTTCAACATACTCATCACATACGTATCTTTGTCCAGTACTGCAATGCCACCCCCCTTGTCTGCTGGTTGCATCTCAATGCTATTCATGTGTTTTAATTATGACAAATCAGCACTTGACATGTTAACAAATGCATTACTTTGCTTATCAGCAAACTTCTCTCTAAGTTGTTTATTGTTAACATCTACAAACAATTCATTTATGGGATTTGTGGGTGGAACAAAGGTACTGGGCTTTGTAAAAATACAATCACTTTGTATATGATTACTGAACACTGTTTTCAGAGTTAAGGTCCTGCCAAACAAGCGTAAATCTTGTAGCACACTTACTAAATCAGCTTTCTGGGCCAGCACAAAAGTCAAACCTCTGTTTAGAACAGAAAGTTGTGTTTCAGTTAGTACTGTAGAAGAAATGTGTACTAAACCTGTTTGGTCCTTTTTCCTGTCCTTGTCACTTCTTCCTGTCTGTGCAGTCGCCTTATCCTGGGGTTCTTGTACCGACTTCTGGATCTTCCCCTTATTGGGAGCGGATCTTTCAACAAAAAAACCCTTGCGCTGAGTTTGGCAACGCCAGGCTCTGTTCAGTTCTAATCAGGCTCTTGCATGGTGCCATGTTGGATTTCTACCTAACAGTAACATCACTACTTTCAGTAGCAACATAACTGCAGCCTGCAGTACTTTCATTCACATTATTAGTGCTTGCATCCAATACGTTCTTCTCTGCTGGTCTAGATGGTGGTAGTACAACTCCTGGTGTTACAAAACTACCTGCTGATGTCTGTAGTGGCTGCTGAGTAAGTACACTAGGTGCCTCAGCTGTTCTAGCATTCTCAAATGTCTGCCCATTTCCTGTTGAGCACTGTATAGTAGAATTGGGGCCGTTTTTCTCTCTATTCCAAGAGAAAATGTTGCCATCCTGAAAATCCTTCATATCTCTCTGAATTGTTCTTGCTTTCATGGCTGAAAGCCTTTTATCATGACCTGAGATATTGTCAAATAGAATGTCCATTCTATCTCCCAAAACGTCATCTGAATAAGTATTGAATATGTCATTTTGCATGGCATGTATTTCATTATATAACTCCATCTCGTCAGGTCGAAAAAAATGTATCAGGACTTGCATTTACTTGGCACTACATTCAAGATTAAGTAATTGCCAGCGTCTTAGCAATTCAGGATATGTTTGACCGTAACTGGGCATTGTTAGAACTCTAAGCCCCTTCGGTGCTACTTTTAAGTTCAAAGAGGCTTCTAAATGAAAGCGCTGCCACTGCAGTTGCTTATACTTGTACAGTTTATTCTCTAAGTTATGATAATCCTTATTAAAAGCCTCAGACAAGTTGGAGTCGTTTGAAGTATTGTCATGTTGTAAATACACTTTATCATTTAATAATGGGTTAATTTGTACATTCAAAAGTGAACACAAATGATTGTCCTCTTATTGGGTGTCATGGCCATGGAAGGCACTCTCCTGTTCAGCTGGTGAATCTGGGAATCTTGAGGCAATGTTACAATTGCCTCATGTACACAGACAACCCTCTCCTCCTCCCAACAAATACAAATATATGTGAGAGATGCAACTATATAGCCAAACTGGAGGCTGAGCTCTCTCAATTCAGTACTGGCAAGACCAGTCAGGAGGAGAAGGTAACCACGCACACCACAAACCCAGTCTCACATAGAACTATCACAACTGCAAACAAAACACATAAACACACAAAAACATACTCGGAGGCGCTGATTAAAAATCTACCAAAACAACAGAGGCCTCCAAAGCAGACACCCAAGCAACCACCACCTCAAGACATAGCACATGCAACACATAGATGTTATGTGATCCTATCTCGCCTACATTCTGAATGATGGGTTCGGAGCCGATCCCTCGGCTCCGACTCGGCACGCTTATGCCAAAGAGCGAAGTCTCTTATTGGCTGAGCTTACTATATCCCAGGATGCACCACCATCAGTCCCCAGATCTCGCTTTGCGCTTAACTGCAAGGACGTGGTCTCGAGCTGGCTGGGCTGAGTAGCTTTTATTAACTACTTTTTCTGTCAGTTTTTGTGCTTGTATTTCACAAAAGCCGTTTTAACGGCTATTGCTACCTATTGCTGCCTATTGTGTATGATTGAGTAGTGGAATTTCTTGTGTGTGATTGGGTAGAGTTTGTTTTGGCCCCCCTTTCAATCCAGGGCCTTTTCGGTCAAACTGTATAACTGAACTTTTTAGTGTTTAAAGTTCCCGGTTATTACACCTAAGGTTGTGTTTTACACAGTTTCTGTAAGCCTTCGGTTTTTCGTCATAAGCGATTCTACAGTGGTTAAATTTCCTGTCAGAAATTGTTAACATTATGTCTCAAGCCCCTAGGCCTTCGGGCTTTAAAAAATGTACTAAATGTGCTTTTAAGATGTCTGTTACTGATGACCATCTACTTTGTGTTTATTGTTTAGGGGCAAAGCACTTGCAGGAGTCATGCAGCGTATGTCACGCTTTTTCCTCTAGGGTCCTCCAGGAGAGGAAAAATAAATTAATTCTTAAAGGGTTGATTAAACCCTCTTTTGAAGAAGCCTTGTCTTCGCTCCGACTCCTGCCAAAAGAAAAGGGCTTCGGCTCCGACCAGTCCGTCGGATCCGACTGCCAAGAGACCTAGGCAGGCCTCTCCTTCGGCTCCAAAGACTTCGGGGCCGAGGTCGGAACGGTCTGCCTCGATGCCTCCAGTATTGACTCCTCGGGCTTCGGAGCCGATGGCTGGGGCATCGAGAGGCGGGCCACCTTCGTCGGCTCCACTGCTCTCGGAGCCGACAAGGGTCGCCCGCTCAGACACTTCCTCCTCGGCGCCGAAGTCTACCTCGGCACCGATGGAATCTGGTGTGTGTGTTTCCTCGGCGCCGATTCTCATCGAGTCGCCTCGGAGCCGGTCCCCTAGTCCCTTGGGGCCGAGGGAGGGGTCTTCTCGGACCCGTTCTGTTTCCTCTCGGTCTTGAGAATGTCGGATTCTGATATAGACAGGGTGCTCCAAAGACTTTTCCAGTCCCCAGTCTTCCAAAATTTGTTTCGGCTCCGACCCAGTTGGCTTCGGAGCCGATGGCCATGACCCATCCCATTGCTATTCCTCCTCCGACTGCTTGGCTCCGGAGCAGGTGCTCTTGGAGCCGGTGGAGATCTCAGGGTCGGCTCCGACCCTTACTCCAACCCGGGCCCTCGGGTCCGAGTTTGGTACGCGGACTTCTTCGGCTGGACCCGAGGGTGATGTTTCGGGACCGATGCTTTCGGTTCCGAGCCTCCCTCTCGGTGCTGCGGCTGCGGGACTTCCGTCTACTATCATGGCCCCGGAGACTGGACGCTCCCAGGATTCTGGAGGTCCGGCTTTCAGAGCCATGAGGAGTGCCTTGGCCAAATCCTCTTCGGCCATCTCTCCGGTTTTACCAGCACCTTCCCTGGGCGTGGAGACTGGGTCTTTGGCAGTTCCCCTGTCTGTAGCCAGCGGAGCCCGAGGCCTGAGGTTACCCCAGTGGGGTTCCCTCTTCCTGAGGGTTCTTCGAGTCATCTCCAGAGGAACCCCCAAGGAAGAGATCGCAAGAGGAAGCACGTGGACTCCCCGAGTCTATCACATCGGACACGGATATGGATGATGCAGAGGGGTCCCTAAGTCGTCCTCGGATGATGTCTCCTTTGCAGACATCTTAGAGATCCTCAAACAACGAGGCGGCTGGATGTCCAAACCCCCTCTGCGGACGAATCAGTGCTCCTCAAGGCCTTTGGGGCTCAGCCCTCCGCCTCCTGGGTATCTCCGCCCTTGACGAGCTTCTGGATTTAGTTTGTCAAGGGCGGGAACACCGGATACTGTGGAACCAGTCCCTTCTCGTCCAAACAAATTCTTATCTGCTCCCCGAGAAGGAGTTCCTTACTAAAGGCGTGGCTGTAGATGCCATGGTGGTGGCATCTGCTACACAGCAGGGCGTGGCAGAGGCTTCAACGTCCATCCATCCTCCTAATAAGGAGTCTAGGAGTATGGATAGGTACGGGAAGCGCACCCTGACTTCAGCGGCCTTTACCTTAAGGTCTCTGAATTATTTGGCACATTTTACTAGGCTTCAGAGGGATCTGGTCAAGGAGTTGTCAGACTCCTCTCGGGTAACCTACCTGAGCAGCTAGCCCAGTCCGTCAGCTCTCAGTTGGCTATCCTTACGTCAATTGCTAACTCGTCCATGAGGCTCATATCCTATGCGGCCGAGGGGGTAGAGCGGCAGGCACAGGCGTGGCTCACGTGAGACAGGCCTGGCTCCGCTTGTGTCAGTTTGTGGAGGCCTTCAAGTCTTCCTTAGCCGACGCTCCCTTTGATGGGTCCTCATTGTTTGGACCCAAGGTGAAAGACACCCTTACCCGCTGTGAGCAAGAGGGAAAAACGTTATCTGCCGTAGGGGCCCGTTATTCCACTCCCTTTCGGCCTTACCCCAAGGCCAAAGGAGGGGAAAATGTGGTTCCGAAATCTCGCAAGTTTTTCTCCCAACAGCAGGAAGATTCCCGTCCAGAGGCAGAGGGCGGGAAATTTTTCAGGGAGACGCCGTCCCAGAGGCGGCAGAGGGCCCGCAATTCTGGAGACCGCGAGTCCTTTCGTGGCTCTTCAGCCTCCCACACGACATGAGGGATTGCCCGGCTGTGCTGCTCGGAGCCAGTCGGGTGTCGCTTGCCAAGCACCTAAAAGCCTGGGAGTCAATCACTCAGGACAGATGGGTGCTTCGGATAATTGCCGGAGGTTACACCATCCCATTCAAATACTCACCCCCTCCGTCCAAGAGAATCCCGGACCCACCACCCAGTCAAAGGGAAATAGCAGCCGCAGAAGCTTCAAAGCTGCTACAAAAAGGAGTCATCCAACCGGTCCCCACAGACCAAATCGGATCAGGAAATTACTCCAGGTTCTTTTTAGTGCCAAAAAAGACAGGGGACCTGAGACCAATATTGGATCTCAGCAGACTGAACCTATCCGTTACGAAATCCATATTCCGAATGGTCACGTTGCAATCCATTCTCCCGTTGTTGGAGAAAGATGTTTGGATGTGCTCCATAGACCTCAAGGACGCCTATTATCACATACCGATACATCAGGCGTCCAGAAGGTATCTGCGCTTCAGCCTGGGAGCCAGTCATTACCAATTTTGTGCTCTGCCCTTTGGTCTCACCACAGCCCCCAGGGTGTTCACCAAGTGTTTGGCAGTAGTGACGGCTCACCTAAGGAGCCTTGGATTCCAAGTGTTTCCCTATCTCGACGACTGGCTCCTGACTGCCACCACCAGGCATCTACTTATGGACAACCTCAAAGCCACCATCTCCCTGGGTGTTTCCCTGGGGATTACATTCAATTGGTCAAAGTCTGTCTTGCTGCCCTCTCAGCGCATAAAGTTTATAGGAGCAGAGATAGACTCAAGATTGATGCGTGTCTTTCTTCCTGCCGAAAGGATCCGAACCTTACAGGGCCAAGTTCAAGTTCTGATCTCGAGATCCAAAGCCCCAGCCAGGATGGTCCTACAGGTTCTAGGCTCAATGTCTGCCACGGTACTTTTAGTTCCTCTAGCAAGGTTACACATGAGGATTCTTCAGTGGCTCTTATCAACTCAATGGACCTTTCAAGATCTCCCCCTCAATCATCACATCATGATTACGGAAATATGCAAAAGGGACCTGCGCTGGTGGCTTCAAACATCCAACTTGGATCAGGGAAAACCCTTTGTTCTCCCCCCTCCAGCGGTTACCCTGACGACAGATGCCTCCCAGATAGGGTGGGGGGGGGCATTGTCCGGGCAGGCTAGTTCAGGGCTCCTGGCTTCCGGACGAAGCTCTTCTCCACATCAACGTGTTGGAGATGAGGGCTGTACTTCTATCCCTACAGGCCTTACACAAGTTCCTTCCTCAGGGCATCATCGCCATCCACACAGACAACATGTCGGTGGTTTGGTATCTGAACAAACAAGGAGGGACCAGATCGTATCCCCTTTGCAGAGAGGCCATGAGAGTGTGGGAATGGGCTGTAGCTACCAACCGCTTCTTGGTAGCGACCCACATCCCGGGAAAGTCAAATGTATTGGCGGACAAATTAAGCAGGACAATTCTCTCTCCTCACGAATGGTCTCTAAACCGCACAGTAGCAGCCCAGGTTTTCAAGAGATGGGGGACGCCGTGCTGCGACCTATTTGCGACTCCACAAAACACCAAGTGCCAAAGGTTCTTCTCCTTGATTCCACATCAGGAAGTACCGGCCATGGATGCTCTAGCTCAACCCTGGCCAACAGGGTTGCTTTATGCTTTTCCTCCAATTCCACTCCTCCCCAAAGTCATTCAAAAAGCTTCTCAGCTAAGGTCTTCAATGATTCTGATTGCCCCATACTGGCCTCGTCAGATATGGTTTCCTTACCTGAAAAAGCATGCAGTGGACGATCCGTGGACCTTAGACCTGATCCCGGATTTGCTAATCCATCAGTCGGGACATTGGCATCAGTCCCTTCAATCTCTGAAATTGACAGCTTGGCTCCTCCACTTCCGACCTTAGTCAGAAGTCACACACTAGACCCGGAAGTTGTTCACATTTTGTCTTCGGCCCATAAACCCACCACTAACAAATTGTACCTCAGTAAGTGGAAGAGGTTTGCTATCTGGGCTCAACTCAAGGGCTTAGACCCTATCACTGCTCCTGTCCCAGAGGTTTTGAAATTCTTAACATCCCTATTTAATCAGGGATCTTCTGTCTCAACTATTAAAGTTCAACTAGCTGCTATCTCTAAATTCCATGAATCCACGGATCCTCCTTTGATGAGCAGCAGGCTATGCAAAACATTCATTAAAGGTGCGAGTCTGTTAAGACCACCAGTTTTTCATCCTGCACCCCCGTGGGATCTTGATTTAGTGCTTGGCATTAACATCTCCCCTTTTGAACCGGCTGCTACATGCAATTAAAATATCTGTCATGGAAAACGGCATTCTTAGTGGCTATTACTTCAGCAAGAAGAGTCTCAGAGCTTCAAGCCCTGTCTATTAAACCACCATATCTGATTTTCCACAAAGATAGAGTATCTCTTAGGCCTAATCCATCCTTTGTCCCAAAGGTCTGCTCTAGTTTCTGTCTTCAACAATCTCTAGAACTACCAGTTTTCTTTCCAAAATTCTCTAATGAGGCAGAATACACTCTCCATAAATTGGATGTTCACAGGCAATTACGCTTCTATTTAGACAGGACTCAGCAACTTCGTAAGTCAGACCAGTTGTTTGTGTCCTTCTCAGATAATAAATTGGGCCAAACCATCACAAAAGCTACAATCTCAAAATGGATCAGAGATTGCATAACTCAGACCTATTCTTCTTCAAATAAGCAACTTGCATCATCTATCAAAGCTCATTCTACCAGAGCTATGGCTACTTCTATAGCTTTTCATTCCAAGCTCGCTATTTCGAAATTTGTGCTGCGGCTACTTGGTCCAACCCGCACACTTTCATTTCCCACTACAAATTGGATGTGGCATCTAAAGGACGAGCTTCATTTGGTTCCACGGTACTCAGGAGTGTTTTCCAGTGAGCCACCCAGGATTCAGGTGCTAGGGCGCTGTCCCATCATTCAGAATGTAGGCAGATAGGATCACATAACATCTTTTAGTTATGTACTCACCATAACTTCAGATGTTTGGGATCCATCTACTACATTCCTGATACCCACCCTCCTTCCCCCTGCCTTGCAGATCAGAAGAGATAGAACGGTTTTGAGCTCCACTGTTTTTATCTTTTTCATCTGACGATGTTATATAAGCAGGGTATGCATGTGTGCATGTATGCGGAAAAACTAGATCTGGGGGACTGATGGTGGTGCATCCTGGGATATAGTAAGCTCAGCCAATAAGAGACTTCGCTCTTTGGCATAAGCGTGCCGAGTCGGAGCCGAGGGATCGGCTCCGAACCCATCATTCAGAATGTAGGCGAGATGGATCCCAAACATCTGAAGTTATGGTGAGTACATAACTAAAAGTTCACAAAGTCAGTGTGCTAAACAGTCACAGCCCTTAAGGCCAAACAACATGCCAGACACACTTGTAATAGGTGACTCCATAGTCAGGCACACTGATGTCCCGCTCACCAGACTGAACAAGGAGAGGGTCACAGTAAGCTGCCTGTCGGGAGCTAGAATCCGCCACATAACACAAGCACTCAGGTCACTCCACAGCAAGTACAAATATGACTCAGTCATTGTACATGCCAGTGTGAACGACCTGAGACGAACCTCCCTGGACTACATGAAAAGAGACATAGAGGAGCTCTCTAATTATGTAGCCCAGGCTGGTATGACCCTGACCCTGAGCAGCATCTTACCCTCACCAAGAATGATGCCACAGTAAAAAGACAAAATGATCAGTTTTAACAATTGGCTTAATTACTGGTGTCATTCTAAGGGGATCCAGTGTCTGTCTGCTTGGGATGACATGCTTGACAAGCCACGCTGCTCCGCAAGGGATGGCTTGCACCTGTCACCCCTGGGCTTCCAGATATTGGCCAAGGCTCTTGCCACCCCCATAGTGCCTTTTTTAGGCAAGGCTCAAATGACAAACCTACCTCCCTAGAAAACACAAGTGGAAAAAAACTAAGGGTAATGCTGCTCAATGCCAGAAGTCTAAACCTCAAGATGCACGCCCTCGAAGCCCTCCTCAGTATGGAGAACATCGATGTCTGTGCAGTGACTGAAACCTGGTTCAAGGCTCCTGAGAGCACCCCAGCACTATCAGGTTTTACCTCATATCATGCTTTCCGCCCCAAAACTTGGACCGAACCACAAAAGGAGGGGAGTAACCATTTTCATCAAAGATACCCACACCTCCAGGTTAGTGGCAACGCATGAAGCATCGGAGACTATCCAGGTGCAACTAACCATAGGCAAAACTGCCTTACAGTTTGTAGCATGCTACAGACCACCCTCTCAAACTCAGGAACCCCACACAGCCTTCCTGAAGACACTGGAGAGTATGAATGTCTCTCCAAATACCATCATTTTGGGAGACTTCAACTACCCAAACATAGACTGGGAACATTACTCAAGCCCCAACACCCTAGCCCAAAAGTTCCTAGAATTCATAAACTCAAATGCAATGGAACAACTAGTCACCATTCCCACAAGAAGAGACAATATACTAGACCTGATCATCACAAACATGGGGACAAAATGCTCCACACCGAAGTACATCCCTCTTTGGTAAGATCAGACCATAAATTAATCTCACTGGAAATCCACATTCCGGCCCCCCCCCCTGCACCAAAGACCACAGTGAAGAACTTCTCAAAAGCAAACTTCACACTTCTTAAGACTGAAGTGGTATCTTTCAAGGCCCCTGGGCCAGTGGAAACCACAACCCACACTGCTGAATCTTTTGCAAATGCCTTCTATGGGCACCTTCAAGAATGCATGGATCATGCAATCCCAAATAAAACCAAGACCCATTCCCCCAAAGGCAGGCCGGTCTGGTGGACCCCAGCCATAAACAAACTTTACAACAGGAGGAGGAAGCTACTACATGACAGAGCAAAATCCCTAAAAGGGAAGGCATCTCTGATCAGTACTAGCAAAAACTACGATCACTCATAAAATCATCCAAGGCCAACTTTGAGAGAAAATCGCAAAAGACACAAAAGACAATCACAAGGCCTTCTTTAGCTATGTTAGAAACCTGGGTGGAAACTCCCAGATATGCTCAGAGTTAGTCCAAAATGACACAAAATACACTGAACCCACTGACATTACCAACATTCTGGCAGACAGGTTCAGTGCAAATTTCTCCCCCCCTCCCCAAAAGGAGAAATAACTATCCCAGCAGAGTGTAGCCTCCCTAACATCTCAGATGCCCAGGTGAGAGCCGCCCTCTCTAAAGCTGAAAACACAGCATCAATGGGACCGGATGGTGTCCCGGGCTGTGTGCTACATGAACTCCAAGAGGAACTAAACCCACACATAAGGCTGCTGTTTAATCTTAGCCTTACTACAGGATACGTACCCAAAGAGTGGCATACGGCAACAGTGGTCCCACTTCACAAAGGTGGTGCTTCTACGGACCCTGGAAATTACCGCCCCATAAGCTTGACGAGCCTGGTCTGCAAAGCTATGGAGAGGATCATTATGGAACTCATAAACAAAGACATTGGGGACCTACAGACATTGGATCCTACCCAATTTGGCTTTGTCAAGGGCAGATCCTGCCTTTTGAACTTGGTCGACTTTTTTGAAACAGTCACTAAGGCCATTGATGAGGGCAAGGCAGTTCACACAGCCTACCTTGACCTTGCAAAAGCCTTTGACACAATACCCCACTCGGGCATCATAGACAAACGCACCAGCTTAAATTTAAACCTATATGTCACAAGATGGGTTGCAAACTGGCTCATGGACAGAACCCACAGGGTCAGAGTTGCTGGAGCTATGTCAGACTCTAAGCCAGTCACAAGCGGTGTCCCACAGGGCTCAGTCATGGGACCCCTCTTATTCGGCATTTATTTTTCCAAGGTACAGGCAAACATAGGAGGATTGTGGCTGACAAAGTTCGCAGATGACTGCAAACTGGGTGCCATAATTGATACTCCAGCGGACACAAACATCCTTCAGAGAGGCCTCATAGAAATGGATAATTGGTGCCAGAGCCATGGCCTTAAGCTGAACGCCAAGAAATGTATAGTCATACCCTTTGGGAAAAACAAGGTAAAGGCAAATTACCTCATAGGCGGTAATCCATTAAGTACGGAAGAGGTAATCAGGGACCTAGGGACCCAGGTTGACAGTAACCTCTCATTTGACACTCACATTGCCAAAGTGGTTAGGAAGACCTTCTATATTGCCCACCTTATCATGAAGGGTTTCACATCTAGATCAAGAGAAGTCATTGTGCCCCTGTACTCTTCTCTTATCAGGCCAATGATTGAGTACAATGCCCCATTTGGGATGTATCTCACCCGACACCTGCAGCAGTTGGAAAGACCCCAAAAGTTCCTCACCAAGAGGATAAAGGGTCTTAAACATATGTCATATGCTGCCCGACTGAAAAAACTCCAGCTCTATTCAGTCGCATACTGCCTACTCAGAGGTGATCTGTGCCTGACGTACAAGGCCATGTCCAATCCTGAATTAATGGACATGCTCCACCTCAGAAAATCCAAATCCATCAGAGCCACGAGAACAAGTGACTTAAACTTCAACACAGAAATAAATAGAACGTGCTGGAGGAACAGATTCATAACCCAGAGGCTCCCTACACTCTGGAACAGAATCCCAGTCCATGTTAGGCAGAGCTCCTCACTGACTCTATTCAAGAGAAATCTCGACGAGTGGATGGGAGATCGTAAGTTTACCCCAGGGGTCATCTCTGTGTCACTACTAGACAGAGGCATAGTAAACTAAACCCTAAAAGGGCGTAGTATTCTCATCCTAAGGGGTGGTGTAAGCCACATACACTCTGGCTAGGCTTATAAATGCCCTAGGGCAGATAGCCTAGTACGAACCTATGAACCTAAGTATCACATAAATCCACATTACTCTCTGCCATGCTCGGTTAGAGGTAAACACAACAGTCAGATAAAAGAAATTCAAATCTCTTAACTGATAAAGGAACCAAGAACAACAAAAACAAGTGGATGAGTCAAAAAGAAGCACAATGGTTCCACACAGCACACCTTTAATTCCAATACGACAGGGTAAGCGCTTTCACGGATATTCTCTGCTTCATCAGAGTTATCTCATTATCAAGTTCTATTAAGATTTTATGAAGTATAAGAGGAAGTTCTAATGTTTTTGGCAACTCAACAGTCTCGGCTGATTTCCTCAGTGATGAGCTTTGATGCTATAAGGTTGCATTTCTTTCTGATTTCTTTCAATCTTTGAACACACTTAATAAAAGTATGCAAGGAGATTGTGAAAATATTCTTACTTCCACCAACAAAATTAATGCCTTCAAAGAAAAACTAATGTTTTGGGAAGAAAGAATCAGAAGAGAAAATGCAGTAGAAATGTTTGAGCTAACAAAGAGGTGGAAACTGGATGGAAGTCTTAAAGATCTAATTTTACAAACTTTAAGATTACTTAGTATACTGAAAAATATTTTCCCTCCCTTGACATATCCTTGGAATCGATAAGAGATCCATTTGTCTTAAATGTATGCAAACTGGCAAGTTTAAATATTACAGAAGTGGATGAGTTGACAGAGATAAGAAATGACAGAGGATTAGAACTTAAACATTCATCAGCAAATACTACTTCATTTTGGTTATCTCTTAAAAGTGAATTTCCCAATATTACAAAAAAAAGCAATAGAAGCACTTGTGCAAATCAAGCTTTTCTGCAATGAATAATGTTAAGAATAAAAAACAGATTGCGTATGGAAACCATGGAAGAAGATTAAAGAGTATACCTGTCCAAAACTCAGCCTCACACAAAAGACATTCTAAAACAATGTCAAGCTCAGATATCTCATTAAATATTAAATGCAAACAAAAAACAGGAAAATATTTTCTAAATCAATCAAAATTATACCTATTTTTTCAGGCAAAAAATATAGATCTGAAGTAGGCAGACTTCATTCGTCTGCAACCTGTGGGTATCGGATCCGACCTCGGATCCGAGCCGGCAATTCAAAAGCTTAGGCTCCGAGCTCCTAGCTCCTCCCTCTTACCCATAACCCCTTGCCAAGCCCTGACTGACCTCAGATTTCGTTTGCCGCTTTTCAAGTAGCTACGGATTCTAGAGCTCCTGGCGTTTGTTGGTGAAAGATAAGATTTTTTGACTAAAAAAGTTTTGAAAATCTCTATTTTTGTTATTGATATTGTTAGTGTTGAGTGTGTATAGGCTTTCCTCTCTCTTTTATTTAATATTTCTCGGGTTTTTGCGTAGTTTGTTTGTGTGTGTGTTGTGTTAGGCCTTAGGGTTGTGATGTCTGAAGCCCATAAGGCTGTTTTCTCTAAATGTACCGAGTGTGGCCATAAGCTGTCCCCAGCGGATGGCCACACTCGGTCATCTTGGGGGTTGAACACCTGTCATCTGGTTGTACCATTTGTGCAGGGTTCAACCCCCGGGCTTTGAGGGAGCGGAGGTCGAAGCTGGTGCTGGCGGGTCTTTTACCTCCAGATACCGCTTCGGCCTCTGCCCCTTCCACTCAGCAACCTGTTGCTGTGGGTTCTCCCCTCTGGCTGGGACTCAACCTCCCTCTAAGTTGCCGGAGGGGAAAGAGTCCTCTAGGGAGAGAGAGAAGAAGGAGAGGCACAGGGAGAGGCAACACAAGCGGAGAGCCAAAACTTCCAGTTCGGCTCCTCCATCTAAGCGGGCCTCCCCTGTGCCTTCTAGCTTTCCTCCTCCTCGGCTCCACTCCCCTCGGTTCTCTCCTGGACCCGTGGAGGAGGAGGCTAGCCCTTCTAGGAGGTCTCCGAGGCGGCTCTCTAGGTCCGCTTCGGTGGCCTCCACCAGGTCAACCTTTTCAATGAGTGAAGCTGATATGGACCGGATGATGAGGAAATTCATCCAGGCCCAAATGCAAATGGGAGTGCTCCTAGCCCCCCCCCCATCCGGGAGGGGCTTCGACCCCTTTTTTCG
Source organism: Protopterus annectens (assembly GCF_019279795.1). Classification (NCBI taxonomy): domain Eukaryota; kingdom Metazoa; phylum Chordata; order Ceratodontiformes; family Protopteridae; genus Protopterus; species Protopterus annectens. Next base: position 895,631,516 of record NC_056730.1, on the reverse strand, counting down.
CCCCCTTGGCTCCTTCTCCGACCCATACCACGGGTTCGGAGCTGTCGGCGCCGGGCAGACTTGGATCCGGGGGTGGGTCGGATCCGATGGGTCGGCGCACCTCGGATCCGTCCCATCCCTTGAGTGCTTGGTACCGGACCCGACCTCTCGGAGCCGAGGCCGAGCCTCGGATCCGAGGGAGCTGGTGTCTTCGCTCCGTCCAGGTCGGAGCGCACTGGTCTCTCGGATCCGACGGTTTCGCTCCGACTCCGATCCGTGTCGGATCCGAGTGGGGTCGGCTCTCGGGTTTAGAGAAGCTGGCTCCCCTCGGCTTTCGGCGTAGTGGAAAGGGCACTGTTGAGGACGTCTGGACCCCCGGTCCCTGCCACGGCTCCATCCCGCACTCCCTTGCAGTTGGGCCAGGCCCCCACCAGCCGGTCCCAGGGACAGCCCGCCTCGATGTCCCAAGTGGTTCCCTTGGAACATCCTACTGCTGAAGAGTACTCCTCGGACAGCCCCCCCGATGAAGTATCTCGGAAGCGTAAGTGCAAAAGGAGGCACATGGACTCCCCCGAGTCCTTTACTGAAGACACAGACTTGGATGAAGGGGAAGGCTCCCCTAGGTCACCCCCTGAGGACGTCTCATTTGGAGACATTATGGAGATGTTAAGGATCAGGGGGGGGTGGTCTGCCCCCAAGGCTTCCTTGGACGAGTCTGTGTTCTTGGAGGCATTCGAGGCGGGCCCTTCTACCTCTTGGGTGTCCCCTCCTGCTGACCCCCTGGTGGATCTTATTTCCATCAGAGCGTGGAAGGATCCGGACACCGTTGAGCCTATCCTAAGCGCCCGGACCGCATCCTTTCCCTCCCGGACCGCACTCACTGGAGCAAGGGCCCCCCAGTAGATGCCATGATGATGGCTGCAGCCACGAAGAGGGAATTGGCCCAGGAGAGTCCCTCCATGCATCCTCCGGGCAAGGAGTCCCGCTCGATGGATCGCATTGGGAAGCGAGTTTTCAGTTCAGCAACCTTCTCCTTGAGAGCGCTGAACTACATGGCACATGTCATTAGGATGCAGCGGGATCTGATTAAAGAATACACTGCATCTCCCCCGGAGTCCATGTCGAGTGAGGATAAACAGGTATACTCCACCCAAATGGCCACTCTCAGATCAGTTTCCAATACATCTATGCGGCTGCTTTCTCATGCTACTGAGGGAGCCACTAGAGCCAGTGGAGCAGGCCTAGTCATGAGGCGACAGGCCTGGCTCCGCCACTGTGATTTTGCAGAGCCCTTCAAGGCGACCTTCGCGAATGCCCCCTTCGATGGTTCTGCCTTGTTTGGCAAGACTGTTCGCGAAACATTAGTCCAGAGCGAAAAGGACGGGAAGACGCTGTCTGCCGTTGGAGTCCGCTTCTCAGCTCCCCAGAGGTCCTTCTCTAAGAACCAAAAGGGACAGAAGAAGATGTGGTTCCGGAAGTTGCAGCAGTCCCAACCTGCTCCGGATAACCAGTCCTTCCGTGGCAGAGGAGGACGGGGAGGTCGTCATGCTAGAGGCAGGGGGGCTCCTGGCAACTTTGGGTCCAGAGAACCTTTCTCTGATAGACCCACGCAGCAGCCCTGAAGGGTTGCCCGGCTGTCCGTCTCTGGAGGCAGTCGGGGGGCGTTTTTCGAGGCACCTGACTTCTTGGGAGTCCATAACAACAGACAGTTGGGTGCTTCGTGTCATATCCAGAGGGTATTCAATTCCCCTATTCAAGGTTCCCAAATCTCGCAGCCTCCCAGATGTTCCACCCGACCAAAGGGAGGCGGCAGCTGTCAAATCGAACAGCTGCTAGAAAAAGAGCTATCCAGCTGGCCCCCGAGATCAGACCGGATTAGGGTTTTACTCCAGGTTCTTTTTGGTGCCAAAGAAAACGGGGGACCTAAGACCAATCTTAGACCTTTCCCAGCTGAACCTGTCAGTAACCAAGCAAAAGTTCCGGATGGTCACCCTGCAATCTATACTTCCCTCTTGAGGGAGAACGACTGGATGTGCTCCATCGACCTCAAGGACGCGTACTACCACATTCGGATGGACAGACGATCCAGGAGGTTTCTTCGCCCGGCTGGGAGCCAGTCATTATCAGTTCAGGGTCCTCCCTTTGGTCTCACCTCAGCCCCAGGGTGTTCACCAAGGTGCTAGCGGTGGTAGCGGCCCACCTGAGGCTCCAGGGATTACAGGTCTTTCCGTACCTGGACGACTGGCTCCTGACAGCATCATCAAGGCATCTTCTGTGCTCAGCCAGGGATTACTTTCTTCAACTAGCCCCAAGGCTGGGCATCACGATCAACTGGGAGAAATCTTTACTGCACCCCACACAAGTTATAGATTTCATAGGAGGAAGACTAAACACCAGATCAATGCGAGCCTTCCTCACTCCAGACAGAATTGCCAACCTGAAGTGTCATGTGACAGCGGTCCTGCAACCATCTCCAACTGCAGCTTCGGGTCCTGAGGGCCCTAGGTTCTATGGCGGCAGCTATTCCGCTTCTCATTCATGCTCGACGCATGCGGGTTCTTCAATGGACCCTTCAGGTTCAGTGGTCCCTCTTTGTTCCTCTCTCAATGCTCCGATTGCGGTCAGCAAGGCGTGCAGGGACTCCCTTCTTTGGTGGCTTCTTTCTCCGGAGCCCTGGCAGGGAGACCTTTTGTGCTGCATTTCCCGAGCCACAGTGACCACGGACGCTTCTTGCCTCGGGTGGGGGGCATTCTGGGAAAGATTGTCCAAGGCACGTGGAATCCCACAGAGACGCTCATTGCATATAAATGTCCTGGAAATGAGGGCGGTGCTCCTAGCGTTGCAAGCACTTCACCACGCTCTTCCTTCAGGGACTATTGCGATTCAGACAGACAACATGTCGGTAGTCTGGTATATCAACAAACAGGGAGGAACCAGGTCTTATCCCCTTTGTCGAGAGGCCATGAGAGTCTGGGAATGGGCAATTTCCACCAAACGCTTTCTGGTAGCAACGCACATTCCGGGAAAGTCCAACATCCTTGCGGACAAGCTCAGTCGCACCATTCTTTCTCCACACGAGTGGTCTCTCAATCCTCAAGTAGCGAAGAAGATTTTTGCCGTCTGGGGGCAACCCTGTTGCGATCTTTTTGCCTCTCCCTCAAACGCCAAATGCGACAATTTCTTCGCTCTGCTTCCCCCACCAGGGGAGTTCCCGAGATGCTCTGGTGCATGCTTGGCCTCCCGGTCTCCTTTATGCCTACCCTCCACTTCCTCTGATGCAGAGGCTTCTGCAGAAAGCCAATAGTTTGGGGAGCAGAATGATTCTCATTGCCCCGTTCTGGCCTCGTCAACCTTGGTTCCCCTTCGTATGGTCTCACAAAATCAATCCACCCTGGATTCTGGATCCAATTCGGATCTCATCTCCCACCCTCTGGGAATGTCGGTTCCCAATCTGGCACCCTGAAGTTGACAGCTTGGCTGCTCCAGTTCCATCCTTAATTAGGACTCCCGGTATCTCATCACCGGTCAAGGCCATTTTAGTGGCAGCTCATAAACCTTCCACCAGGCAGGTTTATCGGAGTAAATGGAAGAGATTCTCTATTTGGGCGGTACAGAAAACTTTGGATCCTTTCTCGGCACCTATGTCAGCGGTGCTGGATTTTTAACAGACCTCTTTCATCAAGGGGCTAGTTCTTCCACGATTAAGGTACAATTGGCAGCTATCTCGCATTATCACATTGGTCATGACACAGCTCCTTATGACGGCAAATTATGCAAAACATTTCTCAAAGGGGTTTTTTTGTTGAGGCCTCCAGTCAAGGAGGTTGTACCACCTTGGGACTTGTCTTTAGTTCTGCAAGCCCTTACTGCTCCTCCCTTCGAGCCTGCAGCTTCTACAGATTTAAAGTACCTTTCCTGGAAGACTGCCTTCTTGGTAGCTATCACTTCAGCCAGAAGAGTGTCTGAGCTTCAGGCTCTATGCGTCAAGCCGCCTTACCTTTCTTTCTTCCCTGATAGGGTGTGCCTCAGGACGAATCCATCTTTTCTTCCGAAGGTCTCTTCTGAATCCAATATTAACCAATCAATTAATTTACCTGTGTTTTTTCCCCAAGTACTCAAACAAAGGAGAATACAAATTGCATTCCTTGGATGTTCATAGACAATTACGTTTTTATATTCACAGAACAGCTGGTCACAGGAAATCAGATCAGCTGTTAGTCTCCTTTGCTAAATTTGCTCTGGGTAAAGCAATATCTAAAGTCACACTATCTAAGTGGATTGCTAATTGTATTCTGCAGGCATATGACACTTCAGGTAGACCTGCTCCTCAGAGGGTTACGGCTCATTCTACTAGGGCAGTTTCCACGTCAGCCGCCTTTAAGTCCCGTGTATCATTGGATAATATCTGCGCGGCAGCTACTTGGGCCTCGCCTCATACTTTTATTTCTCATTATAAGGTGGATGTTGTTTCTAGAGGAAGAGCATCCTTTGGCTCAGCGGTGCTCAAACATCCTTCCATGACGGCCCAAGATTCAGGTAGCTAGGGACTCTGTCCCACAGGTTGCAGACGAATGAAGTCTGCCTACTTCAGATTTAGAAGTTATGTACTCACCATAACGTTCCATCTGAGTAGGTGACTTCATTCCGTTGTAACCATCCCTCCATCCCCCTGACCTTTATAGAGCGAGTATTTATGCTGTTTTAGTGTACTGTAGTCAGTATTTTGAGGCAAACTCAATCTGAGGTCAGTCAGGGCTTGGCAAGGGGTTATGGGTAAGAGGGAGGAGCTAGGAGCTCGGAGCCTAAGCTTTTGAATTGCCGGCTCGAATCCGAGGTCGGATCCGATACCCACAGGTTGCATCCGAATGAAGTCACCTACTCAGATGGAACGTTATGGTGAGTACATAACTTCTAATTTCGGTATGCCTCAAGATTTTTGCAATTAGTTTGTGTGTGCCACGAGATGAAAATGGTTGAAAATCTCTGAGTTACTGCATTTACTGTGACTTATAACATTCAGTTTAATTCCTAGAACCTAAAGAATACTACCACTATAAAAATGGTTTGTGCTGAAGAGTTTGCCATTTATTCTTCTTTTGTAATCTGTATGGTTCCAGACATATGAATGTTTGAAATGTGAGGACATAATTTGATTCTGTTAAAAGGCTTAGGCTGCACCCATTCATTGGAAGTTACAGTGCAAACCTCCGGAGCTCCATTGAATCTAGATCACCAAACTTTGAAGCCAAATAAGTTATATTAGCCTCCAAAGTTGAGTAACCTCAGAGTTATATATATGAAACTGAAGGGGGAAGTACTTGTATTCTTTAAGTCTGTTATTTGGATAATCAGCTGTGTAGTTGTGTTGGGCAGCATGCTAAAGTAACTACTGATAATTTACCATGAATGCTAATCTTTTGTCATGATCTTTTTACTGTCACAAAAGTAATAAAAGTTATCTCAGGCACAAGTTTTGAAAATAAGATTACTTCATTGAGTTGATTAGCTAACCCTCCATGACTGAGGTGCTTAGCAATCTTGACAAATCTAATGGTAGAGCTATTGTTTCTGTAGGTGGACAAGAGTCAATTGAGAGTGGTTTAGATTTACAGTGACAATGTCACCTGAGGGCCTCTTACTGGAGGTGTAGCAGGCATGGTCATTGTTAGAAGGGCTATGAGTAGTTCCAGTATGCACTGGAGAAAGAATGTCATTAGGGAGTCTGAGTATGTCTTGCTCTGCTTGCTCTCAGTGCAATACTCACTAAGAATAGCTCTTTAGAAGATGGATGACTATCAGTTAATTATTTGTTTATTTACCATTCAGGGTTTAAGTGTAGCAGTGGGCTTCAGTATTAAGTATCTCACTGTCTGTAATAAATTAGTTTGCAGTTTTGTTTGTACCTTGTGTTTTGTAAACATTGTACTGAATTTTATTTAAAAGGGGGCACATGAGTACTAATGAAATCACCTAGATATCAACCACATGACTAAACGGATAATAGCTGCTCAAAGAAATACACAACGCACGGTCTCTCTCACACACACACACACACACACACACACACACACACAGATATCTCTCATAAATGTATAAGCCAGTGTAGCAAATTTATAGGGAAGGATTTCAGTCACGGGAGGAAGTAACTAATTCTGCTTTGTTATTGGTTCCTCGTAAGCCCTCATCTGGAATGTTCCCTATCAGTTTTGGAGCTCATATCCCAACATTTCCATATGTAGATTGGAATATTTTTATAGAATAGTAAACAGCATTGGGGAGCTTTCAGAAAGGCTCAAGGCATTGTATATCATTAAGTGTGGTTATAGCAACAAAATAATCAGCATAGAAGCTGAAGGAAGATATGCACAAAACTGAGAAGGTGTCTTAAAAACTGTACAAGGTATCATTAGCATAACTGTTCATCATTGTTACCATTCTTAGCATTGGATGGTACAAGTGAAAGTTATTAATTTTGCAAGGAAGAATTGCACAGGTCTATCTGAATGTATTGTGTGGGCCATTTTCCCACACCAAGAATCCCTATGAAGAGATTCAGGTGGACCATTTCATCATGTCAAGATAGTTACACAGTTAATACTGGTAAACCTGCCCTTTATTCTTGCAGGGGGAGGTTGGGTCCCCTTGGATCCACGGTCTAATTGCTGTGCACCAACACACCCAAACTCTGAAGTTATTGGTAAACAAAACTACTGCTGAGTCCAACCATCCCAATACTTTAGCAAAAAAAAGTAATAAAATTAAAAAAAAAAAATGCTGATGCTAGCAGAAAAAAGAAATTTTGGCATAACATTTTAAAATGTTCTTTTATTTGGTTATGAAGAGTCTTTTTCGATTTTAAGATGAAAGCACTTAACCAATTTTTATATTAAAAAGTTTAAAAAAATGTATTGTGACCTGGTATCTGTATAGACATTCGACAAGCATATATATATATATATATATATATATATATATATATATATATATATATTATTTTGTTATTTGTCTAAAGATACTGCTGCCAAGTTCACATTACCGTGGAGAAAAGTTAAATACATTATTGCTATTTTCTGCAAGGTGATGTGATGGAAGTAATTTGTTAGTGTATTTAGAGACTGAGGGTATGGGGCAAAGCCCCCATATCAATGGTCTCATGGGTATACATCTTACGTGCAGCTCCCTTAAAACATTTTATATTCTATAGTTGTCTCATAATGGTAAAGTGGTCTGTGAAGACCTTATAGCCAGATGGTGGATGCTGGAAAAATTATCTGTGGTTCTTTCAATTACACCTAATTTTTCAAATGTAGATGTGGAGCATTAGAATAAAGAAGGGGAGACCAGTATGAAATCTAGAATTTCTTCTGATTCCCTGACAGGTTATTTAAAAAAAAACAGATTTACCAATTGTATTGGTGATTAACAATTAACCCTTCCACCACTGATTTCAGTGCTGTGTAACTGTATTCAAAACAGGCCCTTAATATCCTACTGCCTGCTGTCTTGTACTTATCACACAAGTAAGCATACCTGAATTTAATATAATGGGGATGCAGCTTTTGTAGTCTCACTATATTTCAAGATGATCTCTTGGATCAATACATTATGAGCTAACCAGTAGTAGTGCCTCTGAATTATTCCTCATGTCTGACTATATTAAAGGAACAAGTGCTGTCCTCTGATTTCTGAGTAAAAGTTGATAGAATTGGAGCTGTCTTAATCATTCAGTAATTCATTACCCTTAACAGAAATAAAATTATTTCATTCCAGAGGGACAGATGCGGATGACAAATTGTCCCCCTTCCTTTTCATGACACACTAATAGAAATGAAAATTCAACTTTTAAACAAGGTCTGACACTGCAGTGGATGACTGTTGGGATTTTTTTTCTGCTATCATCAGCGCTGCTTTTTGCCCTCTTGTCACTGTGCTTCAATAAAGATACTGCCTGTTGATTGCTACTGACATATTCCATAGTAACCTGAGCTGGACAAGAAGGATAGATTTTGTACTTCCAGGTGCACACAAACTTCAGATCTTGATCACTTAACTTCACTAAGGAAATGGGTGGGTATTCCTGTGACCACCAGATCATTAGCTTTCATACACTGTGTTAGAAACATGATTTTAAGCACTGCCATCATTGCTAGTATCTCAATCCATTCATCTGGAGATGCAGAAAAGAGAAGTTAGAGACGTGCCTTACATCATACAAGTTGGTGATAGTTGAAAGTGCCCAATGATGGAATTTATAGGAGTATCTATTGCATGATGTTAGGCAAGTGTCAGAGCACTGACAGAGAGATAAGGAACAGAAGTCTAGACATCACAACCGCCTTAAGATGTCAACCCTGAAGTGGTCTTTTATCCTGTCATCTCCTCCTAGAATGGCTTAACAGTCAAGAAAAAAGTGTTCATCAGCTAATGAGAGGTGCACCCTTTGGCACCACATTAAGAGTACATGCCAGAATGTTAGCGCTATCTCTCCATCAGTTGAATGGTTGGTACCTGTAGCAGGCCTGCACCTGGCAAAGTATTGAGTCCTCATATTTGAGCTCAGTGGTGGACATTCATAACTAAAGAGTTTGTCCCCAACCCTTGTTAAAGCCCTACTGCACAGAGTGAGCCAAGGAGAAATCCACAGTTAATATATTGAGTTAATGTGTTTCATATATAATGGGACATCACCACTCAGAGACACAAATGCACTGTTAGAAAGCAGGGCCAGATGCCAGTGCTGGGCACCATGCAGGCCAAGTCCACAAATCACTGCTTCAGAAAATAACTTAGTGTGGAGCAGAGGCTGGCCTTTCAAAGTATAGAGCTCATCATAGTGTAAGTACACCCAACCTAGACACATGGTTCAAGGGAGCTTCTTCCTTCTTCCTCTGTATTTTGGGAAGGGTACTCTGGGAACCTAGATGCATTTGTATTCCAGATGGCTAATGATAATGAGACCTTAACTCCATATAATTCCACCAGATGACTCTTTGCAGAAACACTCAGGCTCATTACATATTCTTGAGATTGGCTTGACCTTATCTACAGAAACATTTCATTTAGTATCTGGGGAAAGAAGATGAGCCCTAGGTCATCTTATCATAATAACCTTTCCATAAGGCTGTTGATTCTGTAAGAAGGAAGTTTCTAGATTTTGCTTGGTCTGCTCTGAAAAAAAAGTAGATTGCCTTCATAAGCCCCAAATGGAGTTGACTGAAATCTTTTCCAAGCTCCATTGTGATCTCATTGGTCCAACATAGGTATCTGAGATTACAGCACCATTCCACATTTGTACCTGATAATATTGTCCAAGGTGTTGGATACAGTGGCCAAGAGAGTGTTCACCACTGCCACATTGGTGGTCAGATATCTCATCTGTATTTCACTTGTCTTAAGTTCTAGCCATCATTTCTACATCTGGAAATGGGCGTTATGGCAGCCTGCTTTGATTCAGGGATCTCCCATGCTCCTTGTATATAGCATATATTGTAAATATGTTCTTGCTACATAATTGTACCAACTTTACGAAAGTGCAATGATCTTATATTTGTAACACAACTTTATAATTCTTTTTTGTCAACCTATCAGAAGCATGCTTCCCTGTATGTTGTTACACTTCTCACTTTGTAACCTTTAATTCCACCATGGATCTTACTCTTTATTCTGTACCTGTATGTACTAATCATTAATCTGATGTTGTTAATCTTCTTTCCATTCATGATGGGTTTGGTTCCGAGCCCTTGAAACCAAGTCAGCCTATTACCAAGCTCACACCAGCTAAAAAAACTCTTGAGCTAAGTCTCTATCAAGAATGTCCTTCTTCCTGTTACCTCAGATCTCGTATGCTGCATAGCCATAAAGCCGTGTTTCAGCCAAGCTCTCAGCTAAGTAAAATCTTTTTTGATATTTCTATAAAAGTTTTTGGATATCTTCATATTTTACTAAACCTTGAGTATTTCTAGTGTCTCTTCTTCGATTTAACTATATATTCCCCGCTCTACCCGTTGTTGGTAAGCTCAAGTACCTTGTTGGAACGGCCTTTTCCCTTCCCCTTGTGGTATTTCTTCAATACCATACCTGGTATTGCTTTCTCTTGCCCAACCTGTTAGCTTTTTACTTCTGTTCAGGTGCTCCCTTTCTGTACATATACAGTGTGTTGTAATATTGGTATTTTTCTTGTGATTTCTTGTGTTTTTTTAACTGAATGACTTCACTATTATTGCATTATACAGTTAGTTGTGGTGCCCTTTCTATTAACATGTTGGATAAGAAGGGTAACTCTGGATTTAAGCATTGTACTTCTTGTAAGGGCAAGTTACCTAACAGTGACTTGCATGATGACTGTGTATACTGTTTGGGAGTGGCCCACCTTTTGGTGCAGCCTCCATGTAATATTTGTCAAAGTTTCAGCCAACGCACTCTTAATGAGACCAAAAATAAACTCATTCTGAAGGGTTTACTCAAGTCTCCCTTTTCAGAGGCCATTTCTACGCTGGAGGTCTCAACCTCTCCTTCTAAGGACAAAAAGAGATCCAATTCTGTTCCTTCTTCACCATCGGGTGAGCAGAGCAAACCTGGGAAATCTAAGGTCCCCAAATTATCATTGGAGCATAAATCTGCCTCTTCTGCTCCATCCAACTCAAAAACTTCGATACCGATGCCTGTATTGACACAGACCCTGCTTCTGGCACCAATCATAGATCTTGCTATGCATATTTCGACTTCGGCCTGTAGCTACTTTGGCTCAGGGCACACCTTCGACTTCGGTTTCCATTTTGGAACCGATTGTTGTTTCGGCTCCAAGTGCCACTTCGGCACCGAGCGTTGTACCGACATTACTGGATCTGACCCCTTTTCTTCCGGTCTTGAAACTAGAGACTTCGGTGCTGGCAGACATTGCACCACGGACCCGATACTCTCCCTCAGTAGACCCATTTCTGGACCAAGTGTATAGCCCATTTCTCAAACGTCCTGACTCCCCATCTGGAGTATCCACTAGATCCACCAGGGGCCTTTCAGAACACGAAGTGGTGCATCTTGTGGACCAGCTGTTGGTAGCCAGGGGGATTCCACCACTTTCTAAAACCCTTCCACCTGCTGGACTTAGGTTGCCTTATCCACGGACTCCATCTTACACTTCTCCTTTGACCATCTCGGTTTCGAATCCTTCTGTTCATAGGTTCATAGGTTCATACTAGACTATCTGCCCTAGGGCATTTATAAGCCTAGCCAGAGTGTGTGTGGCTTTCATCACCCCTTGGAATGAGAATACTATTCCCATTTAGGGTATAGTTTACTGTGCATCTGTCTAGTAGTGACACAGAGATGACCCCCGGGGTAAACCTACGATCTCCCATCCACTCCTCAAGATTTCTCTTGAAGAGAGTCAGTGAGGGGCTGTGCCTAACATGGACTGGGATTCTGTTCCAGAGTGTAGGGAGCCTCTGGGTTATGAATCTGTCCCTCCAGCACGTCCTGTTTATTTCTGTGTTGAGCTTCAAATCTCTCGCTCTTGTGGCTCTGGTGGATTTGGATTTTCTGAGGTGGAGCATGTCCATTAATTCCGGATTGGACATGGCCTTGTACATCAGGCATAGATCGCCTCTGAGTAGACAGTATGTGACTGAATAGAGCTGGAGTTTCTTCAGCCTGGCAGCATATGACATATGTTTGAGACCCTTGATCCTCTTGGTGAGGTACTTTTGGGGTCTTTCTAACTGCTGCAGGTGTCGGGTAAGGTACATCTCAAATGGGGCATTGTACTCAATTATGGGGCTGATAAGGGAAGAGTATATGGGCACAATAACCTCTCTTGATCTAGATGTGAATCCTTTCATGATAAGGTGGGTAATATAGAAGGTCTTCCTAACCACCTTGGCAATGTGAGTGTCAAATGAGAGGTTACTGTCAACTTGGGTCCCTAGGGCCCTGATTACTTCTTCCATACTTAATGGATTACCACCTATGTGGTAATTTGTGGGTACTTTGTTTTTCCCAAAGGGTATGACTATACATTTTTGGCGTTCAGTTTAAGGCCATGGCTCTGGCACCAGTTATCCGTTTCTATGAGGCCTTTCTGAAGGATGCTTGTGTCCGCTGGAGTATCAGTTATGGCACCCAGTTTGCAGTCATCTGCGAACTTTGTCAGCCACAATCCTCCTATGTTTGCTTGCACCTCGGAAAAATAAATGCCGAACAAGAGGGGTCCCAGGACCGAGCTCTGTGGGACACCGCTTGTGACTGGCTTAGAGTCTGACATGGCTCCGGCAATTCTGACCTTGTGGGTTCTGTCATTGGGCCAGTTTGCAACCCATCTTATGACATATGTGTTTACATTTAAGCTAGTGAGCTTGTCTATGATGCCCGAGTGGGGTATTGTGTCGAAGGCTTTTGCAAGATCAAGGTAGGCTGTGTGAACTGCCTTACCTTCATCTATGGCCTTAGTGACTGTTTCAAAAAAGTCGACCAGGTTCAAAAGGCAGGATCTGCCCTTGACAAAGCTGAATTGGGTAGGATCCAGTGTCTGTAGGTCCCCAATGTCTTTGTTTATGAGTTCCATAATGATCCTGTCCATAGCTTTGCAGACCAGGCTCGTCAAGCTTATGGGGCGGTAATTTCCAGGGTCCGTAGAAGCACCTCCTTTGTGGAGTGGGACCACTGTTGCTGTACGCCATTCTTTGGGTACGTATCCTGTAGTAAGGCTAAGATTAAACAGCAGCCTTATGTACGGGATTAGTTCCTCTTGGAGTTCATGTAGCACGCAACCTGGGACACCGTCTGGTCCCATTGATGCTGTGTTTTTAGCTTTGGAGAGGGCGGCTCTCACCTGGGCATCTGAGATGTCAGGGAGGCTACACTCTGCTGGGATAGATATTTCTCCTTTTGGGGGGGTGGATGGGGATTTGCACTGAACCTGTCTGCCAGTATGTTGGCAATGTCTATGGGTTCAGTGTATTTTTTGTCATTTTGGACTAACTCTGAGCATATCTGGGAGTTTCCACCCAGGTTTCTAACATAACTAAAGAAGGCCTTGTGATTGTCTTTAGTGTCTTTTGCGATTTTTCTCTCAAAGTTGGCCTTGGATGATTTTATGAGTGATCGTAGTTTTTTTGCTCGTACTGATCAGAGACGCCTTCCCTTTTGGGGATTTTGCTCTGTCATGTAGTAGCTTCCTCCTCCTGTTGTAAAGCTTGTTAATGGCTGGGGTCCACCAGACAGGACACCTGCCTTTGGGGGAATGGGTCTTGGTTTTATTTGGGATTGCATGATCCATGCATTCTTGAAGGTGTCCGTAGAAAGCATTTATAAAGGATTCAGCAGTGTGGGCTGTGGTTTCCATTGGCCCAGGGGCCTTGAAGGATACCACTTCAGTCTTAAGAAGTATGAAGTCAGCTTTTGAGAAATTCTTCACTGTGGTCTTTTGTGCTGGGGGTGGGGACGGGATGTGGATTTCCAGTGAGATTAATTTATGGTCTGATCTCACCAATGAGGGGTATACTTCCAGTGTGGAGCATTGTGTCCCCATGTTTGTGATGATCAGGTCTAGTATATTATCTCCTATTGTGGGAGTGGTGACTAGTTGTTCCATCGCATTTGAGTTTATGAATTCTAGGAACCTTTGGGCTAGGGTGTTGGGGCTTGAGTAATGCTCCCAGTCTATGTTTGGGTAGTTGAAGTCTCCCAATATGATGGTATTTGGAGAGACATTCATACTCTCCAGTGTCTTCAGGAAGGCTGAGTGGGGTTCCTGAGTTTGAGAGGGTGGTCTGTAGCATGCTACAAACTGTAGGGCAGTTTTGCCTACGGTTAGTTGCACCTGGATGGTCTCCGATGCTTCGTGCGTTGCCACTAACCTGGAAGTGTGGGTATCTTTGATGAATATGGATACTCCCCCCCCCCTCCTTTTGTTGTTCGGTCCAAGTTTCGAGGCCGAAAAGCATGATATGAGGTATAACCTGGTAGTGCTGGGGTGCTCTCAGGAGCCTTGAACCAGGTTTCAGTCACTGCACAGACATCGATGTTCTCCATACTGAGGAGGGCTTCGAGAGTGTGCATCTTGGGGTTAAGACTTCTGGCGTTGAGCAGCATTACCCTTAGTTTTTTTCCACTTGTGTTTTCTAGGGAGATGGGTTTGTCTTTTGAGCCTTGCCTATGTTCTGACATCCTTCTTAGAACCCACCATCTCGGCGCCTAGAGTGCACCTGGCTCCGAGTTTGTCCCTTTGGTCTTCGGTTTTTACCAAACCAGTCCTTTCTCAATCAGGGGATTAGGGGACGGGCGCATTGACCCGGGGTATGGTGCTGACTTTCTCCTTGGTTCCCACCTTGGCGCTCACGGCCGCATCCATGCTGATCTTGCTTGAGGCTCCACCCATGGGGGCAGGTCAGTCAGAGCGAGGTGTGCCCCCATTCCTGAGGTTGTCTTTCTTGGTTCCGGGCTCCCACCCCTCTTCGGGCAGGCCTGCCTTCCGCACGATGGAGAGAGCTCTTGCTTCTGGTAGCACTCCTATGGTGTCGTAATCCTCGTTTTCTCGCACTGAGCTGCAGCTGTCACAGACCAACCCTTTGGGACACCGAGCAGAGAAGCCACAAGACACCCCTGTTCAGGGTACCCACTCTTCCAAGTCCTCCTCAGAGACACACACTGAGAAGCTCCCTCAAAAGAAGACGTGCAAGAGGAAGCATGTGGACTCGCCTGAGGAGTCCTTTACGGAAGACACGGATTATGATGATGTTGAAGAGTTCCCCACGGTGACCTCCTGATGATGTCTCCTTCGAAGACATCCTGGAAATGTTAAAACAGAGAGGTAACTGGAAGCCCTCCATCCCTTCATCTGAGGAGTCCATATTCCTGCGGGCTTTTCGTGCCCGGCCGTCTACTTCTTGGGTGACCCCGCCTGCCAACAAACTCATCCAACTCATCATGCAGCATGCATAGAAGAACCCTGATTCCATTGAGGCAATCCCCCGGAGACCAGACAAAATTCTGTCCCCTCCTGCTGAGAATCTGCACTGGTCCAAAGGGTTACCAATTGATGCTATGGTGGTGGCGGTGGCGGCAAAAAAGGACTTGGCTGAGGAAAGTCCTGCTGTTCACCCGCCCAACAAGGAGTCCCAGGTGGTGGACAGACTTGGGATGCATGTTTTTGTTTCAGGGACCTTTGCTATATGATCCCTGAATTATTTGGCACATTTTATGAGGTTCCAGAGGGGACTTGATCTCAGAACTCTCTGGGACTCTCGCAGGACAGTTGTTTGATGAGGTCAGGGACAAAGTGGCCTCGCAACTAGCAACCCTGAAATCAATATCCAACTTTTCCATGAGGTTGCTCTCACACACAACCGAAGGGGCAGCTAGAACTGTGGGTTCAGGCATTGTTATGAGACGTCATGCCTGGATGCGCATCTATGACCTCACTGATCCCTTCAAGTCTTGCTTTCTGAATGCTTCCATCAAAGCTTAATCCCTCTTTGGCTCCAAAGTGAAGGACATGCTAGCCAGGTGCGAACAAGATGGAAAAACCCTGTCTGCCATAAGCCTATGATTTTCCATCCCTCAACATACCTTCTCCAGGAATCAGAGGAGTGGAAAATGTGGCATAGGAAATCTCAGGGTCCTTTCCGTGCCACACGTGGTGATGAAAGCCCCAGAGGCAGAGGGAGTAACAATTCTGGAAGACACCCCTATAGATTCAGAGGGGGTCCTCATAACCAAGGCTCCAGGAACTCTTTCTCTGGACAGCCTTATCAGCACTCCTAAGGGGTGGCCTGATTGCTTACCTCTTGCAGTCAGGGGTCGTTTCTCTCTGCACCAAACTGCCTGGCACTCTATCACCACCAATTGTTGGGTGCAGAAGATTATAACCAGAGATTACTCCATTCCCCTTTCTTGTCAACCAAAATTTCCAAGAAAACTTCCCGACGTGCCACCCAGTCAAAGGGAAGCAGCAGCTTCAGAGATTTTAAAGCTGTCTTAAAAAAGAGTCATCCAACCAGTCCCACCAGACGAGCGCAGATCCGGATTTTACTTGAGATTCTTTTTGGTGCCAAAAAAGACAGGGTACTGGAGACCCATTTTGGATCTCAGCAGCTTAAACAAGTCTGTCACCCAAACCAAATTCCGAATGATTATGGTTCCGTCCATCCTTCCCTTTTTAAGATAAGGCAATTGGATGTGTTCTGTAGATCTCCAGGATTCATATTGCCACATCAAGATGGACAAACACTCCAGGAGTCTGCTTCACTTCCAGCTAGGAGCCAGTCATTACCATTTCCGTGCCCTGCCATTCAATCTATCTGCAGCCCCTAGAGTCTTCACGAAATGCATGGCGGTGGTAACAGCTCACTTGAGACTAAAAGGATTCTGGGTGTTTCCATATCTAGACAACAGGCTCCTTACTGCCCCCACCAAGCATCTTCTGGTAACAGCCCTACAACATACTTTGTCTCCTGCAAAATTGTTGGGAATAACTATACATTAGAAGAAATCGAATCTTACACCTACACAACAAATAGAGTTCATTGGAGCAGTGTTCAGTACTCAGTGCTGTCTGGCATCACTCGCTCTTCACAGACTCCACCAATTTAGGCTTCAAATCTGAGTAATTCTTTCTCAAACATCAGTCCCTGCAAGACAAGTTCTCCAAGCTCTGGGTCTAAGGCTGCATCAATTCCAATAATGCCTCTAGCAAAGCTACATATATGAATTCTGCAATGGCTCCTTCTGTGTCAGTGGTTCCCAAACTCTCATCCCCTGGATTGCAAGATGGTGGATGAGGCCAGACAAAGCTCTTTGGAGCCAATCTTTTCAACCCTCCCAGCCCACAGCCATTGTGACTATGGATGTTTCCCTGATCGTGTGGGGGGCCATTTTCAGGGAAAGACTGTCTGAGGCACATGGTCCACCTCAGAGGCCTACCTGCATATCAGTGTCCTAGAACAGAGGGCCATGCTGTTAGCGTTTCAGGCATTCCATGCGGCTTTCCACTCTGGGACAATTGCAATCCAATCAGGCAATATATCAATAGCCTGGTACATCAACAAGCAAGGAAGAACCAAGTCCTACCCCCTTTGTCGAGAAGCCATGAGAAACTGGCAGTGGGCAATAGCTTCCAAACGCTTTCTGATAGCAATGCATATCCCGGGGAGCTCCAACATGATTGCAGACAAACTGAGCAGATGCATCCTCATGCACCACGAGTGGTCCCTCAACCCCGAGGTGGTATCTGTAATCTTCAGCCAGTGGGGCCAGCCTTGCTGTGATCTTTACGCCTCCCCATCAAACACCAAGTGCAGCAGCTACTTCGCCCTACTTCCCCCGTAGGGGAGTCACAGAGGGATGCTCCAATATATGATTGGCCCACAGGACTTCTCTATGCCTATCCTCCCATTCCTCTGATCCCACAATTTCTAAAGAAAGCTCTTTGGTTGAGATCCAAGGTGATCCTCATAGCCCCAATCTGGCCTCAATGAGTTTGGTTTCCCCTTTCTTCAGCCTCACCTAGTATTCCTGCCATGGATTCTGGACCCTCCACCAGATCTGATTACTCATTCTCATGGGCTGAGTCGCCCAAACCTGTCCACTCTTAATCTGACAGCTTGGTTTCTCCACTTCCGCTAGTCAGCAGGCAGGCTAATCTCTCCTCACCTGTTTGAGACATCATTCTGGCTTCTCACAAACTATCCACCAGAAGACTATATCAGTATAAATGGAAAAGGTTTTCCATTTGGTCCAATGTTAACATGCTAGACCCGTATTTGGCTCCAGTTACTGCAGTGCTTCAATATTTGGCTAAGTTTTTTGATAATGGAGCTTCTGCTGCTACAGTCCATGTACATCTAGTGGCAATTTCCTACTTCCACAATGGTATAGCTGGTACCCCTCTTATTTCATTATGCCTTTGCAAGGCTTTCCTCAAAGGGACCTCTCATCTCAGGCCTTCTCTCAGACAGCCCGTAGTACCATGGAACCTCACTTTAGTCCTCCAGTCTTTGACTCAAAAGCCCTTTGAGCCTGTGGCTAAGTGTGACCTAAAGTTTTTGTCCTGGAAATCTTTGTTCCTGGTAGCCATTACCTCTGCCAGAAGAGTCTCAGAGCTGCAGGCATTGTGTATCAAGAGGACCTACCTGGTCTTTCACAAAGACAGAGTGTCACTTCGAACAAACCCATCCTTTCTTCCCAGAGTGGTTTCTGAATTCTCTATTAGTCCATTCATCTACCAGTGTCCTTTCTGAATTTTGCCAATAGAGAAGAGTATTGCCTTCCCACCTTAGACATACATAGACAATTAAGGTTTTACCTAGACAGAACCAAACCCATCTGTAAATCTGAACAGCTTTTCATCTCCTTCTTGGGACCCAAAATGGGAGAGGCTGTTTCCAAGGTTACATTATCGAAATGGCTAAGGGACTACATATGTGTCACTTATTCCCTCCATAATGAATCCATGCCAAAAGTTAAAGCCCACTCCACTAGATCTATGGCAACTTTTATAGCATTCCAGTCCAAGGCATCCATGGATGACATCTGCGCAGCAGCTACTTGAGCTAAACCTCATATCTTTATCAATCATTACAAATTGGACCTGATGCCCGGGGAGAGCTGCCTTCAGCTCAGTGGTACTCAGGAATGTTCTTCCATAAGGGCCGCCCATGGACCTCAAGGTAGCTTGGGATTCTGTCCCATCACTGATGAATGGAAAGCAGATTAACAACATCAGATAAAGAAGTTATGTCTTACCATAATGTTCCATCTGAGTTGTTCATCTTCTTTCATTCATCACTTCCCACCCTCCTTCCCCCTCCAAAGACTCCTGGGGGATATTTTGGGTCTAAGTGGTGCACTAGGGTACTTGCGTAGAAGTGGCCTCAGCTTTACTTCCTTTCTTAGAAAACTCGATCTGAGGGTAACAGGGAGACTTAGCTCTAGAGTTTTTTTTTTTTTGGCTGGCGCGAGCTTGGTAATAGTCCGAATGAGTTCCGATGGGTCAGAACCGAACACATCAGTGATGAATGAAAGAAGATGAACAACATGGATGGAACATTATGGTTAGATATAAGTTCTTTTTCTGTAACTGTATTGAGCTTTTCTCCCCAGGACTCCACTGAAAACAGACACTAGTTGCATAGTCAGACTATCCTGGTAAACAAATGATAAATAAATAATAAATAAATAAGAAAGAGATGGTTGAGACTTACTGATGCTTATGCAGTATGCTTCCATATAGCCTGCTCTAATTGCCTGTACTAATATTATCAGTAGTGCAGAAGGCTTGGATATCTCCGTGTACTGAATATTATGGCTAAGGCTGCCTTCCGTAAGGATGAGTATTGGTAGACTATACTGGCTTTGATACTGCATTCTGTGTAGAAGTTATGTTTAGTTAGGTCTCACAAGACAAGATGAAGGACCTCCATAAGAGGAAGCGGGTGCTGACCAGATATGTGTGTCTCTGTCTGATGCCCCCAGACTCTCCCTCCTCTTCTAGGCTAGTACAGTTCTCTAGAAGGAGGAAGCCCCTTTTAATATATGAAGAACTCCAAGCTTTAAGTGGTCCTGCCTCCCAACTATCCTGGTTAAGTTACATAGGGTGGTGACACTGTCCTGGACCATGGAGCTGTCTTTTAAATTCATATCAGCTTGCAGAGTCATCACCAGAAACTGGTGGGTGCTCAGAGGGGTCATAGACAGCTGCATTCTAAATTTCTTGGAGCATCTATTAGAAAGTGTTAATATCAGAGGTAAAATCACCTTTTCAGAGCTCTGGGTACAGACACAAACTCTTCTTTAAATTGTAGAGGTTGTCCTTCCACTATAGTGAGAGCAGGGTTTTACTTCCTCCTTTGGTTAGTGCTGAAGGGAACAGGAGACTTGCTTTCTGTCCTGAATCTCAGTGACTTCAGTGAATAGACCCAACATGCTAAGTTATTGCCTGTTTGCATATCTACACCTGGAATTCCCATAGGAGATTTCTTTGGTTAGCATTAAGCAAGTATTGTTTTAATTCAAAGTGTAGCTGTTTCATCTCTCATTTGCATCTGAAGTATTTATCAATGTGCTTGCCATGATGAGAGAGGCCTTACATGACAAGGACCTCTATATTTTCCTGCACTTAGATGATATGCCATTAGTAACACCATGAAAGGATTCCCAGGAAGTGCCTCTGCTAGGATATCCCTGTGGTTGCAACTTATGGGACTTTCCATAAACTGAGATAAGTCTTCTCTAAAAAAATAAAAATAGGATCACCTTTATCTGAGCAGTACTGGCTACTCTGCAGTGTTAGTTATTCCTGTCTACAGAGAAGACTCAAAAACACATGTTCCTGTTTCTTGATTGGTCTTGCACTTGGGCAATTGGCTGTTAGTGGTAACATTGAGAGACTCCTTGGAAGTGCCCTTGTCTTGGATGGTGTTGTGGTTGCATGCCATGACTGTCTCCATAAAACATGAGAAATATTTTCTAAGTCAGAAAGAAAGGATTGCTTTTCTCAAACAGAACTGGATACTCAGAAGTTATGGACATTCCTGCCTACAGAAAGTACTCAGGAGTTCCTGTCCTTACTGTTCTAGCTGAGGATGTAGCCTGGGCCCTCCTACATCTCCCAAGTTTAACGGTGGCCATACCTTCTACACTTCCATTTATATATCTGAGGATTTCTTGTTGGAAGATGAAGTGTCACTAGGTGTGGGGTTATCACTCACTCATAGATTCTAGTGTCACTCTATTGCTGCTGGATTTTGGAGTGGTGGACATATCCCCATCAGTCTGTATCTGAGCATTTAATTTCAGTCGAAGAACATCACAAGCCCTGATACAGGCAATTGGTTAGTTGGTGAGCCTACCTTGGCTCCTCTGAAGTCCAGAGAGATGCCTCCAAAAGAGAGGGCCCCACCTAAATCAGCTCAAACCACATGCAATGTTTCTTGCCGGAAAATTCAAGAAAAGGAGTTGAGACTAGAACCCATCCTCTTTCTCTCAGATAGTCAGTCCATGAAGTTGTACATTAATACTTGTTTATGTGCCATAAACAGGGGTACTGCCTTTGCAACATTTCTTAATCAGGGAAAAATGAATGTGCTGGCAGACTTCCTTTACAGCAGTTCTTTTTAAGAGAGAAATCAGTGCTTCACCAGTTCTTATTAATGGAGAAATCAGTGTGTTGCCTCCCTCTGTCACAGGTGCACTCCCTCCATGAAGATTCAGGAATCCATTTGCTCAGGATCTGTCAGAATTGGGGCACCTCATATATCATCCTGTTGTCTACTCTGGTAGGTACACTGGTTCCAGGACTGGAAAAAATGGCAGTGTAGAATCCTCAGGATAGATGTGATTAAAGCAATTCACAGTATTAGAACAGACCAGGCAAATAAACTAAAAATTTCAGCACAGGCGGAAAAAGAAGATGCACAGATAAGTATAAGGGAAAAGTATAAAATAAGCAATTTATTGATTACCCAAAATAACAGCCGTGGTGGTGCAGTGGTAGTGTTGTTGCCTCACAGCAAGAGGTTCCCCCATTCGATTCTTGGCTGGAGTGCGGGGAGTGCCTTCTGTGTGGAGTCTGCATGTCCTCCCCATGGTTGGGTGGGCATTCGGAAGATATGTGTAAATGGGCATGCTTTCGCTGAAGGTTGAACGTCGAGTTGGCACCTCAGCGTTTGTGAAAATCTACTGCCATTCATTAGTGGACCGGAGTTCTGCTGTGGCGACCCCTAACCGGGAAAAGCCGAAAGACAACAATAACATTGATTACCCAAAAAGTTTTGCAAAGAATTGGGAAATAAGGTAAAATGAATTGAAAGACCACCAAAAAAAGAGGAAGTAGATGTATTTGGAGAAGTATTTATGAAGAACCTGTGCAACATAACAAAGATGCTAAATGGATAGAAGAAGTAAAAGAAAGAATAAGAAGTTTAAAGGTGCAGGATATGAAATGGGATGAAATAACAGCCAGAGAGATTGAAACAAAGTTAAGAAAAGCCTCTAACTGGAAAACCCCAGGCTCAGATGCAGTATCTAACTTTTGGCTAAAAGTATTAACATTTTTGTATGAGGATTTAGCCATGAGTGAAAACTATTTATATGCACACCCCGAACAGACACCACACTTGCTAACAACAGGCAAAACAATGCTCTTAACTAAGAGTGAACCTTCAAGGAACCCTAAAAATTATAGACCAATAATTTGCCTTTCAACGACGTATAAACTATACATGGAAATTGATGCTGACAAAAGAAAACTCTTTTATGGCAGTAGAACAAAAGGGCAATAAAAGTCATATGGGACAAAGGATCATTTGTTGTTAAATAAAGTTATAGTGCAGAACTGTATAAAGAGGAAGAATCTAAGTATGGTATGGATTGACTACAAAAAAGCATTTGATAATATCCCACATTCATGGATAAAAGAGTGCTTAAAAATGTATAAGATACACCCTACATTGATCGACTACATTACAGTAATCATGAAACAATGGCAGACCACTTTGCAATTAAGCCATGATAAAGAACAGATTATTATCCTAGGGATAAAAATTCAAAGGGAGATATTCCAGTGTGACTCTCTGTCACCATTGTTATTCTGCCTTGCCATTAATCCATTAAGCTCTTTACTTAACAGCTTAGGCCATGGCTATAATTTGGCTCCTAGAAAACAACAAAGTCTAATGACTTCTCATCTTCTCTTTGTCGATGATTTAAAACTATATAGCTCATCAT
The DNA here is from genome assembly GCF_019279795.1 of Protopterus annectens. Classification (NCBI taxonomy): domain Eukaryota; kingdom Metazoa; phylum Chordata; order Ceratodontiformes; family Protopteridae; genus Protopterus; species Protopterus annectens. The sequence continues at coordinate 895,608,818 of NC_056730.1, read as the reverse complement.
ATGAGGAACTGAAAGCACAGCTGCAGGTTGTCAAAACTTTTTCAGATGATATTAGAATGTCATTTGGTCTTGATAAATGTGCAAAAGCAACCTTTAAAGCAGGAAAACTGCAGCATCAGGAAACATCAGTTTGGGACAAGAATGTGATATAAAAGAACTTGAGCAAGAGGGAGTGTATAAATACTTGGGAATTGATGAAGGATATAGCAATAACTGATGACTACAATGTGGTATATTGAAGATTTACCCACAGTTGTCGTGGTTTAATCATGAGAACGAAGCCCAAGTGATTAAATAAAGCCAATCACGGGTAAATTTCAATATACCATAACCACAGAGTCAGTTATTGGTATTATACAATGACATTATTTAAGAAAAACAATACTTACTTTTCTTAAATAATGTCTTTGTATAATGCCTCTGTGCTGCCCTTCCACATTTATGTGGTATTCTGGGGCTTTTTTGAGGTACTGTGCATGCGTATGGGACTTGTGATCCCATGCTTATGCAGTACATCAGGGCTGTGAAGAGGTAGCAATGGCAAAAGGAAGATCTCCTTTGCTTCTTCTTCTTTGTTATAATCAATTAAAAAGAAAAAAAAACTTTTTATGTTAGGGAGAGTCAGGACAGACAAAAATAAAAGGATAATCAGGTAAGTTTTTTTAAGTTTTGTAGAATGTACCTGATTATCCTTTTATTTCTGTCTGTGCCATCTCCTGAACATAAAATGTCTTCAGTTGTGTTTGGTATTTAAAAAAAAAAGTACAAGATATACTAATGGGAAAAAGTCCAGGTAACCGGACCTTTTCCCATTGGTATATTCTTGGATTTACAATGGGCACGCTGGTTGGGCTGGCCAATCAGAGTGCTTGTTTCTGAATGCTATTGGCCACTCATTGTATAATCAGCAATAAATCATAAACAAATGCAAATAAAACTCAGTAAGCAATACTTTACAAAACTTAAATTAACCCTGAGAACACCATTGACATCTAGGAGCAAGATCCAAGCTATAATAAATCAATTTGGTCTTTCTGTCCTAACGTACAGTTTTGGAGTGATTGACTGGCCCCAAAAAGTGTTAGATAGATTAGATATTAAAACAAAAAGGATATTTCATGCTCACCAAATGATTTATAAAAATCAGTGTATACTAAGATTATATATTCCCCGTTCCGAAGGAGGGATGGGCCTCCTTCAAATTGATTACTTGTACAGATATGCAGTCGTGGGACTCCACACATATCTACTGACCTCACAAGATCCAAATGTAGTGAAAGTTTTGAAACATGAGAAGAATAAATCTAAGATGACTTCTCTGCTTAATTTAGCAGAAGCATATCGATGTCAAACAGGAATGGAAATCAAACCAGAAGTAGATAAAAACCAGGCAGCAACTGAATGTGCCAAAAAACAAAAGAAAAAATCTAAGGTGAAGGACCAGATGAGAAGGCAAGAAATGTGGAAAATACATAAATATAGTTGCAAATATAGAAAACTTCTGGAGGAACCTCATGCTGATCTGTAACAAATGCAGGAATGGTTAAGGAGAGGTGAATTCAAACCAAGAGATGAAAGGTTAATATTGGTGACACAAGATAGTGGGCTACATACACATTGGTTTACAAAGTCCATTGAACATGTGGGAGAAACAGACAAATGTAGGTTTTGCAAAACAGAATTGGAAACAGTTCCATACCTCGTTGCTGGTTGTGACATACTAATGGCAGAATGATAGTATACTGAAAGGCATAATAATGTGGTGAGATGGTTGCACTGGGGATTGTACAAACATTATGGTATTGAAGTGGCTGTAAAACACTGGAAACATGAACCACAAAGCATCATAGAAAATGATAAAGTCTACATCACATGGGATCATCCATTAGCAACAGTTCAAAAGACAGATGCTAGAAAATTGATATAGTGGTCCAAGAAAAGAAGACAAAAGTAGCATTGATCATTGAAATTGCCACACCCAGTGAGTACAGTGTCCTGCATATACAGAGACACAAAGTTGTAAAATATCAGGATTTGCAAGCAGAAATGAGAGCAATGTGGAAGAAAGATACCCAGATAGTTCCAATAGTAGTAGGAGCATAGGAGCAGTGGGTCTTACAAAAAAGAGTTTACAATCATATTTAGATATGCTATCAAAATATGTAACTCTGTACGAATTGCAGAAGGAGTCATTACAGAAATTAAAAATGGGATATTACAGAGTGACTCTACCATTGCTATTCTGTCTTGCCCTTAACCCATTAAGCTGTCTATTTAACACCTTTGGCTATGGTTATAATTTGGCTCCTAGAAAACAACAAAGTGTAAATACTTTTCATCTTCTCTTTGTCAATGATTTAATACTCTATAGCTCATCAGATGAGGAACTGAAAGCACAACTGCAACTTATCAAAACTTTTTCAGATGATAGAAGAATAAGTACAGGAGAGCATACAGAGAAAGAGGTTGGCGAAGAAGAAGTGGGATTATCAGAGAGATGAAGAAAGTAGACAAGAGTATAAGGAGATGAGGTGCATGGCAAAGAGAGAGGTGGCGAAAGCTAAGGATAAGGCATATGAAGAGTTGTATAAAAGGTTGGACACTAAGGAGGGAGAAAAGGACCTGTACCAATTGGCTAAATGGAGGGACCGAGCTAGGAAAGATGTGCAGCAGGTAAAGGTGATAAAGGATAATGAGGGAAACATACTCGCAAGTGAGGAGAGTGTGTTGAGCAGATGGAAAGAGTATTTTGAGGGCTGATGAATGACGAGAATGAGAGGGAGAGAAGGTTGGATGATGTGGGGATAGTGAATCATGAAGTGAAATGGATTAGCAAGGAGGAAGTAAGGATAGCTATGAAGAGGATGAAGAATGGAAAGGCTGTTGTTCCAGATGACATACCTGTGGAAGCATGGAGGTGTTTAGGTGAAATGGCAGTGTAGTTTCTAACCAGATTGTTTAATGAAATTTTGGAAAGTGAGAGGATGCCTGAGGAATGGAGAAAAAGTGTTTTGGTACCGATTTTTAAGAATAAGGATGATGTGCAGAGCTCTAGTAACTACAGAGGGATTAAATTGATCAGTCACAGCATAAAGTTATGGGAAAGAATAGTGGAAGCTAGGTTAAGAAGGGACGTGATGATTAGTGATCAGCAATATGGTTTCATGCTGGCAAAGAGCACTACAGATGCGATGTTTGCTCTGAGAGTGTTGATGGAGAAGTACAGAGAAGGTCAGAAGGATTTGCATTGTGTTTTTGTAGACTTTGAGAAAACGTATGACAGGGTGCCTAGAGAGGAGTTGTGGTATTGTATGAGGAAGTCGGGAGTGTCAGAGAATTATGTAAGAGTGATACAGGATATGTACGAGGGTAGTGTGACAGCGGTGAGGTCTGCGGTGGGAGTGATGGATGCGTTTAAGGTGGAAGTGGGATTACATCAAGGATCAGCTCTGAGCCCTTTCTTATTTGCAATGGTGATGGACAGGTTGACAGATGAGATCAGGCAGGACTCCCCATGGACTATGATGTTTGCAGATGACATTGTGATCTGTAGTGAGAGTAGGGAACAGGTGGAGGAGACCCTGGAGAGATGGAGATATGCTCTAGAGAGAAGAGGAATGAAGGTCAGCAGGTGGATGAGTTTAAATACTTGGGATCAATAGTTCAGAGTAATGGTGAGTGTGGAAGAGAGGTGAAGAAGAGAGTACAGGCAGGATGGCGTGGGTGGAGAAGAGTGTCAGAAGTGATTTTTGACAGACGAGTACCAGTAAGAGTGAAAGGGAAGGTCTACAAGAGGGTAGTGAGACCAGCTATGTTATATAGGTTGGAGACTGTGGAATTGACAAAAAGGCAGGAGTTTGAGGTGGATGTGGCAGAGTTAAAGATGTTAAGATTTGCACTGGGTGTGACGAGGGTGAACAGGATTAGGAATAAGTATATTAGAGGGTCAGCCCAGATTGGAAGGTTTGGAGACAAAGCCAGAGAGGCAAGATTATATTGGTTTGGACATATACTGAGGAGGGATGCTGAGTATATTAGGAAAAGAGGAAGGCCTAAGATAAGGTTTATGGATGTGGTGAGAGAGAGGACATGCAGGTGGTTGGTGTGACAGAGCACGATGCAGAGGACAGGAAGAAATGGAAACAGATGATCCGCTGTGGCGACACCTAACGGGAACAGCCAAAAGATGATGATGATGAGAAGAATATCATTTGGTCTTGATAAATGTGCAAAAGCAACAAGACCCAAACATAGTGAAAGGTTTGAAACACGAGGAGAGTAAATCTAAGATGACTTATCTGCTTAATCTAGCAGAAGCATATCAGCGTCACGTAGGAATGGAAATCAAACCAGAAGTAGATTAAAATCAGGCAACAACTTAATGTCCCAAAAAACAAAAGAAAGAATATAAGGTGAAGGACCAGATGAGAAGGCAAGAAATGTGGAAAATGCATAAATATAGTTGCAAGTATAGAAAACTTCTGGAAGAGCCTCAAGCTGAACAGGATCGAATGCAGGAATAATTAAGGAGAGGCAGATTCAAACCAAGAGATGAAAGGTTAATACTGACGGCACAAGATAGTGGGCTACATACAGGTTGGTTTCCAAAGTCCATTGAACATGTGAGCGAAACAGACAAATGTAGGCTTTGTAAAACAGTATTGGAAACAGTTGCACACCTCATTGCGGGTTGTGACATACTAATGGCAGAAGGACTGTATACTGAAAGGCATAAAATGTGGCAAGACTGTTGCACTGGGGATTATACAAACTTTATGGTATTGAAGTGGCTGAAAAACACTAGAAACATGAGTCATAAAGCATCATAGACAATTATGAAGTTTACTTCACATGGGATCACCCATTACCAACAGTTCAAAAAATAGATGCTAGAAAACCGGATATAGTGGTCCATGAAAAGAAGACAAAAGTAACATTGATCACTGAAATCACCACACCCAATAACTACAGTGTCTTGCATACAGAGTGACACAATGTCATAAAATATCAGGATTTGCAGGCATAAACGAGAGCAATGTGGAAGAAAGATACCCAGACAATTCCAATAGTAGCAGGAGCAATGGGTCTTATAAAAAAGAATCTACAGTCATACTTGGATATGTTACCAATACATGTAACCCCATACATATTGCAGAAGTAGTCATTACCGGACATATTGTGGGTGCTCCGAAGAGCACTTCTGGCTGACATCAAAGATTGAAACAATACTAATTTCATGAACTTTAGTCGTACTTTGACTTAGGAATGGGGTCCATTTCCGTCATGGTATTAGAAACCCAAAAGACTTGGAGAATTTAAAAAGGGTCCATAGGAAGAGATGAAGACAGAAAGAAAGGAACAATAGTACTGTTGGAACTGATTCATCCTGAAGTCTTGGTGAGTACCTTCACATTGTGGATGTTCTTTTCACAAAATCTCACCAAGGCCCAGGATAAAAAATTGCCCGATCCTGGTTTATGCACTGGTGCCAAGATGGCAAAGAAAGGCAGTGCAGACTCCTGAAGACAAAGACACATTCCTACAGTAGGGTTGAGCCAGGCCCATGGAGAAGATGCCTCCCACCCATTCTAGAAAGAGGAAGTAGCCCACAAAAACATAAAATGACAAAGTGGATCATTGAGGATAAGGAAGAAATGATGCAATGTTAATATTACAGAAAAAGCCCAGAATTTTCAGATGAAGGATATGCAGAGAAAAAATAAAATCAGAAATTAAAGAAAAAAATTCCTGCAAAACAAACTGTCAAATGCTTCAAAGTACGATTTGTGTTCATTAGTACAAAATGTGTATGAAAAACATTAACTAGATGGAGGAACTTTGGCCAGCATGAAAAAAGAAGTGACAAAGGAAGTATGAAAATAAAAAAAAAAAGACAAACAATTTTTGAAAGGTATAAAAAAAAAACATAGACACGAGAAAGAAAAAGAGATCTGGTATGGTGTGATATTTATGCAAAAAAGAAAGCTAAACTAATCAGTATATTAAAAAAGCTACTAAGATGGACATGGGAAAGAAAAATAGATCTGGTATATTTCAGTATTTATGCATAAGAGAAAGCTAAACTAATCAATACAAAAAAAGCTTCTCCAAAGATGGACATGGGAAATGACAAGACATCTGGTATAGTGTGATATCTTTGCAAAAGAGACAGCTAAACTAATCAATACAAAAAGCAGCTCCAAAGATCATTGAATAGAAGTACAGATAAAGGCACCTGGATATGGAACATTTCACAATACAAAAAATAAGAAAACAATGGAATGTAGAAATGGGGATTGGTAAGGTAGAAATTAAACAGTTATGAATTATCTGTAAAATGAAGGATTTAGTGTGAAGAATCCAACACAGACAGTGTTTCGGCATAATGGAATTACATATCTCAAGGTTAAGGAGCAACAGGTGGAGCAGGAGGCATCTGAAGAAGATTTACAAGATGATTATGCTCTGGAGTCTTCTGTGGGAGACTAGTACAAAAGTCCTGTTGAATGTGCATTGCAAGAGAAGGTGCAAGAAAGAGTGGCAACACTGAAACAGGTAATGTTGCAGAGTGATGTGCAAAAAGGTTCCCATATGAAGATGTAGTAAATAGAGGCTATAGCACAGAAAGATTTTCTGGAACCTTCTGTTGATTACTTGCAGGAAACCAAGAGCAAAGAAGATGCTCGCAATCAAGAAGAAAATGATTTAAAGGAATACCTGCTTGATTTAATATAGCTGGATAAGTATATTAAGGTAGATAAAAGAAGTAGATTATATAAAGTAAATAAGACCCAAAATATGAGAAAAATGGTAAAACAGATGAGCACAGTAATCAGGACTATTAAGAGAAATTCATGTGATATAAGATAAATAAATAATTACTGTGCAGCTAAACTAATAATGGATAAAGTGCCACCACAAAAATGTAAAACAAGAAGGGAAAGCAACAAATAAAATGCCATCATGGAAGTATCAAATAGAGAAAACTGTAAAGCAATTAAGAAGTACCTCTGTTAGATAAATACTGAAAAGGGAACAGATCATCAAAAACCCTTAAAGATAGATGTAAAAGTAATGCACACTATCAAAACAGACCAAGATTTATCATATACTATTCCCAATCTTCTTCTTTCGGCTGCTCCCATTATGGGTCGCCACAGCAGATCAACTGTTTCCATTTCTTCCTGTCCTCTGCATCTTGCTCTTTCACACCAACCACCTGCATGTCCTCTCTCACCACATCCATAAACCTTATCTTAGGCCTTCCTCTTTTCCTGTTACCTGGCAGCTTCATCCTTAGCATCCTTTTCCCAATATACTCTGCATCCCTCCTCAGCACATGTCCAAACCAATGTAATCTTGCCTCTCTGACTTTGTCTCCAAACCTTCCAACCTGGGCTGACCCTCTAATATACTTATTCCTAATCCTGTCCATCCTCGTCACACCCAGTGCAAATTTTAACATCTTCAACTCTGCCATGTCAAGCTCTGACTCCTGCCTTTTTGTCAATGCCACTGTCTCCAACCCATATATACTATTCCCAATAATAAACTAAAAATGTCAGCACAGGCAGAAAAGCATAGAAGATCTGCAGATAAATATAAAGAAAAGTATGAAATAAGCAATTCAATGATAACCCCACAATTTTTTTATAGAGAATTGGGAAATAAAACAAAATGTGAAAAAACATGACAAAAAGAAGAAATAGACACATTTTTGAAAAAGCATTTATGAAGACCCAATTGAACATAACAAAGATGCTGAATGGATAGAAGAATTAAAAGAAACAGTAAGGAGCGCTAACATAGAGGATATGAACTGGGATGAAGTAATGGCCAGATAAATTGAGATAATATTAAGATAAGCTCCTAATTGGAAAACCGCTGACCCACAGGGAGTATCTAACTTTTGGCTAAAAGCATTAATATATTTAAACAAAAATGTAACCCTATGAATTACTTGTATGTACATCCTAAACAGACACTAAACTGGTTAACAACAGGAAAAATAATACTGCTCCTTAAGAGTGAACCTGCAGGCCATCCTAAAAACTATAGACCAATAACTTGCCTTTCAACACTATACAAATTATATACTGGAGTTAATGCAGACAGGGTTTATAGTTATTTAGAAAAAAATCTCAGTCATGGCAAAAGAGCAAGGGGAAACGAGAAAATTGTATGGAACAAAGCATAATTTGTTGCTAAATGAAGCCATAATAGAAAGTTTTAAGTATGGTATGGATAGACTACAAAAAATAAAAAAATACATCATTCCACATTCATGTAGAAAGGAATACTTAACAGATGTATAAGACACACCCTGCATTGACTATTTACATGACAGTGATGATGAAGCAGTGGCAAACCAGTTTGCATTTGAACCATGACAAAGGGCAACTTATTATCCCATATATAAAAATTCAAAGGGGAATATTCTAGGACAGTATTTCTCAAGAGCTGGGTCACAGCCCAGTACCGGGCCCTGGCATCAATTATACTGAGCAGCTAGTGGTTGAGAAACACTGCCCTAGACTTTGAGCGGGATTTCTCTGACAGCTATAGTCTTCTTCCTTTGAGTGCCCTTGCTGACAGTCCATTTACATAAACGTGATTTAATGTATTATGTTGCCTGACCACGTAAGTACACCTGAATTTAGATGCATAACCTGTAATGTTTGCAGTGCTGAACTCCCTGTGCAAGTTGAATCCATAGTAGAGCTCCATTCAGCATGTATGGCCATTGCCGGAACTGCAGGTTATATAACTCTGCAGTGTCCCCTTTTAGAAAGTAAGTTAACAATTTCAGACTGAACCTCTCAGAAAAGCAAAGAATACTTATGTTTTTGCATTCTTGTTGCACTTTTTGCTATAAAGATTTGTATTTTAACTAATCTTTGCTTAAAAAGACTGCTTACGAGTCATTTTATACAACAGAGGATGATTGTGATTATTATTAAGCCAAAGAGCTCTTCAAAAATGGTAGTAGTATTTGCTTGTAGGTTGTTTTTTTTTTTGTTTGTGATTCTTTGGTGCTCTTAAATTGCTTTATAAAAAGAAGATTATTCTAGTGGCTGAGATGCTGACTTTCTTGTGGATGCAAAGCTCTAAACCTGTGATTAGTTTAATTTTATAACATTTGGCATATTCTAAAGAAGTTACTTTATTTTGACTCCTCAAAGGCATGCACAAAGTTGTTTACCAAGTTTTAGTCAGTGAGTCCATTCATTTGATTGGGAGAAAATGTCGTTTCAATGTAGAACCTAATAAAAAAAGGACAAAGTTATGAATATGAACTGCAGATAAAAAATAAATGTTAAGAAAATATGGTCTAACCCAAAACACTTAGTTCACTTATATTTAGGGAATTGTACTAGTTCATTGACGATTGATGCAATTGATTTAGTATTAAGATCATTCCCAGAAATAGTCGGAGTAGCTACCTGATGTGATACTTAGTGGGTAAACTTGCAACATACATTTTGAAAACCATAACATTTTCAGTTATAAAAGTGCAGTAAGGATAAAAAGTAAATGCTTAAGTTTTCACTTGTGTGGGCTTGAGTACTTCCAGATAACCTTACAGAAGTTACTAGAATGCAGCCATGTATTTTCCACATTGTGTACCTCAGTGGTATTTATAAATAGTGTACCTGGATGCAGATGTTTGGGTTTGGATATGTTGCTGCTTGAGAACAAGTAATTATTAAAAGACAGTGCTGAATGTATTGGCTAAGCTTCTGTATTGCTTTGAGTTTTATATTTTATCTCCCCCTCCATTTGTGTGCTTGCTTAACTAAATGAGAAACGGCAGAGATGCAACAAGTAATTCCATGGGACTAGATTCTCTCGCTGTTTGGCACAAGCTGCTTTCATGATGTACCATTTTCTTTCAGGAAAAACTTTTGCTGCTACAGACATGGTGAGAGATGGATCTGTGGTGCTTTTCTAAGCATGAAGTGCAATACGGAATGTCTATACATACAGTTCTGCTCTGCTTTGTTTTTTATGGGGAATTTTGTGTAGTTAAGTTTTCTTAATGCTTGCCAGGGCAAGAGACTGTGTGTGTGTGTGTGTGTGTGTGTGTGTGTGTGAGAGAGAGAGAGAGCTAGGAAGAGAGTGAGAGCAATGTGTGAGTGAATACATGTATGAATGAGAAAGTGGGTTTGTGAGAGAGGGATCGGAAGAGAGATAGCGATGTGTGAGTGAATGCGTGTATGAATGAGAAAGTGGGTGTGTGAGAGAGAGAGATCAGAAGAGAGTGAGAGCAATGTGTGAGTGAATGCGTGTATGAATGAGAAAGTGTGTGTGTGTGTGTGTGTGTGTGTGTGTGTGTGTGTGTGTGTGTGTGTGTGTGTGTGTGTGTGTGTGTGTGTGTCCTTGTGTTTCTGTGGGCATACCTGTTTTTTGAAATGTTGGCAACTCAATTAAATTGAAAACTAATGCTGCGGTTATGTGTATTTATGTCACATGATACTTTGCCCACCACCTGCATGCTACTGCATTGCATACCTCTCAACCTGTTAGTACCAGAAATCTGGACAAAGCCTGATAAAATGGGGGACAAAGGCCTAAAAATAGGGACAGATTTTAAATATTGCCCTTATAGCTTCATAGGTTCATAGGTGTATACTAGGCTAATGGCCCTGGGGCCTTTGCAAGCCTAGCCCATAGTAGTGCCCTGGCATTGCTCCATCCATTGTTACTTCCCAGTGCCTCTGTCACATAGAGCCACTGGAGTGATCCCCGGGGTGAACTTTCTATTTCCCATCCACTCATCAAGATTTCTCTTGAAGAGGGCTATTTAGTGAGGTGCTCTGCTTGACATGTATGGGAAGTCTATTCCAGAGCATGGGCAGCCTCTGGGTTATACCTGTCCTTCCAGCATGTTCTGTTGATTGTGGTAATGAGGTTGAGGTCTCTGGAGCATGTGGTGCAGAGGGATTGGGATTTCTTTAGATGAAGCATTTCTAACAGAGCTGGGTCAGACATGGCTTTGTAAGTCAAGCAGAGATCGTCTCTTAGTAGACTATATGAGAAAGAGAATAGCTCGAGTTTTTTTGAGTCTGTCCATGTAGGACATGTGTTTAAGGCCTAGGATCATCTTCGTGAGGTACTTTTATGGCCTCTCCAGTTGTTGCAGGTGTCTAGTGAGGTACATGCCAAATAGGGCATTATACTCTATGATTGGTCTAATGAGGGAAGAGTAGAGAGAAATGATGACCTCTATCTTCCTGGATGCAAAACTGTTGGTAATGAGATGTGCCACACAGAAGGACTTTCTGACCACAGTGGCAATGTGGTGGTCGAAGGAGAGGTTGCTGTCAACCTGTGTCCCCCAGATCTCTTATAACAGCTTCAATGTTCAGTGGGCTCCCATCAATATGGTAATTAGTGGGAACTGAGTTTTTCCCAAAGCAGATGACAATGCATTTTTTGGCATTAAGCTTAAGGCCATGGTTTCGACACCAGTTATTGGTCTCAGTGAGGCCTTTCTGTAGGATGTCTGCATCATTTGGGGAGTTAATAATGGCTCTCAGCTTGCAGTCATTTGCGAATTTGGTCACCCAGAGTCCCTCTGTGTTGGCCTGGACGTCTGAGAAGTAGATGCCAAACAGGAGAGGACCCAGGACCGATCCCTGTGGGACTCCATTCGTGACTGGTCAGCAGTCTGACTTGAAGTCTGCTACTTTCACACTGTGTGTTCTGTCTGTGAGCCAATTTGCAACCCACCTAATGAGATAGGGGTTGATGCCTAGTTTCGTGAGTTTATCAATAATTTCTGAGTGAGGAATGGTATCAAAGACCTTAGCCAGATCAAGGTAGGCTGTATGAACTGCCTTACCTTCATCCACCACTCTGGTAACTGACACAAAGAAGTCAACCAGTTTGAGCAGGCCTGATCTACCTTTCACAAAACCTAATTGAGTGGGATCTAGAGTTTGGAGCTTCCCTTGTTAATTAGGTTCATGATGATGTGCTCCATAGCCTTACATATCAGACTCACAAGGCTAATGGAGCAATAATTTCCAGGGTCTGTAGTTGCTCCTCCTTTATGGAGAGGGATGACTGTAGCAGTGTGCCATTCAGTAGGGACAAAGCCTGAGGTGAAGCTGTGAGTGAACAGAGCACACAGATGTGGTGACAGCTCACTTTGTAATTCATGTAGAACACAGCCAGGGATATTGTCGGGTCCCATGTAAGCTGTATTCTTGGCCTTAGACAATGCAGCATTAACCTGTGCTGCAGTAATACAGGGTGCCTGGCATTCTTCCAGTATTGAGAGTGGTCCTTTGGGGGGAGAGAGGGGTAAAGTTGGCACTAATCTGTCAGCCAGTATGTTGGCAATATCTGTTGGCTCAGTATAGGAGGTACCATCTTGCAGTACCTCAGAGCAAATCTGGGTATTGCCATGGAGATTCTTGATATAACTAAAGAAGGCTTTGTGGTTGTTTTAGTGTCTGCTGCAATTCTGGCTTTATAGCTGGCTTTGGAGATTTTGATGAGGGATCTCACCTTTTTGTTGAGGCTAATAAGGGACTTTTTCCAGTTTTGGGGCTTCACCTTTTCCTGCAACAGTTTTTTTCCTTCTGTTATAGAGTGTATTAATGGCAGGGGACCACCAGACTGGCTTCCTTTTTTTGAAGGAAGGTGTCTTGGTTCTGTTGGGTATGGCTAGTTCCATGCATTTATGTATGTGTTTGAACAGTGCATTGGTGTATGATTTGGCAGTTATGCATCTATTTTTATTGACATGGGTGCCGTGAAGTTAACCACCTCTGTTTTTAGGAGTCCAAAGTCAGCTTTGGAGAAGTTTTTCAAGGTGGATACTTTTGCGGGGGTTGTGAGTGAGATGTGGATTTCCATGGTGATTAGTGTGTGGTCGGATCTAACCAGGGAGGAATTGACTATTGGTGTAGAGCAACGGTTGCCCATGTTAGTAATAAACAGGTCAAGGATGTTGCTTCCTTTAGTGGGGATAAGAATGAGCTGGTCCAGGGCATTGGAATTGTTGGATTCCAGGAAGCATTGAGCCAGTGCATTGGTGCTTGAGTAGTTTTCCCAGTTGATGGAGGGGTAGTTGAAATCTCCTAGTATGAGAGTGTTGGGTTGGACCTTGATAGATTCCAGGGTGCTTAGGAACATGGAGTGAGAGTCTAGGGACATGGTTGGGGACCTATAGCAGGCTATGACCTGGATCACAGTCTTACCCTATGTTAGTTGTACCTGAATTATCTCAGATGCATTATGCTGGGCTACTAATCTAGAGCTGTGCATATCCTTTAAGAATATGGAGACACCACTGCCTTTGGAGCTTCGGTCCATGTTTCAGAGCCAAAAGGTGTGGAATGAGTTATAGCCTGGTAGCACAGGGTTGCTACTTTAAACCAGGTCTCCATTACAGCACAAATGTCAATGTTCTCCATTTTGAGGAGTGTTTTGAGCGAGTGCATCTTGAAATTTAGACTTCTAGCATTGAGCAGCATGGCCCTCAGATTGCATTTATTTATAGCTGTTATGATGGTAATTTGGACTTTGGAACACCACCTAAAAAAGGCACTATAGGGGTGGCAAGAGCCTTAGCCAGTACCTGGAAACCCAGGGGTGACAGATGCAGGCCATCTCTTGCAAAGCATCGAAGTCTATCAATCATGTTGTCCAAGCAGACAGATACTGGATCCCCTTAGAATGACACCAGAAACTTAACCAATTGTTAAACTCAGTCATTTTTTGTTTGTATTGCAGTATCATTCTGGGTGATGGTAGGATACTGTTCAGGGCTAGTGTCATACCTATCTGGGCCACATAATCCAAGAGCTCCACCATGTCTCTTTTCATGTAGTCCAGGGAGGTGTGTCTCAGGTCATTCACATCCACATGGACAATGACAGTCATACTTGTACTTGTTGAGGAGTGACCTGAGTGTGTGTGTGTGTGTTATGTGTCAGATTCTGACACCTGATAGACAGCTGAATGTTACCTTCTCCTTATTTAACCTAGTGAGTGGGACATCTGTGTGCCTCACTATTGAGTCACCTATGATTAGTGTATTGGGCAAGGTGTTTAGCCTTAGGAGCTTATGTTGAGGGGCATACTGTGGAGGTGAGCTATGTGTCCTGCGGTTTGTGCTGTGTTGTGGTAGTCAAGTGCATTTCTTTCTTGGAGGTCTCTGCTGTTTGGGTAAATTTCTATTGAGTGCCTCCACAAAGGTGGGTGTGGTTTGTGTTTTTATGTGAGAGCTGTGATAGTGGGTGTTCTGGACAGCTATGTGTTCCATGTGGTCTGGTGCAGGTGTTGACCTTCTCCTCTTGACCAGCTAGTCCAGTCTTAGCTGGAGAGTCTATAGCTTCCAATTTGGTGATATAAATGCATCTCTCACAAGTCTGAGTTTTTGGAGGTAAGAGGAGAGGGTTGTCTGTGCACATGACGCAGTTGCTACACTGCCTCAGAATGACCAAGTTCATCAGGTTAATAGGAGAAAGCACAGGAAACTTCCCTTTAATCATGCCAGGAGGGGTGGTCATAACTACTAAGTACTGGAGCTATTTCCATGAAAGTGCTGATGGCTCTTAGGTGTGCTATAATAATTGCTACAAAAACCTGTTGAAGTGCAAAGCGATTAGGCTATTTGAAGTGCAAGAGAGAAAGAACTAGCAAGATCTAAGGCTTGGGGATGCTCAGAAGCTTACAAACAATTCTGGATACAGCAAATCTGTATCTGGACTAGACTAGTTAAAGGAAGGGTGGGAAACAAGCTTAGAGCGTTTTTTTTTTTTTTTTTTTTGCTACAGAAATGCAGCTAAAACAGCAGTAAAACAATTCAAATGCAGTGCAAGTTAGCACACTTGAGTGTGTAGCAATATTAATGCAAATACTGTTCAAATAAATGCAGTTAAATTAAAAAATGACTAAAAACATGCAGAAAGCAGTAAATTACGAAAAAAATCAAAATGGAGGCACTTAGAATATCAGAAAACAATGCCAGCAAATATATAAATAATTCAGTCAAGCAAAAATTAAGACAGTGGAGAACTCTGAACAGTTACAAAGTGCCAAAACATATACTTATCAGCTCTATATTTCCAGATTGTTTGAGAAGCACACTCAGTCAGAATACAAGGAGATTCTAGCAATGGTAGATTCTAGCAAAGTGTTTTTTTTTAATAAAGTGGAAAGGGAGAAAGGAGGAACAGAATAAAATTCAAGGTTAAGAAACAAAGTGGGTTGGCCTTTTCAGTTGTTCTCTCTGTAATAGGTAGAATTAGATAATGACACTAAACTGGGAGGAGTGTCCCAGATCAGATTTACAGTAGGGGCAGGCAACTGCAAAGCCAAGTATAAGAACAAGACACCAACAGGGAAGGGAGGATGAGGAACTATACTACAGCTACTAGCTACTCACAAACAGAAAATACAGCTCTCAGTATGAAAAAGCAGTTTACAGTTAAGTAATTCAATAAAAATGCAGTTACAGTAATGAAACACTAGCAAGGAAAAATTGCCTTATAAACTTAGAAAGTTAATTGAGTTGCAGGGTTTGTCTTAACATAAATTTTCTGAAGGATTTGAAGTCTGAAAGTCAAATGTATGTCATTATTTAGTGACTTCAATCCTTAGATCATCCCAGTGTTTTTGTCAGAATCCACAAATTTTATGAGGAACAGACCAAAAATATAAGGCAAAAATCTGGACATTCTGCGAAAATCTGGGCAGTTGAGAGGTGTGCACATTTTTGCTTTATGTATAGATTCAAAGGGGCATGGCCTCTCTACTTCCTGTAATTGTGTGGTTTCGTTTTGTGAAATCTCATGAGCAGACCTTCAGCATGTTTCAGCAAAGCGTGGGAAGTGGCAGATAAGGACAGTAGTTTTCAGAAACAGCTATAATCATTCTGTGGTTAGCATGTTACCGCAGTATGTTAGTGCTTGTTTTGAGTGATGTGATTTTTTTAAAGAGACAAGCCTACAGATTTACATTTGAATATGAATAAGAGACAAGGAACTTTGTTTAATTTTGGTGTTAAGAAATGTATTGAAAGTGTTTGTAATGCAAAAATTACTGATTCATCCACCTGAAGCCTACAAAGCAATCTTCAGGATGTATAAAAGGAGGGGGAATCTAGCAGCACATACAAGAAAAAGTCTGCATTTACTCATAAGTACATGGACAGATTTTTAAAAATTGGTTTCATACAGTGCCCTGACACTGACCAATTGCCACAACCTCAATGTGTCATTTGTGCTACTGTTCTTGAAAATGAAGCTATGAAGCCATCGCTACTTATGAGACATCTCAATACAAAACATTCCAATCTTGTCAACAAACACCTGGAATTCTTTATGCATAAAAAAGATGCACTTAAAATAGAAAAGAAAATTATTTCCCAAGCTTCAATCACTGACAATTCACTTCTGATGGCATCCTATTTAGTATCTTTACAGATAGCTAAATGTAAAAAAAGTATTCCATTGGTGAAGATTTCATTAAGCCTTCTTTGATTACAGCTTGTAATGAAGTATTAGGCCAGCCTGCGGCAAGTAAAATGAAATACATCCCATTGTCAAATGATACAGTTGAAAGGCGGATATCTGATATGGTAAAAGATACAGAAATGCAACTCATTTACAAAAATTAAAAAGTCAAACTTGTTTGCATTACAACCAGATGAATCTACAGATATTTAGAACAACAGCATTTTACTTTGTAAGATATATTGACCATGATGAAAGGGACATGAAGGAAAACATTTTAAATGTTTGTGAATTACCTACTCACACTACCAGCAGTGAAATTTTCAAAATCTTAAATGGTTTCTTTGAAGAGAGAGAGGTCTGGAATGGAAAAATTGTGTTTCAGTTTGTCCTGACAGTGCTGCTTGTCTTACAGGTAGAAATTCAGATGTAGTCATTAAAATTAAGGATACGTCATGCAATAAATTTTTGTCAACACATTGCTACATTCATAGACAAAACCTGGCCTTCAAAAATATGGCACCTGAGCTTAACGAAGTCTTGTCTCAATCCATTAAAATTATTAATTATATAAAAAACAGTGCTTTAAACACAAGACTGTTAAAAGAATTGTGTCATGAAATGGGCTCTGATCATCAAAATCTTCTTTTCCATTTGGAAGTGCATTGGCTGTCCCAAGGTAAAGTTCTCAAGAGGTTATATGAACTCTGAAAGGAAGTTGAGCTATTTGTAATTGATAAGAAAAGTGATGTTTCACATTATTTCCAGTATAACAAATTGGTAGCAATGCTAGCATATCTCAGTGACATATTTTCTTACAAAACGGGTTGAATTTAAAACTTCAGGGTCCAGATACAACAATATTTATTGCTTGGAACAAGATCGAATCATTTAAAAAGAAACTCAAACTCTAGCATAATATGATTGCTGAATGAAACAATTAAATGTTTCAGTCGTACTCAGATTATATTATGGATGCACATGTTTTCTATTCACAGAATTCAGTTTCAGATATTATTGCAGCTCACTTGAAGATGCTGTTGTCATTTGAAGAGTATTATCCTGAACATGAGGATCCCCAGAAGCAAAATATGTGGATTGTGAACCCTTTTGTTGAGCACAAAGAGACAGCCCTTCTTCAACTTATTGAATTATCATCGGACAAAGGATTGGAAAGTACTTTTAATTCTAAGAGTAATTCAAAATTCTGGATAAAAGTAAAAAAATAATTATCCACATTTACATGAAATAGCAAATTGGGAAAAGCCAAAAGACACAACAACATGAAATAGCAATGAGATTTTGTCTTTGTTTTTCCACCACATATCTTTGTGAAACTGCATTTTCTGCCATGACTGTGCTTAAAACAAAACAGAGGTACCACCTGCATTTTTTTGTCTGTCTCCGTTTGGCTATCACTTCAATTCATCCCAGAATTAATGAGCTAATGAAAAGAAAACAACAACAAAAGTCTCATTAGCTTAACTAAAACCTTCAAAAACTGAGTTGAAATAAAATAAACTAAGTTTTACTTTTTCATGAACTTATTATTGCTGTATTAAATCTTAATGTCCTGCGTTTTTGCATTCAAAATGTTAGCTACTGTTGGAAGTAGTATTTAGAATTGAGAAATTCATGCATTTATCTTTATTAAAATAGATACTTTGCATATAAATATTTGGCATGTGTATGTATGTTTGTTTTGCTGAATTTGACATCTCCTGCTTTGGAAAGGTATTCATAAGTAAATTTATTGGGACTGGGCCCTTGTCTTATAAAAAAAAGAATTCACCGGGCTCTTGCCTCACAAAGGTTGAAAACTACTGTTCTCGGGCGACTCTATGTCACTGCTGCTGTTTTGTCTTACCCTTAACCCATTAAACTGTTTACTTAACAGATTAGGTTATGGTTATAATCTTTCTCCCAGAAAACATTGTTTAAAGATTTGTCATCTACTTTTTATGGATGACTTAAAACCATATAGTTCATCAGATGAGGAGTTAAAAACAAAAACTACAAATGGTTAAAACTTTCTCAGATAATATAAGAATGACATTTGGTCTTTATAAATGTGCAAAAGCAATATTTAAAACAGGAAAATTGCAGCACAAAAAAAATCATCCTAGGACAGGAATTTGATATAATGGAACTTGAGCAGATGAAGTATATAAATATTTGGGAATAGATGAAGGACCAGCAGTAAAACATGAACAAATGTGAATAAAGCACAGTAAAGAATATTTCATAAGACTAAAACTAATATTGAAAACTTCCTTGACATCTGGTAATAAAGTTCAACTATAATCATTTTGCTGTTTGTTTTCTTTCTTACAGTTTTGGTGTGATTAACTGGCCCCAAAAGTTACTGGATTATTTGAACAGGAAAACAAGAAAAATGGATCGGATGTCAATTTTCATTCTGTCCTCAACCTATGGGTTCTGATCTGATCCCTCAGATCTTACTGGGCATTACAATAGCTCGTGTTAACCAAAAAAACTTTCAAACAACTCTCGAATTTCTCCCTGACCCATAATGCACCCTTCCTAAGTACCTCGGATCTCATTTGCCGCTATTAGCATTAGATGTAGTGCTAGTTGCTGTCTAGCAGATAAGTGTATTTAATTGAATTTAAAACTTCCTATTCTCCTAGTTTTTTTTTTTTTTTTTTTTGCTTTTTCTCAGTTTATCTTTTCTATCTTAGCTTATATCCCTTAACTTAAACAAGTAAACGCACTGTAGAGGTATCACCACAAATAAAATACTGGCACAACCAGAATAGCATACACAAAACTTTAATATAATCAAAGAAACAGGTTAAAGAATAAAATACCTTAACTATATCACTGTGTTTTTCGTACCAAGCAACTAGGACTTCATCAGATACTAAACAGTCAAAATGAAAACCTAATATGTACAGGTTTATTAAGATTCAGTTACATAATTATCCCAATATAACCCAAAATGCGATCAAAATGCATCAATTACCTTATAATAAGGAATGCAAGAAATACACAGAAAACACATTACATAAGCCTATACAAAATAGAAGATTGTGCAAAATAAATGCATACATACCTAATAAAGGGGAGCAACAAGTACTCAACTTAAAATTATACTGAAAGATAATAAAAGTAGATATAAATTAGCTAAAATTGCTAAAACATATCCTATCATCACAAGTCCACAACAGGTGTCATAATCGATAAAAAAAAAAATTCCTAGTATGTTAATAAAAAAATTAGAAATGAAAGGTTAAAAAATATATATGAATGAATAAAAATATTTAATTAATATATAGAAACCTCACAGAATGAACTTTAAAAGTACCACAAGTTGATTTTAAAAATACACACAAGCGGGAAGCAAATAACCAAAGGGAACTAAAACTTAAACCAAGTTATAACCTGGCTTCTCTTAATTTCAAGACAGGTAACAATGAAATATTATCATTCAATCCTGGATATTCATTCATCTGTAAAACCACTTGCTAGTATGTCTCCCTATATTTAATGGTTTCTTCCCACATGCCACCTCTATTTTTCCATAAAATAGTTTCCAAAACATAAAAGTAGAACTTAACATTTTTACAAAAAAATAGTATGTTTATATAAAGTATTATTCACATTACAGCTTCTAATGTTGTAAACATGTTCATAAATATGTTTTTTAGGGATCTTTCAGTCTTGCCTACATAAAATGCTTTATGTACTTCAAACATAGCTAAGTATACTCGCCCTTTGATAGCACAATTATAATATTCTTTAGCTTTATACATAAAATCTCTACTGGGAATATAAAC
The DNA here is from genome assembly GCF_019279795.1 of Protopterus annectens. Lineage (NCBI taxonomy): Eukaryota > Metazoa > Chordata > Ceratodontiformes > Protopteridae > Protopterus > Protopterus annectens. Next base: position 895,588,546 of record NC_056730.1, on the reverse strand, counting down.
ACAATCCATATTTCTTATATAACTACATTGAGTGTGCCTACCACACTTGTAAGTACTGGTCCTTGTTTTATTAATATCACCATGCTTACTAATACTGTACATTTGCTAAATAATTTGCTATAAATTAAAACCTTTCTTATATGTAAAATGAATGGGTCCTTAAATAAATTATCAGCATCAGTAAACCCCCTAAAAAGATCCCAATGCTTCCATATGGTGTTCTTTATAACTGCCACATCATTATTAAAATTCAATATAAAGGCACCCCCATACTCATTAAAGTTGGTCCTCAGACTTGTACCCGCCTCATTATTCAAATTAAGGGCTCCTTCCTTATATCCTAATATAGGAAAATACCTATTTTATTCTACATTCCATAACTTCACCAATTACTTCACTTACCGTACTCTCAGGATATCTTCCCTCCAAAAACATTTTTTTAATAATATTGCATCTGATATTGTTACTCTTCTTTCCATTCATCACCCTGAGCCCCCAGAACCAAGTCGGCCTATTACCAAGCTTGCGCCAGCCAAAAAAACTCTCAAGTTAAGTCTCTACCCAGAATGCCCTTCTCCCTGTTACCTCAGATCTCATTTGCTGCATAGCCGTAAAGCTGCATTTCAGCCAAGCTCTCAGCTAAGTGAAATCTTTTTTGATATTTCTGTAAAAGTTTTTGGATATCTTCATATTTTACTAAACCTTTAGTATTGCTAGTATCTTTTCTTTTGACTAACCTTATTCTTTCCACTCTACCCATTGTTACCATTGGTAAACTTCAGGTACCATTGTTGGTACGGACTTTCCCTTAGCCTTGTGGTATTTCTTCTGTACCAAAGCTGGTATTGTTTTCTCTGGCCTAACCTGTTACCTTTATCTTTAGTTAGGTGTCTCCCATTTTTTTCTTCATATAGTGTATTGTTATATTGGTGATTTTCGTGTGATTTTTTTGAACAGAGTTGACTTCATTATCATTGGATTATACAGTTAACTGTGGTATCCTTTTCTACCAAGATGTCAGATAAGAAAGGTACTTCAGGCTTTAAGCATTGTACTTCTTGTAAGGGCAAGTTACCTAACAGTGATTTTCATGATGACTGTGTATACTGTTATGGAGTGGCCCAATTTTTGGTGCAGCCTCCATGTGATATTTGTCAAAGTTTCAGCCAACGCACTCTTAATGAGAGCAAAAATAAACTCATTCTGAAGGGGTTACTCAAGTCTCCCTCCTCAGAGGCCATTTCTGCAATGGAGTTCTCAACTCCTCCTTCTAAGGACAAAAAGAGGTTCCATTCTGTTCCTTCTTCACCACTGGGTGATTAAAGCAAACCTAGGAAATCTAAGTTATCGTCGGAGCATAAATCTGCTTCTCTGGCTCTGACCATCTCAAAACCTTCAATATCGACACCTGTTTTGGCACATGCCCTGCATCCAGTACCAATCATAGATCTTACTTCACCTATTTTGACTTCAGCACCTGTAGCTACTTCAGCTCAGGGCACACCTTTGACAACAACTTCAGTTCCCATTTTGGAACCACTTGTTTCAGCTCTGAGTGCCACTTCAACATCGAGCATTGTACTGACCTCACTAGATCTGACCCTTTGCTTCTGGTCTCGAAACTAAAGATGTCAGTGTTGGCAGACCTTGCACCACAAATCTGATACTCTCCCTCCATAGATCCATTTCTGAACCAAGCATATAGCCCATTTCTCGCATGTCCTGACTCTCCATCTCGAGTATCCACTAGATCCACCAGGAGCCTTTCAGAACAAGACATGGTGCGTCTTGTGGACCAGCTGTTGGTAGTCAGGGGTATTCCCTCACTTTCTAAAACCCATCCACCTGATGGACCTGGGTACCTTATCCATGGACCCGATCTTATACTCCTCCTTTGACCATCTCAGTTCCAAAGCCTTCTGCTCTGACATCCCTCTTGGAACCCATCACCTCAGTGCCTATGGTGCATCTCACTCTGGCTCAGAGTTTGTCCCTTTGGTCTTCGTTTCCCACCGAACCGGTCCTTCCTCAGTCTTGGGATTGGGGGACGGGCACATTGGCTTGGGGTACGGTGCTGACTTTCTCCTTGCTTCCCTCCTCGGCACTGATGGCTGCATCTGTGCCAATCCTACTTGAGGCTCCCCCCGTGGGGGTGAGTGTGGTGTGACCCTGGTCCCAAGGATCCGGGCTCCCATCCCTCTTTGGGCAGGCCTGCCTTTCATGTGATGGAGAAGGCTCTTACTTCAAACAGCACTCCTTTGATGTTGGAACCCCAGTTTTCACCCCCTGAGCTACAGCTTGTCACAGACCACCCCCCCAGGACACTGGGCAGAAAAGTCACAGGACACCCCTGTTCAGGGTACCCACTCTTCCGAGTCATCCTCAGAGACCCCACTGAGGAACCCCCTTGAAAGAAGACGTGCAAGAGGAAGTATGTGGACTCGCCTGAGGAGTCCTTAATGGAAGACACAGATTACGATGATGGTGAAGGGTCCCCACGGTCACCCCCTGATGATGTCTGCTTTGGAGACATCCTGGAGATGTTAAAACAGAGAGGTGACTAGAAGCCATTCAACCCTTCATCTGAGGAGTCCATGTTCCTGTAGGCTTTTTGTGCCCAGCCTTCTACCTCTTGGGTGACCCTGTCTGGCGATGAGTTCATCCAACTCATAGTGCAGCACGTGTGGAAAAGCCCTGATTCCATTGAGGCGATCCCCTAGAGACCTGATAAAATTCTTTCCCCTCTTGTGGAGAATCCACACTGGTCCAAAGGGTTACCAGTTGATGCTATGGTGGTGGCGGTGGCCATGAAAAAGGCTTGGCTGAGGAAAGTCTCGCTGTCCACCCGCCCAACAGGGAGTCCTGGGTGGTGGACAGACTTGGGAACATGTTTTTGCATCAGGTACTTTTGCTATATGCTCCCTGAATTATTTGGCACATTTTACAAGGCTCCAGAGGGACTTGATCTCCAAGCTCTCTGGAACACTCGCAGGATAGTTGTCTGACAAGATCAGGGACAAAGTGGTCTCACAGCTAGAATCCCTGGAATCAATATCCAACTCGTCTATGAGGTTGCTCTCACACGAGACTGAAGGGGCGGCTAGAGTAGTGGGTTCAGGCATTGTTATGAGACATCATGCCTGGATGTCCATCTGTGACCTCGCGTACCCTTTTAAGTCTTCCTTTCTGAATGCTCCCATCGAAGCTTCATCACTTTTTGGTTCCAAAGTGAAGGACATGCTAGCCAGTTGCAAGAAAGATGGAAAAACCCTGTCAGCCATAGGCCTACGGTTTTCCAACCCCCAACGTACCTTCTCCAGGAATCACAGGAGTCGGAAAATGTGGCATAAGAAAACTCAGGATCCTTTCCGTGCTGCATGTGGTGATGATACTCTCAGAGGCAGAGGAAGTAATGATTCTGGAAGACACCCCTATAGAGGCAGAGGGGGTCATTGCAACCAAGGCTCCAGGGACTCCTTCTCTGAACAGCCTTATCAGTGCTCCTGAGGGGCGGCCCAATTGCTTACTTGGGGGTCATTTTTCTCTCTGCACCAAGCTGCCTGTCACTCTATCTCTACCAATCATTGGGTGCAGACCATTATCACCAGAGGTTATACTATTCCGCTTTCTTAGCCAAAATTTCCTAGAAAACTTCCCGACATTACACTCAGTCAAAGGGAAGAAACAGCTTCAGAGATTATAAAGCTGTCTCAAAAAAAAGTCATCCAACCAGTCCCACCAGACCAGTGTGGATCCGGATTTTACTTGAGATTCTTTTTGGTGCCAAAAAAGACAGGGGACTAGAGACCCATTTTGGATCTCATCAGTTTAAACAAGTCTGTCACCCACACCAAATTCCAGATGGTCATGGTTCAGTCCATCTTTCCATTTTCAAAGAGAAGGCAATTGGATGTGCTCTATAGATCTCCAGGATCCATATTACCACATCAAGATCAACAAATGCTCCAGGAGTCTGCTTCAGTCCTAGCTAGGAGCCAGTCATTACCAATTCTGTTGCCTGCCATTTGGTCTCTCTACAGCCCACAGAGTGTTCACGAAATGCATGGCAGTGGTAACAGCTCACTTGAGACTAAATGAATTCCGAGTATTTCCATATCTAGACGACTGGCTCCTTACCCCCCCCAACAAGCATCTTCTGGTAACTGCGCTACAACATACTCTCTCTCTGGCAAAATTGTTGGGAATAATGATACATTGGGAGAAATCAAATCTTATCCCTACACAACAAATAGAGTTCATTGGAGCAGTGTTCAATACTCAGTCCTGTCTGGTATCACTCCCTCTTCACAGACTCCATCGGTTGAGGCTTCAAATCCAAGTGATTCTTTCTCAAACATCAGCCTTTGCAAGAGAAGTTTTCCAAGCCCTATGTTCTATGGCTGTGTCAATTCCAATAGTGCTCTAATGAAGCTACATATGCGAGTTCTGCAATGGCTCCTTCTGTGTCAGTGGTTCCAAAACTGTCATCCCCTGGATTACAAGATTCGAATAACCAACTCCTGCAAGCAGGACCTGCTTTGGTGGATGAGGCCAGACATAGACCTTTGGAGCCACCCATTTCAACCATCCCAGACCACGGCCAATGTGACCACAGATGCTTCCCTGATTGGGTGGGGGGTCATTTCCAGGGAAAGGCTGTCCAAGGCACATTGTCCAACTCAGAGGACCACCTGCATATCAGTGTTCTAGAACTGAGAGCCATGCTTTTAGCGTTGCAGGCATTCAATTCGGCTCTCCCCTCCGGGGCAATTGCAATTCAATCAGACAATATGTCAGTGGTCTGGTACATCAACAAGCAAGGAGGAACCAAGTCCTATCCCCTATGTCGAGAAGCCGTGAGAATTTGGCAGTGAGTAATAGCTTCCAACCATTTTCTGACAGCAACACATATCCCAGGGAGCTCTAACGTGATTGTGGACAAACTGAGCAGATGCATTCTCATGCCCCATGAGTGGTCTCTCAACCCTGACATGGCGTCTGTAATCTTCAGCCACTGGGGCCAGCTTTGCTGTGACCTTTTTGCCTCTCCATCAAACATCAAGTGCAGCAGCTACTTCATCATACTTCCCCCAGAGGGGGAGTCACCGAGGGACGCTTTGATCCACGATTGGCTCACAGGACTTCTCTATGCCAATCTTCCCATTCCTCTGATCCCACAATTTCTAAAGAAAGCTCTTTGGTTGAGATGCAAGGTGGTCCTCATAGCCCCATTCTGGCCTTGACAAGTTTGGTTCCCCTTTCTTCAGCCTCACCTAGTATACCCACCATGGATTCTGGACCCTCTACCAGATCTGATCACTCGCCCCCAAGGGTTGAGTCACCCGATTCTGTCCACTCAAGGGGACAGCTTGATTTCTCCACTTCTGCTAGTTGCTAGGCAGGCTAATATCTCCTCACCTGTATAAGACATCATTCTGATTTCTCACAAACCATCCACCAGAAGACTATATCAGGATAAATGGTAAAGGGTTTCCATTTGGTCCAGGGATAACATGCTAGACCCATATTTGGCTCCAGTTACTGCAGTGTTTCAGTACTTGGCTAAGTTTTTTTATAATGGAGCCCCTGCCTCTACAGTACAAGTACATCTAGTGGCAATTTCCAACTTCCATAATGGTATAGATGGCATCCCTCTTATCTCTTTATGCCTCTGCAAGGCTTTCCTCAAAGGGACCTCTCATCTCAGGCCTCCTCTCAGCCCGTAGAACCATGGAACTTAACTTTAGTCTTCCAGTCTTTGACTCAAAAGTCCTTTGAGTTTTGTCTTGGAAATCTTTGTTCCTGGTAGCCATTACCTCTGTCAGAAGGGTTTCAGAGCTGCTGACATTGTGTATTAAGAGGCTCTATCTATGAGTCATAAAATATCAAGATCTGCTTGTAGAAATGAGAGCAGTGTGGACGAAATATACCCAGTCAGTCCAAAGTAGGAGCAATGGGGTCTAATACAAAATATGATTTATCATTGTACTTAGATATGCTACCAGTACATACAACTCTGTATGAATTAGTGAAGGAGGCAGTTCTGGGCATATTACAAGTGCTGAGAAGAGCACTGTTGGCTAGTGTCAAAGACTGAAATAATACTAATTTCACAAACTATAATCATGTCCTGACTTAGCAATAGGGGTCCATTCCCATCAGTGTATTAGAAACCTAGAACACTTGGAGAAATTAAACCAAAAACTTGGCTAGGCTTGTAAGGCCCCTATGCCATTAGCCTAGTAACTTCCTATGATGCTATGATCCTATAATCCTAAGAATGCAATACTGTAATTGGTCTGCTGAACCTTAACTGGGAAAGAGAGGATTGATTGTAAGATACATTCTACTTCCCATTAGAGGGAATTTTCCTGTACAGCTTTCTCCCATTCCCTCCAATTCAGTTTTTCATTAAAAAATTTAAAGAAGAAAGACCAAGACATCTTTGTCACTCAGTGTACGGCTTAGAGGGTTTAGTTTACGGTACCAAGTCACTGGAAGTGCCCAAGGTTACTCCACTGCAAGCCAAGTAAGTCCCTCTTCACTGAGACAGCTGACTCTGTCTTAGGGCCTGTTCACTATCTTAGATCCCTTCCTGTCACCAGACATCCTACTGTAGTCTTGTAGGTGATTTAGACTGCCACAAAGCATTCCCCTCATTAGTAATACTCTGCTAAATTGAAGAGATTCTCCATTTGAGCAAAGAGGTGGCCAGTACTACATCATTCACTCAGTTACTGGGTGGTTTTGACCATTTTCAGGCACTTGTATGATTTGTGTCGTGGTTATTTCATGATCAGGGTGCATATTTTCACATATTTTCCTGCATTATTTGGCAGAATGCTATGACTTCGCACTGAATGGCTTAGCAGCATTGCTGCCTATGTTTCTGGAGCGTTTCTCTTCCTTGGGACCTTAACTTTATAACTGACAGCTTGCCAATAGCCATTCGTACTTGCTGGTTCAGAATCTCCAAATTTTCTTTTTTGCAAGATACCTTTCTTAGTAGCCATCACTTAATTGATAGTAGAGATTCGTAATCTAAACTGTAGTGACATGTATCCCTTATGCCCATGAACCAACCCAGTGATCTCTCTCTTTTCCTTCCAGGTTTAGAAACATGAGAAGAGAACAAGTCCTTCCTGCCTTCAGATTTTACCTAAAGAGAATGTATTAGTAGGGGAAGGTGGCTCTGCTAACAATTTCCTTTGCTCTAGAAACAGGCTTGCAGCTTTCAAATAAATACTTATTAAGAGTCTGCATGTCCTCCTTGCGGTTGAGTGGCAATCGAAAGACATTTTTTATACTTTTTCTTACTCATTATTGTTCAGTAATAATATAGCAGTATTTGTAGTTTTCATGCTATTAAATTATTTAGTATAGATGAGCAGTGATATGAGACTGTGAGGATTGGCAGAAAATAAGTATCAGAATTCTTAATTTAGTATAGATTAGCAGTGATATGAGACTGTGAGGATTGGCAGAAAATAAGTATCAGAATTCTACTGCAGCACCCAGAACTTAGAGGAGCGAAGTGGATGCAACAACAGGAAAGTTGGAGGAATAGCAAGGGCACAATGGTTGTACATTCTACAACCAGATGGGGGAGAGGCAGAGGGACAGGATGACAGCAAGAAAAGAAATTACATAGAATATATAAACTTAGTTCTGTGGCATAAAAGGACTGGCATTACAAAGTATTTACTTAAGGAGTTTCCATCATTCCTGCTACAATAACTAATCTGAAGATATATTAACAGAACTGTTTTTATATATGTAAATTAACCTTTCCTTTTTATCACTAAATTATTAACCTTTCCTTTTTATCACTAAATTAATGTAAATGACTTATTACCTAGTAAAACTTTATGGAGATGTACTTTTACTCCTGTTTTGGATTATGTAGTGGCAGTATTTCAGGATATTTGTGGAGAAGACCTAGGATTCTTTTGGCGCAACCACATAAGAAATTATCTTTAATTTGAATACTCTTTAGAGGACAGCTTTAAAGGAACTGAGGTTTATGAAAGATGTTAGATTTGTTAATGTAGACAAGGGAGAAAGTATAGTAAATACATAAACTTGCCTCATAGTTTGTCTTCTTAACCATTACTAATTATCTTGTTAAGTGAACAAAAATAAAGCTGTATTATTGATGGTATTGAGTCATATGACTAGTTTATTTTTTATGTATAAGATGTATTACCAATGTTCAGGCTTTTTCCTGATGAAATCTTTATGGATTTTGACTAAAGTGGCTATTAATTAATGTGTGCCTACTTTCCATGTAAGTAATGTCAGAGATCACACCAGTAATATGAGTTATTTGTTTTATTTTGTTTTGCTTTGTTTTTAGAACTGCCTCACATCCACACATCTGTGTGTTTCCAGCAAAACATATAAATCTTCCCCTCAGCTTAGTCATGAAGTACCATGGTGGTGCATCTTTAACTGTGTGAAATTAAAATAAAAAATGACAAAAATGTGATTTTGTATTACTTTAAAACTTAAGTGTCTGGTTGATATCTACAAGCCAAGCAAATGCATGCCACAAGCAGCTACAATTATTTACTGCATTTGTTGTGTGTACTGTATCTCTTGCAAATACATACAGTATTAAAAAAAGGATTTTTAATGATATTCCAGAGTACAGCTTCCTCTGCTTTCATGAAACTTGCACCTGAGTCTTTCTAGACATCCTGCCTGGAGTAGTGTAGTTGCTTGATGTCACCAATCAAACCGACCAATCAAATTGCAGCTTGCTTGTGCAGCTCTGGATGAAACTGGATAGAGCTGCATTCACTTCTGAGCTCACAAACTAAAACTATATTTTACTGCAGGGCTGATGTTAGCAATTTGGGTTCCCCCCAGCAAGCGTCAGTTTTAGTGCTCCCTTCCAGTCTTAAGTATCAGTCTGTTACTGCCACCCCTACTAAGCAACCTTTTCTTTCACATTGCAGAATTGTAAGAGTAGTACACACATAATGAACTGTAGCTACAATGGTTTTATAATTTGCTAGTTCTGTGTACCACAATATATCACCCCATTTCACAAAGGGAAATTGATAGTGACTGAATTTAATAGCAATGATGATACATTACAACAGCCGTATGTACAGGGATGACCTTGAATGAAATGGAGCCCAAGGCAAAAGGTTGCGTTGACTTACCCCCACCCCCACTCCTTTCTGTTTTAGTCCTTGGCATACATCTACAGTGCTCTACCTTGTTTTCTCCATCCCAAGCTTTCCAAACCATGCACATTACGTTTAGGTTCACAGGTCTGTACTAGGCTAATGGCCCTGGAGCCTTTACAAGCCTAGCCCATAGGATTACCCTGGCATCGTGCCACCCAACCTTAGTTCCCAGTGCCTCTGTCAAGTAGAACCACTGGAGTGAACCACGGGGTGAATTTTCTATTTCCCATCCACTCATCAAGATTTCTTTTGAAGAGGTCCAGCAAGGTGCTCTGTTTGACATGTATGGGAAGTCTATTTCATAGCATGGGCAGTCTCTGGGTTACGAATCTGTCCCTCTAGCATGTTCTGTTGATTGTGGTAATGAGGTTGAGGTCTCTAGAGCGTGTGGTGCGGAGGGATTGGGATTTCTTTAGATGTAGCATTTCTAACAGAGCTGGGTCAGAAATGGCTTTGTAAGTCAAACAGAGATCGCCTCTAAGTAGGTGATATGAGACAAAGAATAGTTGGAGTTTTTTGAGTCTGTCTATATAGGACAAGTGTTTAAGGCCTAGAATCCTCTTTGTGAGGTATGTTTGTGGCCTCTCCAGTTGTTGCAGGTGTCTAGTGAGGTACATGCCAAATGGGGCATTGTATTCAATGATTGGCCTAATGAGGGAAGAGTAGACGTAGACAATGACCTCTTTCTTCCTGGATGCAAAACCCTTAGAAATGAGATGTGCCACATAGAAGGACTTTCTGACCACAGTGGCAGTGTGGTGGTCGAAAGAGAGGTTGCTGTCAACCTATGTTCCCAGATCTCTTAAAATGCCTTCTGTGTTCAGTGGACTACCATCGATTTGGTAATTCATGGGAACCGGGTTTTTCCCAAAGGGGATGATGACACATTTTTTGACACTGAGCTTAAGGCCATGGTTCTGACACCAGTCGTTGGTCTCACTGAGGCCTTTCTGTAGGATATCAGCATCACTTGGAAAGTTAACAATAGCTCCCAACTTGCAATTGTTTGTGAACTTTGTCAGCCAGAGGCCCTTTGTGTTGGCCTGGACTTCAGAGAAGTATATACCAAACAGGGGAGGACCCTCGTGACTGGTCAGCAGTCTGATTTGGAGTCAGCTACTTTCACACTGTGGGTTCTATCTGTGAGCCAGTTTGCAACCCACCTAGTGATATAGGGGTTGATGCCTAACTTACTGAATTTTTCTGTGATTCCTAAGTGGGGAATGGTATCAAAGGCCTTGACCAGATCAAGGTAGGCTGTGTAAACCACCTTGCCTTCATCCACAACTCTGGTGACTGACTCAAAGAAGTCAACCTAGTTGAGCAGGCATGATCAACCCTTCACAAAACCAAACTGTGTGGGATCCAGAGTTTGGAGATTCCCTACATCCTTGTTTATTAGGTCAATGATGATGCATTCCATATTTTTGCATATCAGATTTGTTAGGCTAATGGGGTGGTAGTTCCCAGGGTCTGTAGTCACTCCTTTGTAGAGAGGGGTGACTGTAGCAGTGCGCTATTCGGCAGAGACAAAGCCTGAGGTGAGGCTGTGATTGAACAGGGCACACAGGTGAGGTGCCAGTTCACTCTGCAGTTCATGTAGAACACAGCCAGGGATATTGTCAGGTCCCATAGAAACTGTATTCTTGGCCTTGGACAGTGCTGTTTTAACCTGTGCAGCAGTAATGCTGGGTGTCTGGTAATCTACTGTTACTGTGGATAGGTACTTTGGGAGGGGAGAGAGGGGTAAAGCTGGCAATGAATCTGTCGGCCAGTATATCGGCAATATCTGTTGGCTTATAGGAGGTACCATTGTGCAGTAGCTCAGAGCAAATCTGGGTATTGCTATGGAGATTCTTTACATAACTGTAGAAGGCCTTGTGGTTGTCTTTACTATCTGCTGGAATTCTGTTTTTGTAGCTAGCTTTAGAGGATTTGATGAGGGATCTCAACTTTTTGTTGAGGCTGATAAGGGAGTTTTTCCAGTCTTGAGACTTCACCTTATTCTGCATCAGTTTCCTCCTTTTGTTGTAGAGTTTGTTTATGGCAGAGGACCACCATATTGGCTTCCTATTTTTGGAGAAGAGCATCTTGGTTCTGTTGCATATGGCGAGATCCATGCATTTGTGTACAAGTTCGTTCAGTGCATTGGTGTATGATTCGGTGGTCATGCAACTATTCTCCATTTGCATGGGTGCCATGAATTTAGCCACCTCTGTTTTTAGGAGCCCAATGTTAGCTTTGGAGAAGTTTTTCATGGTGGTTACCTTTGCGGGGGGTGGGAGGGATGTGGATTTCCAAGGTGATTAGTTTGTGGTTGGATCTAACCAGGGAGGAGTTGACTATTGATGTAGATCAGCAGTTGCCTATGTTAGTAATGACCAGATCAAGGATGTTGGTACCTCTAGTGGGGGTAAGAACGAGCTGGTCCAGGGTATTGGAATTAATGAATTCCAGGAAACATTGGGCAAGTGTATTGGTACAGAAGTAGTTTTCCCAGTTAATGAAGGGGTAGTTGAAGTCACCCAGTATGAGAGTGTTAGGTTTGACCCTAATATTCTCCAGGATGCTTAGGAACATGGAGTGTGTGTCTTGGCATATGGTTGGGGACCTATAGCAGGTTATGACCTGAATTGCTGTCTTATCCAATGTTAGCTGCACCTGAAGTATCACTGATACATTATGTTGGGCTACCAGTCTGGAGGTGTGTGCATCCTTTATGAATATGGAAACACCACCGCCTTTGGAGCTTCAGTCCAAGTTCTGGGGCTGAAAGGTGTGGAATGAGTTATATCCTGATAGTGCAGGGGTGCTTTCTGCTGCCTTGAACCAGGTCTCTGTTACAGCACAAATGTCGATGTTCTCCATTTTAAGGAGTGCTTCGAGTGAGTGCATTTTTAAATTTAGACTTCTAGCATTGAGCAGCATGACGCTCAGACTGCATTTGTTTGTAGCTGTCATGGTGGTAATTTGGTCTTTTGAACACCGCCTAAAAAAGGCACTATGGGGTGACAAGTGCCTTGGCCAGTATACAGAAGCCCAGGGGTGACAGATGCAGGTCATCTCTGACAAAGCATTGGGGTCTCGTCAATCATGTCATCTCAGGCAGACAGATAATGGATCCCCTTAGAATGACACCAGAAACTTAACCAATTGTTGAAATCAATAATTTTCTGCTTGTACTGTGGTATCATTCTGGGAGATGGTAGGATGCTGCTCAGGGCTAGGGTCATACCCGCCTGGGGTACATAATCCGAGAGCTTCCCCATGTCTTTTTTCATGTAGTCCAGGTAGGTACGTCTTAGGTCATTCACACCCACATGTACAATGACAGAGTCATATTTGTACCTGTTGTTGAGGGACATGAATGCATACATTATGTGGCAGATCCTGGCACCTGACAGGCAGCTGACTGTTACTTTCTCCTTATTCAACCTAGTGAGTGGGACGTCAGTGTGCCTCACTATCAAGTCACCTATGACTAGCGTGTTGGGCATGCTGTTTTGCCTTAGGGGCTTTGGTTGAGTGGCACACTGTTTAGGAGAGTTATTTGTCTCATGATTAGTGTTGTGTTGTGGTGGTCGAGTGCATTTCTGCCTTGGAGGTCTCTGCTATTTCGATAGATTTTTATTGAGAGCCTCCACAAAGGTGGGTGTGTGGTTTGTATTTTTATGTGAAGGCAGTGCTGGTGTGTGTTCTGGAGGGCTATGTGTTCCATGTGGTGTGGAGCATATGTTGACCTTCTCCTTTTAACCAGCTGTTCCAGTCTTGGCTGGAGAGTCCGTGGCTTCCAATTTGGATATTTAAGTGCATCTCTCGCAAGTCTGAGTGTTAGGAGGTAAGAGGACAGGGTTGTCTCTGTACATGAAGCAGTTTCTACATTGCCTCAGGATGCCCAAGTTCACCAGGTTAATAGGAGAAAGCACAGGGAACTGACCTTTAGACATGCCTGGAGGGGTGGGCATTAATAATATGTACTGGAACTATTTCCTTGCAGAACATTTAGTGCTGATAGCACTTGTGTGTGCTACAATAATTGCTATAAGAACTCTGGTAAAGTGCTAGACTAATAAGCTTGTAAAAGTGCAGTAGAGGAGGTAACTAGCAGATCCAAGGGAAAGGTTGAAGAGCAAACTTTGGCACCGCTCAGAAGCTTACAAACAGTCCTGGATACAGCAAATCTGTATCTGAACTAGACTAGTTACAGCAAAGGTAGGAAACAAGCACAAACGTGGGCTTTTAAACCAGAAAGTTGAAAGAGATGGGAAGACTGCCCAAACGGCCAAAAAAACTACAATTTCTGGGACAGAAAGCACTCTTCTTGTGGTAGATAGGCTACCTAGTGCTTACCACTCCCAGTGACAATCTAGAAGGCTTTCCTCTGACAAAGAAAGGCTTGGGGGTTCTCAGAAGCTTACAAACAGTCCTGGATACAGCAAATCTGTATCTGGACTAGACTCGTTATAGGAAAGGTGGGAAACAAGCGTAAATGTGGGATTTTAAATCAGAAAGTTGAAATAGATTCAATAGAATAGATAGGGAGGGTACACAGACTCCACACAGGAAAAACAATCAAGAACGCAAACAGAGCAAACACTGGGAAATGTCAGTGCTACTTAGGTATGAAGTTAGTTTTAGTGGAGACAGTGCCTACCAGCAGGATTTAACTAATTTAACTAAGTCAAGGTCACAATGTCAGTGGTAAAACATTTCATGAAATTATGAAGCCTGCTACTTGACAAACTACTGTCACTACAACCAAAGATATCTATGAATTTTAAAGAAGTGGTCTCAATCCTTAGGATTCTTCATGCTAAGAGTTGTTACTGACAAAATGTATTAAGTACACAGGATTGCTGTAGTAGCTTTTGTTAGTTTCACAAACGTAACAAAATATCAAAACAAAATTGCTGTGGTTCTGGACCCCCAACAATAACAGGGTTCACTGGTGCCTAAAACAAGCTATGTTTCACAGTGACAAATTTCATTGGATATGTGTAGTAGGAAGCTTGTTGAAAATTTGTCTAAGAGGAGGTCTGCTAAGTGCTTTACATTATAAAATAAAATGTCTGGGATGTTATCTGAACCCAATGATTTTGATTTTTTTTTTAGATTTTTTTATTTTACTTAGAGCTGTAAATGGTACAACATGTCAGCATGTTACTGGTAACACTCTAGTTGCACATACTATTTGCAAAATATTTCTTAAATTCCGGATCATACATGTAATTGTTATTAACCATCAGTGCAACGACTGAAGCGTATTACTTACTATTACTATTAATAGTTTTATAATAATGTTTAATGTTGGATGTGCCCTCTGCAAGATTTCCTTCATATTCTGATTTTCTTTCTTGAACTTTAACACTTAGATATTTACTGACTTTACTCAGTTTCTTTTCATTATAATTAGTAGAATTTTTTTTATAAACTCTGAAAAGTCTTTTTTTCCCATTTATAAATTTTGGTTAATTCTAAGTATCACCAAACGGGGACCTTAGATCTAATTTTATTGTGGTTGTTTTTTCTGTCCATACTATTCAAAATGCTTTCAAATCTAAAATAACCAAAATATGTTTGACTTAAAACTAACTCAGTACATCAGTCCATTGACTTTAGTATATTATAAATTCCTGATAATTAATTTTACTATAATCAAAGTGCTAAAGACAGGATTTTGAAAATGAGCAGGTCTGTATTTCATACTCAGTAGAGTTATAATCTGAGTTTCCAGTGGATGAGTTGTCATGACATTACAAATGATATTCATTGGGATGGTCACTGTAATAACAAGAATATTATTAGCTCATATCAGTAAATACTAGTCAATGCAAACCATGATAATATATTATTATAGTAAGTTATTTAGAGTAAGAGAGATTTGATGTTAAATTAATCCTTTTTATGTTAAAGTAGTTGAAATCACTCATCAACAGTATTTTATTACCATTCAAAATATTATTTAATTTAGTCAGATATTTCCAATGTGCCTTAGTATCAAGACTAGGAATATGATAAAGTATTAACCTAAACATTATATGTGAAATATCAAACAGATGAAACACCACATACTTATGTTGAATACTATCCGGAAAGTAACATTGTGGCACACCATTTCACAGGCCAAGTCAGTTCACAGCTGCTGACCCAAATGACATGGTCAGTAAGCAAGAAATTGTGATTTATTTCCAAGCAAAATTATGATTGTATGTCATATTAATATTTTTGGTGATAACTTCATCAATAAGGAGTTTATATGGTATTTCATAGTATCAAGTGAAACTTGCATAACACTGGAAATGTTTCAATGATAATTGATGTGTGCAATTACTAAGCCACTAAACCATAACAGCCCAACCCTAATACAGGTCCTGACAGCACAACTTTGCAATTTCCTAATGTCTCTGCGGCCAACTTGGTACTTATGGGTATCCTGAGACAATGTAACAATTGTCTTATGTAGTCAGACAACCTTTTAATCCTTAAAAAACAATAGCATGTGCAAGAAATGTACACACATAACTTCCTTGGAGGCAAAAGTCACACATACCACTCACCACACACATAGACCATCTTATGCTTAAAAGAAACCTCTCCAAACCTCAAAGACATCCTAAGCTGTCAAACTGCAACACCTACCCTCAGAAATCACTAAAGCACACACCAAAAGCAATACTTAACAACACACACATAAGCCTACACCAATGATCCCCCAAGAACAAAGCCCAGAAGGCAAGCAAACCTTTACCTAGTACCCTTGTCACAGGGGATTCTGTTGTACGACACACATGTACTTTCACCAGGTTGGACAAGGAGAAGATAATGGTTACTTGCCTATCTGGAGCTAGGGTCTGCAATATCACACTCAAATCACTGCACCACAAGTACCAATATGATTCTATTGTAGTCCATGTGGGTGTAAATGATCTGAGGTATACCTGGCTGGACTATATCAAAAGAGTCATTGTGTTTCTGTCTGAATATATGTCACAGATAGCAGCATTCTACCTTCAACAAGAATGGTGCCACAGTATGAACAGGAAATGATTGATTTTAATAACTGAGTTTGTTTTTGATGTCACTCCAGGGGAATCCAGTATCTAACAGCATTAGAGAAAATAGTTAATGGACCACTTTGCTTTGCCAAGGGTGATCTGCACCTTTTCCCCATGGGCTTTCAGATATTGGCTAAAACTTCACCCATCCCCTTAGAGCCTTTTTAGGCAATGTCAGCATAACTAAACTACTAACATAGCCAGGTGGCACAGTGGTTAACATTATTGCATCACATCAAGAGGTTCTTCAGTTCGATTCTCAGCTGAGGCGCCTTCTGTTTGGAGTCTGCATGTCCTAACTGCATTCGCATGGGTTTCCTCCGGGTGCTCCAGTTTCCTCCCACAGTCAAAAGACATGTGTCTGGAGCATTTCTCCCAGGGTCTCTGCTGAAAATGGGCTCTGTCCCAGTTGGACTTTCCTAGTAAACAAAAGTTAAATAAATAAATAAGACAGTAAGAAAATCATTCTGTGTCTCCCAACTCAAAAGCAAAGGAATGGTATCCAGGTCCAAGGAAGTGGTAGTATCAGTCTACTCAGCCCGTATCAGGCCCATCGTTGAGTACAAGCTGCAATGCCCTCAAAGGTTCCTCTCCAGGAGAATCTAGGGAATGAATACCCTATCCTACACAGATTTCCTTAAGGTCCAATCTGTGTGCTCAGCTTCCTACAGGTTACTGAGAGGTGATATACGCCTAGCATATAACGCATCCTCATATCCAGTTGTGATGGATCTCTTGCACATCTGCAAGACAAACCATACCAGAAACATTAGATTCAAGGACATGAACTCTGTTTGTGACATAAATAGAACGTACTGAAGGGACTGATATATGTCTCAAAGGATCCCCACACAATAGAATAAGCTGTCCATCTATATGAAGCAGAATTCATACCTGACCCGATTCAAAAGAAACCTTGACCATTGGATAGGAAATCAGAAATTCACCCTGGTCTGGCCCCCATTTCTCTGATGGACAGAGGTTGACAGTAAGTAAATTAATCTCCAACTAACACCTGCCACATAACCCTTAGCTACATTTTTAATAACATACCCCACTATGTAGAGGTCCAAGGAACTCTGAGACAAAACTGGATAGGGTTGCATGGATAAGCTTGTGGCCCTGGTGGTCATTAGCCTAGTATTTACCTATGAACCACCACCTTTTGAGTATTTGTACTTTATCAGTATGCCAATGTCCATAAATATGAATATGAACATATGTCAGGTACTGTCCATTTAGTAAAATTGTAACAGTATTTTATCATCCAAGTCAGTACATGGGTCAGGAATATCGGACACAAATGAGGTTGTCAGTAAGTCAGAAAGTGTGGTTTTATTTTAATGCAATAATAATAATTCTGTTAACTTGACAAAGACAGAGTTCATGGTACTTCATGCTGCTGGTTGAAAGATTACATTATGATGGAAATTTTTCATTAATAACTCAAGTCTAAGTGCCACTGCTTTTGCAAGTGTTTCTACTAGTTTAGCAGTAAAATATACAAGTATGCATAAATATCATATTTATTCAAACATATCAGGCACTATCCACTTAGCATTGTAAAAACTGCATTTCATATTCCATTTCATCACACAGGCCAGGAAAGGCTCCTAAACCAAATGAGTGGCCAGTAAGTGAAAAAGTGTGATTTATGTTATGCCAGATTATGAATATGTGTCATATTAATATTTACATCAACTTGACCCAGGATATATAGATATTGGATACATAGTGCTACAAAAGTTGTCACTGACACCCATTGTCTACCTTTTCTCAGGCGTTTATAATTTTCAGTAGTACTATCATATTTTTGTAAGTAAATATGGCATTGTCCTCCTAAACACCTTATGGAACAGCCTTTCAAATGCCCAGGAATAATAGATGTCAAGAATGGCTCCTTATACAACTGAGGTATTTAATGGCATAGAAAACGAGTTATTTTCTGGATATATTATGAATATGTCATATGCTAATAATTATACTAATAACTTGAACCAGAAGATGTTTATATTTTACTCCATGGTATCAACTAAAAGCATGCGCAATGTTGGAAAACCTTTTGGATAGTTGCTATTTAACTAGTACTGCTTTTCAGAAATTTGCATCTATCTGTCCTTAAAATATGCTGATAAATCTACAAATCATAATTACATAAATATCTCAAAATGGAGTCACATCTACAGAAGTGCTTTTCAGCAATCTAACAACCACATCTGCACAAACAAAAGATCTGATGTTGTCAATTTTCATTCATTCCTCAACTATTGGGTCTGGATCTGATCCTCGGATCCTACTCTGCCGTTACTATAGCTCATGGTAAGCTAAAATCTCTCGAGCTCCTCCCTACACACAATGCACCAACCCTTAACATACCTCATATCTCATTTGCCACTTTTGCAATATAGATGTGGTCATCCATAGCTCTAGAGTTTGTTTCAGTTAAGTACATTTTTCTTAGTCCTTATAACCTCCCCTTTTCTATATTTATACCCCCTTTATACATAATGTGCTCTCGCTTACCATTGTTGGTAATATTTTCCATTATTTCATCTTTTTTTTTCTTTTTGCTGTATTTTACATACCTGTGTATTTCTCCATACCATTGTTAGTACTTATTTCCCTCCCTTACCCTTCTAATCTAGTTTTAAAAAACTTTAAAACTTTGCTTTTCCTTCTTTTTCATTAGCTTTAACTTTAGCAGAATATCAGAGAAAGGCCCTTCAGGGTTTAAAAAATGTATACAACGTGGGCATAAGCTTCCTATTTTGGATGCTCATGATCTATGTGTATACTGCTTTGGCAGAGAGCACTTAAATGTGGATTGCTTTATTTGTAAAAATTTCAATCCTCGTGTGGTTGCTGATTGCAAGAGCAAACTTATTTTAAATGGACTACTGCCTACTACTTTTTCTGAAGCAATTTCTGGCAATCAAACCCCCAAAACACACACACACACACACACACACACACACACACACACACACACACACACACACACACACACTTAAAGAGATTTCAAAAAGGTTCCCACAACCATCTGTTTCCTCCACTCCTTCTTTAATGGAACCTCCAAGAAAGAACCAGAAGATGTATCCGAAGGCTACTGCTTTGAAGCCGACTTCTTAGAAAGCTTTGTTGGATCCGACCACCTCAGATCCAGTACCTCTTCCTTGGACCTGATATTCATCTACTATTGACCCGGTGTCATCAAGCCTACCATCCCCTTTCATGGAGAAATGACACTCAAAATCTCCCTTGTTAGCCTCCTCTTGTTCTTTTAGGAGTCTGACCAAAGCTGATATGGATAGGATGTTGAGGAGATTCCCGTCCGCTCAAATACAGATGGGTGTTCTTCCAGTTCCTACCCCTTCTAGTCAGGAAGTTTTGGCTTGCACTACCCCTCCACTATCATCTCCTTCTCCAATCTGGCTATTCATTGTGGAATCCCTGGACCCGAGTCTGCCAAATCCATCTGTATTGAATCTGAGGAAACTGTTATCCTCGGCTCTGAGATCTTCTGACTACTTCAGATCCAGATGACTGTCAGAACCAAAGTGTCCCTGCTGGATCCGAACTGTCAGAGCCATCTCTCCCAGGACAAACAGTTTCTCCCCCCTCAGATCTCCCATCAAGATCTCATGTGTCTTTGCACCTTGAGCCTCAACATTCGACTCCACAGGGACAGCCAGTCCAAACACTCCAGGTTACCCAACAGCATTTCACCATCTCTTCTGCTACTTCTCCAGAGCATCCTATGGAAGAAGTACCTCTGAAGAGAAAGTGCAAAAGGAGGCACTTGGACTCCCCACAGGAATCTATCACAGAGGATACTGATTTTGACAAAGGGGAAGTATCCCCCAGGTCACTACCTGATGACATCTCATTTAGAGACATCCTAGAAATCCTGAAACAAAGAGGTGGTTGATCCACCCAAAATTCTTCTCTGGAGGAATCCATATTCCTGGAGGTATTTGGATCTGGCCCATCTACCTCCTGGGTGACTCCGCCCACTGATGAGCTCATTGACTTAATCTCAAAGTGGGTGTGGAAGGAAGCTGACTCAGTTGAACCTATACTTATGAGACAGGATTGGATTCTGACACCACCAGCAAGAAGGGAATTTTGGAGGGTCTATATTACTAGATCAAAACTTTAGTTACTTGAATACCTAAAGATCAATCTGGTAATATCAAAATCCAAAAACCATGGCCGATTTCATGCGGGGAAAGAATTCCCTTGGCTGTTATGCAGATTATGCCCTTTTGTCCAATGTAGAGCAATCTTGGAGTTGGTATATTTAGTTAGGACATCAGGTGGTGTGGGGGTGAAGCCCCCCACATGATTTGGGTTTTTACATTTTTTTTTT
This sequence comes from Protopterus annectens, assembly GCF_019279795.1. Lineage (NCBI taxonomy): Eukaryota > Metazoa > Chordata > Ceratodontiformes > Protopteridae > Protopterus > Protopterus annectens. The sequence continues at coordinate 895,567,925 of NC_056730.1, read as the reverse complement.
CATATGGTCAAGGGAATGCTTTTCCTGTGTAAAATTGACCATTTGTGGTTTTTGAATTTCGATATTACCAGATCGATCTTTAGGTATTCGAGTAACTAAAGTTTTGATTTGGTAATATAGACCCATTTTGGAGTAAGGGAGTACCTGTGGGTGCTATGGTCATGGCGGCGGCCACTAAGAAATAATATGCTGAACAAAATTCCACTGTCCATCCTCTTAACAGAGAGTCGAGGGCTTTGAACAGGTTTGGGAATCATGTCTATGCTTCAGAGACCTTCGGTCTTAGGTCGCTGAACTATTTGGCACATATTACTAGATTGCAAAGATATTTGATTACGAAACTGTCAAACTCTTTTTTAGGGACCACTACTGCTGTGACTCAGACTTCTGTGGCCTCACAGTTGGCAATTCTACAATCCATTTTTAACTCATCCATGAGGATTATCTTTCACACAGCTGAGGATACTTCAAGGGCAGCGCATTCCAGTATCTGTATTAGGAGTCATTACTGGATGCACTTGTGTGACTTTGCAGAGCCTTTCAAGTCCTCTTTTGTCAATGCCCCTTTGACGGAACTTCTTTATTCCACACCAAAGTGAAGGACACACTCTCCAGGTGTGAAAAAAGGTGCAAATAATATGTAAAGACTCTCTCTGCTGTTGGAGTATATTTTTTGACCCCCCCAAAGTACCTTTTTTAGGAACCAATGAGGAGGACAAAAAATGTGGTTCAAAAAATCCCAGGGTCCTTTCCAAGATCCATGGGGAGACAGTTCCCCCTGAGGCAGGGGGACTCAAATGGGAAACTCTGCACACATGGCAGAGTTGGCCAACAAAACCAAGGGTCTAGAGATTCTTCCTGTAACAGATCCTATCAGCGCTACTGAAAGGAGGCCCAATTGTCCCCTCTGGAGGCAATCAGGGTCATTTATGCCTGTACCAGAGAGCCTGGCTAGATGTCACAAAAGACACATGGGTGTGGAGGATCATTTCTAGAGGTTATATAATTCCCTTTTCCATTCCACCTCCATGCTCAAGAAAATTTCCCTATGTTCCACCCTATCAAAGGAAAGTAGCAGCACCAGAAATGCAAAAACTGCTAGAAGAAAGAGTCATCCAAGAGGTCCCACCAGACCAGATGGAATCTGAAACCTACTCAAGATTCTTTTTAGTGCCAAAGAAAACAGTGGACTGGAGACCAATTTTGTATCTCAGCAAGTTGAACAAATCAGTTTGACACACAAAGTTTTGGAATGTCACAGTTCAGTTCATTTTGCCCTTTTGGGCAAGTTTTGGATGTGCTCATTAGACCTTCAAGATGCATACTATCACGTAAAAATGAACAGACAGTCCAAAAGGTACTTACATTACTGTTTGGGAGACAGTCATTACCAGTTCAGAGCCCTGCCCTCTGGTCTCACCACAGTCCCCAGGGTGTTCACCAAATGCATGGCAGTAGTAGCACCTCATTTGAGACTGCAGGGATTCCATGTGTTTCTGTATCTAGATGACTAGCTCACCACCTTAACAACCAGGCATCTACTTATAAGAATGAGAGGTCAGGTACTCCAAACCTGCTGCCTAGGAATTACCATAAATTACAACAAATCTCAGTTGGAACCTTCTTAGATTCCAGAGTTTATGGGAACAGTTTTCAACACAGTATCAGTAACAGCTTCTCTTCCTTCCTCTTGCAAGAGTGCAAATTATCACATTGCAGGTCATAAAAATATTGTTCAGAGTACCAAAATTTCACCCCAGTTGATTCTTCAAGCCTTGAGGCAGTGTCAGCTGCCATGATTTTAATTCCAGTAGCAAGATTTCATATGAGAATTATTCAATGGATACTAGCAACACAATGGTAGTCTTTATCAATGAATGTCAGCCCAAATAAGAATCACTCAGGCACGCATGAAATAGCTTTGGTGGTTGATTCGATCAGATCAGGTTATACAAGGCTTTCCTTTCATTTTCCCTCAGCCTAAGCTATAATGACCATGGATGCATCCCAGATTGGGGGGGCACTTCCTGGGGAAAACAGTCCAAGACACTTTGTCCCCTGAAGAGATCAATACTCATATCAATATCCTGTAAATGAGAGCAGTGCTCTTAGCATTGCAGACTTTCCAAGACTTTCTGCATTTCAGGACAATTGCAATTCAGACAGACAACATGTCTGTAGTCTGGTACATCCACAAACAAGGAGGAACCTTGTCTTACCCCTTGTGTCAAGAAGCCCTCAGAGTGTGGCAATGGGCAATGTCTTCCAACTGTTTTCTTATAGCAACATACATTCTGGGGACGTTCAGTGTGATAGCAAACAAATTGAGCAGGTCTATTCTACTGACTCACGAGTGGTTTCTCAACATGAAAATGACAGAAATGATTTTCCGTCACAATTAGTCCAGCCTTGCTGCAATCTATTTGCATATCTCCTAACCAGCAAGCGCAGCAGCTTCTTTGCCCAGATCCCTTCATCGGGGGAATCACTGAGAGACACTGTACTCTACGATTGGTCCCTGGTCTTCTCTATGCTTACCCTAATCCCCCCAATTCCCAAATTCCTGCAGAACACTGCCTGGGTGAAGAGCAAAGTAATCTTCATTGCACCTTACGGTCCTCAACAGATTTGGTTCCCTTTTCTTTGGCCTTATCTACTTTATGCACCTTGGATTCTGGATCCGACTCCAGACCTTCTGTCTCAACCAACAGGCACAGTTCACCCAGATATCTCAAATGTAAAGGTGACAGAATGGTTTCTCCAGTTCCGTTAATAGCCAGACAACCTATGATCTCATCCCCTGTCCATCATATACTTTTGTCTTCACATAAAGCTTCTTCGAGTAAACTTTGCAGAAGTAAATGGAAGAAATTTATTAGAGGCTACGTTTGTCTTAGCCTTCAAAGTTCAGACAGAACAGAGTTAATCTGACCACATCAGATATGGTACAGTCTTACAATAAATTATGGAAAATACCCAGGGTTCAGAAGGACAGTATAATAGTAAAATACATAAACTTGCATATTTGCTGTCAGGTTCTCAACGTTCTGTAGGCTCTTTTTGCTTATAATGTGCATCTGTCTGCTTCTGGGGCCACTACACACCCTTACTTTGAGTGTGCCATCTATCAACAGCCAGCCAACCACAAATTCTAATTGATCTGTAGCTGAAACTAGCACCTTGATGACAGTGTTTTATTGTTAATTTAATAAATACAGTATACTTGTGAAAACCAAGAGTCTTTAATAATAATTTTAGTATATATTTTGGCTCTTCTTGGTAGCTTGGACGCCATAGCTGAAAATGTCTCAAAAGTGGAATTTTTGCAGTTCTCACTAACTGTTCTCTGTGACTGATAGAGTCTGTATATCCATTGTCCCTGAATATAAGTGATGAACTTTACTTTCACTGACATCATTTTGGGGATAGCATGGGATTGTATTTGAAAACTTTAAAGGACATACCATCTTACATGCGCAGGGACATATCCATTAAATTCTATAGGCACATTCCACACTCCTTCCACAATGATGCCACCAAGGGGTACAGTAAATTTTTTTTGGTGCATGGATTAATAAAACTTTTACAAAATCTTTTATTAAAATATAGTCCAATAATGATTGCTTGGGGATAGCAAAGTACTTGTAGGAAAATAACTTAAATGCGAGATAATGTTTGCAGTGGAAGCAGGACTAAAAAATGGGGAAACGTGATCATATTTTGTCTGTTCTTCAGTTAGCATTTAAAAGTTGGTATCCCACAAGTCCATGGGAGTGGGTGGGGTTATATAATTATGTATGCAAATTCTATGTTAATCAGTGTACAGATTTGCACCTATTTGCCCTTGTCCAGATTTATGACGTTTCCAGGTTGAGAGGTATGCCTCATATACATACATTCTTGTATGATAATTCCAAATCAGATCCTGTGGTGATATCTTTTTCTTTTTCTAAGCCTTCCACTGTTAAACATATTGTGAATGCTAACCTCATTTCCTCTGACATAGATAGGAATGCATTTGACAGGTTTGGGAAGAAAGTTTATTCTTCTGCTACATTAACTTTCAGAATTTTGAATTCCCAGGCTCGCATGTTAGCATTTTCTATTGCCTTCTTTTGAGAACATGAACAAGTTAACTGTTAACCTTCCTTCTTCACAGGTTAAAACATCTTTGAATACCTTAGTTGTGTCTGCTCTTCTGGTAACCAAACGTTCCTTTAGGTGTTGTAATGACTCTGCTAATATTGTATCCTAGGCAGTAGCTACCGGTTCATTTATGAGAATATTTGCTTTGTTACATTCTCAAAACTTACCAGAAAAATTTTAAAGCTAAGCTTTTAAATTCTCCTCTGGGAAAGATGGGTTATTTTAAGTCTTCTACTGTCCTTAAATGATTTTATGAAAGAGGAAATTAATTCAAGGGGTTACTCAAAATGTTCACCCATCCTTTTCAAAATTCAGTAAAAATGTTCCCTCCCCTTCAGGCTCCTTTTCCAGGAAGCAGAATAAGCAGTCTCAGCAGACCTATAACAAGCAGAATTTAAGTAGCTGTAAGAAGGTTTCAAGAAGAAGCAGGGAGCCTTCAGGAACTAAGGACAGTCCAAAATGTGTCAGCTCAGAAGAAGGTGCATGTTCTACCAAACCATAAGTTAAAAGGGATTGGCAGAACATGCATCCTGAGTTCTGATGAGCAAAGGTTTTTACTCAAGAATTTTTCCTGGCACCAAAGAAAGAGGGAACTTGGAGACCAGTCTTAGACACTACTGAATCTTTTTGTTAAGATTCCAAAATTCAGAATGTTATCCCTTCAAACCTTGTTACTTCTCACACTGTCCTACAGCTTCATGGTAACACTGGACCTAAAAAATGCTTGTCATCACATTCCAATTTGCGCCAAAGTAATTTTTTAAAGATTTTATGTGTCTGATTCAAATTATCAGTTCTTTTTCTTTCCCTTTTGTGTAGCCACTTCAGCAAAGGAAATTTACAATGTGCCTGGGCACCACTAATTGCTTACTGCAGATGTCAAGACATTCATATATTTCTACATTTGGACGACTATTTCATATTTTCATCCATCTTTTCCAATTGTCAGGATTTTCTTAAATGGGTCATGAAACTCCTCTCAGTCTAGAGAGTCAGCTGAAATTGCAGAAGTTATCTTACATCTCTTCCCATTCACTTGTTTTTCTGGGATGTCTTCTGGATCCTTTCCTTGGAAGATCTTTCTTTCCACTGGATAAAACAGAACAGTGCAAGGAAATCTTCTTGAATTTCTCCAGTTAGTCAGGTAATTTCTCAGGATTCTGGGTTTCATGGCTTCTATGATTATCATGTTTCCCTTAGCTAGACTTCATATGAGAAGAATTCAGTGATACCTCAGATCAGTCACTACTCAGCATTATTACGCTTTTTCTTTTCTGATTCTAGTTCTAGGGTTTATCATAAGTGTGTTATTGTGGTGACTAGACCAGTTGTCCTTCAACCTAGGCCTGCCCTTTTTCCTTCAGCCCCCCCCCCCCACATTCTGTCACAAATGATGCTTCAGGCTTTGCTTGGGGAGCAATTTCAAAATCGGTAAAAGTGCAAGGTCTGTGGAACTCCCAGGACAGACAAAAGCACATAAATGTCAAAGATGTTACCAGTCATCAATGCTTTAAAGGCCTTAAATCTTCTCTGGTCTTCAGGACCTATTCAAGTTATCAAAGACAGTATCACAGTAATGTGGTATGTAAACAAACAAAGGGGTGCCAGATATTATCCCCTGGAAGACTTGCTGTGACTGTCTGGGACACAGAAACTCAGCTCATTTTTATTTTTCAGGTTTCGTATATCCCATCAGAACAAAATATTGTGGCAGACAAGCTAAGCAGGACCAGGGCATACCTTCACAAATGAAAACTACATGGAAGGGTGGTCCAGGAATTGATCCAACTGTATGAAACACCTCATATAGATCCATTTCCCATCTTAAAGAAATTCTACTCCAGGATTTCTTGCAAATAGACCTGGAACACAGATGCTGTTTCATTCCCGTGGACCAGAATGTTAATGTTCTTGTATGCATTTCCACTCATGTACCAGGTCCTTCTAAACATTCTGAAAAATTCTTCAAAGCTAGTCATGGTGACTCTGATTTGGTCAAGGTATCAGTGGTTATCCTTTCTTTTGAAATTGGTAAAGGGCAATTACCACAAGCTTCCCCACAGACTGGATTTACTCACACAGGACAGGAGTCGTTTGATACAAAACAGACTGAAGACACTGCACTTGACTGCCTAGATGATGTTTTAATACCTTTCTGGAACCTTTTTTTCTGAGAACTTGCAGCATGTATTAAAAATGTTACTAAAAATCATACTTGTGCAAGTTGAAATGATTTTCTTGTTGGCAACACTCTAAGAACCCGGACCCTTTCAAGGCCTAATTGCCTCTGGTTCAAGATTATTTCTATCAGTTTTCATGCGCTGGACTTTCTTACTCTTTTGACAAGATTCACCTTTTGGACATTTAAGCTTGTCTGTCCTTAGAATCTCCCTTCAGTTCGAGCAGTTTTTGAAAGGGGTTTTGGATATCCTTTTCCTAGAAAATAAATGGGTTCTTGGGACCTTAATTTTGTGCTTGGAAAACTAACACCTCCCTTTAAACCAGCTCATCAGGCTGATGTTTTGTTCTTAATATGGAAAACTGTGCAATTTATTGCTCTGACTTCTGCTAGAAAAGTATCTGAGTTACAAGTTCTTACATGAGTGAACCCTACCTAATTTTTCATAAAAATGTGTTCTTTGAGAGCTAATCCTTCTTGTATGCATAAAGTGATATTAAAGTTTACCTTATGCCAGACTATTCATCTCACTGTATTCTTTCCAGAACATTAAAAACAAGGGAGAAAGAATATTAGATTCTCTGGATGTCCAAAGGCAGCTCAGAAAATAATTGGACAGATCTAAACCCTTCAGGAAAAGCCAATCAACTGTTTCTCTATTATGAACATAAGATAAAAGGACAACCATTGTCAAAGCATCCATTTTCCAGATGGATGTCTCATGCCATTTCTTTCTGCTGTGCTCACTATGACAAGACACTTCCAGGAAGAGTCAAGGCCCATTCTACTAGGGCTTTAGCTTCATATGTGGCTTTCTAGAAAGGGGTAGATTCTAGAAGTATTCTAGAGACAGCAACGTGGTCCTCTATGCATGCATTCACAAAGCATTACAAATTGGATTCCTCTTCCATGTCCAGAACAAGGTTTGTGATGACCATTCTTTTTTTTTTTCAAAACAAGTTTATTGTTTTAACATATAAGAGAAATATCATAACAATTTTATACAAATAATTAAAAATAGGTATTATTATACTATTCAACAAAACAACTAAAGTATTTACAAAGACATCCACTACAATCAGATCAATTAATTAAACTAAAATACTGTGCTATTGAAATTAGAATTTTTTTAACAAACTTTGTAAATGATCCCATACAATAAAATGTGATGTTTTTCTAGTTGTTCTCATTCTAATTGTGCTTATTTCCATATGACACATTATATTCATAACATTTTTAAATTCATTGAACGAAGGAGGTGTATCTGAAATCCAATTTCTAGTTATTATTTTCCTAGCCACTGCTAGGATAGACCATAACAAGGGAAGCTTAATCTTTTTAACACATTGAGGTACGTGTGTTGAATAATATAAGAGACTTAGAAATAATGAAATTATCTGTAAAAAGAGCCTGCAAAAATTCATTAATTGACTTCCAGTATTCTTTCAACTTCATACAGTCATAAAACATATGAGCCCAGTCAGCATTAATTTCTACATTACATCTCTTACATAGATTATCTTTATTATTAATTTTATTCATCATCAAAGGTGTATAAAAAGATCTATGTAAAAATTTCCATGTATAAAGTCTCCAGACAATGGAAGATGTAGTTCTATAAGCAGATTCCAATATATATTGTTTATCTTGTTGAGTTGGTGGGTCCCCATTAATAGAGGTGAAATAATTCCAGTATGAATCTACATTGTAAAAAGTTTCTTGTCTGATAATTTTATGTATATATGAAAGTTTACCTTTATCAGAAACTTTATGCTGTAAATTTATTATCAAGTAATCAATCAGTTTTGGAATAGATTCTTTAACTGTTATAGACATTAGATCTATTCTATCAATGAGATGTTGTCTAAAGATCTGAACCTCTAACCAGCAAGTTTCTCTTAGATCAAATTCTTGTTTTAAGAAATCTAGATTTTTAACTTTATTATCAGATATCAGCTGATACCAGTACTTTAGATTATTATCTATAGCTAAATGAGCTCCTTTAGAAGTAGATGACATAAGCATACCCTGAGTATAAATTATAGGAATACAATAAAATTCCATTCCCTATACTTAGGGTGCATGAATATAAAGTTACGATAACTAATAATAATATTTAATGGGTAACAGACCATATGTTTAGGTGTAATAGGTAAAGTACAAAATTCCTTTAGCAACCACAACATGGAGTTATTTATAATCATATTTTTATGTGTTAAGGAGATTTTCATGAAGTGCATACTAATTAGCTCCCAATAATCTTTCCATTTTGCGACATATGACCGATCTATTAATAAAGTAATAACTTTTATAATAGAAGAGATAATATATAAATTAAAGTCTGGAAAAGAAATACCCCTTGAGACCAGCTATTAGTATGTTTCTTTAATGCAATCCTAGGTCTATTAGGTGCCCATAAGAAATTTAACATTAGTGTATTCAGTTTCTTGATAGTTATTTTTGTAGGTGAAAGTATTATTGATTGTATTAAGTATAAAATCTTGGGGAATATTATCATTTTAATAATTGTAAGTCTCTCCTCCATAGTAAAAACATATTATTCCAGGTATTAAAAGATTTTGTATATTAAGAAAACAGGTATTATAGTTATTATATATAATAGATTTAATATCTTTAGATAGTATTATACCTAAATAAGTTATCTGACCTGAGTTGGGTACATATTTAGTAAAATCACTAATGAGAGTATTTTTCGTGTATATATAGGTAGTATTTTAGTTTTTCTTCATTGAATATTAAACCAGAAATACTTTTAAAATTCATCATTTTATCAAATAAAGACTGCATAGAAGAATTAGATCCTGCTGATGTAATTAGAACATCATCTGCAAAAGTTGAATTTTGATGTTGTATTTTCTTCTATTTCAAAACCCTCTATGTCAGTACTGTTTCTAATCAAATTAGCCCAAGGCTCCATTACTAAAGTGAATAATAGTGGAGAAAGTGGACATCCTTGCTT